>NW_026652276.1:221074075-221241607 GCF_009828535.3 Hylobates moloch | reverse complement strand
GCCAGCCCGGGCCGCCGCCGCCCCGCCCCGCCGCGCCCGGGGCTCCGGCCCGAAGTCGCCGGCAGCCCCGCCGCTCTGCCCGGCCGGCCGACGCGCCTGCCTTCCTTCCGGGCGGCGATGGGGTCGCCCCGGTCCCGCGTCTCCTCCGCGCCCCAGGTCCCTGTCGCGCCCCCTTCCCCGTCTTTATCAAACTTCCTGGGCCGGTGGGACGGGGGCAGCGGCGGGCCCGAGAGGCGATCGCGCCAGCCAGCTCGGCGGGGCTCCGTGGAGTAAACAGAGCAACAGATGAGGCACTCGCTCTCGGGGACTTGAAAGGTGCTAGGGAAGTTGGGGCTGGGCCCCCGGCGGGCGGCAGGTTGACCCGGGTCGCGGCCCTGGGTCCCCGCACACACCCGGGGCGCCGGGACTGGGGCAGATGGAGTGGGCGGCGGGGGCCCGAAGGGAACGCTTCTCTGGACCCCCTGCGTCGCCCTCGCGCCGCGGCTTAAACTTTACAAAGAGTGCAGTTGCCATCGCTCGAAGCCGGCGACAACGGGACGGCCTGCGGCTGTGCCCCGGGCGCCGGTGCTGGCGAACTTGAGTCGGCCGGGCGGACGTTGCGGGGCCGGCTGGCGGCGGCGGCGGCGGCGGCGGACGCTGCCCTCTGATTCAGCCGCCGCCGCGCTCCGGGTTTGACGTTTGAGAGCTCGGGCCGCCTCCGCAGCCAGGCCGCCGACTCGTGTGTTTTGTAATCAAAGTGTGAGGCTAATAAAGGGCGGCGCCACAGCCTCTTGACTCCGGCGTGGGAGGGATTCACAGTCATTTAAACAAAGAAACTAGTTGGGGTTGGGCTCCCAAAGTCCTTATTTGGGTGTTGTGGCAAAGCCTGCGGTCACCTTTAGTTGAAGCCGGTTTCCCGGGCCCCGTTTGGTGTTGTCTCTTGGCGAGAGCACGCTCACGAGTAATAGCAGATATGGTGACTGTGATTGTAGGAAGTGTCTTTTGATTGACAGCAGGACATTTAAATACAGCCTCCGCTCCCCCCTCCCCAATTTTACAGAAACACTACACGACCAGGCCAGATGTCTTAGTCTCCCTCTACTGGTCCAGGGAGAGAAAACCATGTAAATCACAATGTTCTTTGCAGTGTTTAGTGCTAGGTGTAGTTAAGTTTTACTTAATTTTCAAGTACAGTTTTACTTAATCAGTTTTCAGGCTAGCCGATTCTCACAACAGAAAACAAGACACAGCAAATTATCACTTTAAAAGAAAGGCAGCGTCCTCGTTTCGTATAATCTTTAGCAGTCTTGTATATCCAATTCTATTTCCACATCCTGTTTCCATAACATATTCTATGCAACTAGAATAAAGATTATCCGAACATTTAGGTTCTGTATAGAATAAAATCAGAATCCCTGGTGATTATGTAAATGCTTTTTTTTTTTCAAAGAACTATTTTTTGAAATTTGAGGCGGTTTAAACTGCATAAAAAATTTGTCTCGCCAGGCTCCGTGGCTCACGCCTGGAATCCCAGCACTTTGGGAGGCTGAGGCGGGTGGATCACGAGGTAAAGAGATCGAGATTATCCTGGCCAACATGGTGAAACCCCAACATGGTGAAACCCCATCTCTACTAAAAATACAAAAATTAGCTGGGCGTGGTGGTGCGTGTCTGTAATCCTAGCTACTTGGAGGCTGAGGCGGGAGAATCTTTTGAACCCGGGAAGCGGAGGTTGCAGTGAGCCGAGATCGCGCCACTGCACTCCAGCCTGGTGACAGAGTGAGACTCCGTCTCAAAAAAAAAAAAGAAAAAGAAAAAAGAAACTTGTCTCATTATGCAATGCGGATTTGATAGGCTACCAAATTTTAGACTAGAATTGTGTTTATCTTAATTCAGGTCACTTAACATTATAACCATGAAAAGTCCCAGGTATTTGAGAATTTTGTAATACATTTAAGTATACACTTGTAAATAGGGAAATAGGAAATACAGAGGGCTTATGGGAAGGAGAGAGAGCAAGGCCAAAACAAATATGCCCTCTCTGCTTTGACACATAAATTTGTGTAACTTCATATCGTGGAAGTGAGTCTAAAATAGGTTTTTTTGAGCCCAGGGTCTTTTTGACCATCAATCCTTGAAACTTTTATGTGGTTCAGATGTTAAAAGTTAGAAAATTTAGCCATATTGTCCTGCCCTACAAAAGCATTATCTTTTTATTAAGTTTAATTTTTTTTTTTTTTGGAGACAGAGTCTCGCTCTGTCACCCAGGCTGGAGTGCAGTGGCGCGATCTCTGCTCTGCTCACTGCAAACTCTGCCTCCCGGGTTCAAGTGATTCTTCTGCCTCAGCCTCCTGAGTAGCTGGGATTACAGGTGTCCGTAACCACGCCTGGCTAATTTTTGTATTTTTAGTAGGAACGGGATTTCACCGTGTTGGCCACACTGGTTTCGAACTCTTGACCTCAGGTCATCCGCCCACCTCGGCCTCCCAAAGTGCTGGGATTACAGGTGTGAGCCACCCTGCCCAGCCTAGTAAATTTAATTCTTAAGTATTGGTAATTTGGACTCTGTATGTTTTTCCCGTGGTATTTACTCTGATGTTTACTGTACCATGAAATGAGTGATCGTTTTTCAGAACACAGCAAAATATTCCTTTATATTAACTATTAAGCAAATATCATTTGCTTCCATGAGAATTGACTCCTAAAGGACCAAGATGTATCTTTACCATGCTTAGATTTCATTGGACCAGAGGTGGTCCGTTTGTAGAGGAGCAAGGAGGAGTAGGAGGTTGGATACAGAGAATTGCCATTGCCTGGGTAATTTCTTGTTAACTTTATACCTTCAAGTAGAAGGACTTTTTAAACTTGAGGAATCAGTGAATTTTGATATATATAAATTTTAGTTTATTCTGCCTGGCGTTTCTGACATAAGGAAATCTGAAAAGTTGTTGCCCTAATTTCTTGTGACAGGGAAGGAAGGCCTGTCCTTGATGCTTTTCTGTCAAGCTGCAGGGTGGATGGAACCAGCGTCTTCCAGGTCTGATGCTGTCAAACTTTAGCTGCATACCAATTCCCATCTGTCCATCTGCCTAAGCCTTTTTGCAAGTGAGAAAAGAACACTTGCCAGGCAGGGTACAGTGTATAATTGAACTCTAGGGGCAGTGAGTTGAGGAATTAACAGGATTTTGCCGGGAATGTTCTGTCTAACCTGGAGATACAGTTCTTTCTCCCTGAGTTCTTGGTGGAAGTACCACCGTGAACATCTTTCCTGATAAGGCCCCGCTCCCTTATCTCCAGGCTAGATGTCTTTCTGTAATACTTTTATATCATCATATGCAAAACTGTCTCACTGCCCTAATTGAATTGTATTAGAGTTTCTGTTTTCTTCCTGTTAGAATGTAAACACCGTTGTTTATTAGTCTTTAATCACATTTTTTTAGTTGATAAAAGCAATATATTAAGGAAAAATTGGAAAGTACAGAAAAGTATAAAGAATATGAAAGTACGCATGTCTTCCAGTGATTACCACTATTTTATTAATAATGTGGTATGTGTATATGTATATTCTTTTTAAAAAACAAAATTCGAATTTTTTCTATGCATTCCATGTTACCTTTTTCATTGATGTGTACTTTTTCCTATATCTTTAATGTTCTTTGAAAACATTTTTTAGTGGCTACATTGTGTTTAATTTCACAGAAGTACAGTATATTTGAAAATAATTCCCCTGTTGTTATTTACTTTGTTTACTACTTTTTTTGTTGTTTTTTGTTTTTGAGACAGAGTCTCACTCTGTCACCCAGGCTGGAGTGCAGTGGTATGATCTCAGCTCACTGCAGGCTCCGCCTCCTGGGTTCTTGCCATTCTCCTGCCTCAGCCTCCTGAGTAGCTGGGACTACAGGCACCTGCCACCACCCCCAGCTAATTTTTTGTATTTTTAGTAGAGACGGGGTTTCACCGTGTCAGCCAGGATGGTCTCGATCTCCTGACCTTGTGATCCACCCGCCTCAGCCTCCCAAAGTGCTGGGATTACAGGCGTGAGCCACCACGCCCGGACTGTTTACTAATTTTTCTTATGTTTACTATTGATGATATGATTGACATACTAAACAAATTATTGTGGTCATTTCCTTAGAATAAATAAAATGAGTTAATACATATAAAACACTTAGAGGAAGACCTGGCGTGTACAATTTCCCAATAAGAAATTTCCTTGAACTAGTATTATTGGTCAAAGGGTATAGATGCTTGTAGGCTTCTTGTGCCTGTTGCCAAACTCCTCCAGAAAGGTTAGGCCGATTTCTACTCTCACCTACAGTGTCCACTTTCTAGTTCCCTGCATCCTCCCAATCTAAGGTATTATTAACCAGCCCCTACCAAAACAAACAAAAACTGTTAATCTGTAGATAAGTCAGTATTACCACCAAAAGACATACCCAAGCCTGTTCATGGCAGCATTTTTCATATTGTCCCCAAACTGTAACAACCTAAATGTCATCAACAGTAGATTGGATACATTATAGTATAGTCATAAAATGGAATACCAAGCTATAAAAAAGAATACACTACGGATGCACACAACATGAATGGATCTCACACATAATAAAGTTGAACACAGAAGCCCAGTACAAAAGAGCATACTGTTTGGCTCTGTTTATGTGAAGTTCAAGTACAGGCATAATTGGGGCTAGGAGTCAGAATAGGGTTTACCTTTTGGGTGGGAATTGGCTGAGAGGGAGTTTCTGAGATGCAGGACGTGTGTGTGTGTGTGTGTGTGTGTGTGTGTATATATATATATATATATATATTTTTTTTTTTTTTTTTTGAGACCGAATCTTGCTTTGTCTCCAGGCCAGAGTGCAGTGGCGCAATCTCGGCTCACTGCAACCTCTGCCTCCCAGGTTCAAATGGTTCTCCTGCCTCAGCCTCCTGAGTAGCTGGGATTACAGGCGCTTGCCACCACGCCCAGCTAGTTTTTTTTTTTTTTTTGTATTTTTAGTAGAGATGGGGTTTCACTGTGTTAGCCAGGATGGTCTCGATCTCCTGACCTTGTGATCTGCCCGCCTTGGCCTCCCAAAGTGCCTGTAATAGGCATGAGCCACCGCACCCGGCCATATTCTTTATCTTGATCTTGGGTGGTGGTTGTATGAATGTATTCAGATGTAAAGATTTACTGAGCTGCATGTGTACCGAAGCCTTTTGTTGTTGTTGGGGGATGGGGGTCTCAGTACGTACGTTGCCAACCCAGGCTGATCTTGAACTCCTGAGTGTAAGCAATCCTCCTGTCTCAGCCTCTCAAGTAGCTGGGATTACAGATGTGCCATGCACCCTAAAAATTTGCCAATTTGTTAACTGACACAGTATTTTAAAATTTGTTTCTTGTTTCTGTCTTGAATGAGATTGCCTCTTGTGTTTTGTCATTGAGTATGATGTTGACTTTGGCCAAGAGTTTGTAGTGTACCCGGTGCTAGGAATATAGTGTATTTGTGCTAGAAATATAGCAATGAACAAAACAAAGTCCTTGCTCTCTTGTGACTTACATTCTCGAAGGGAAAGAGAGATAAATATCGAATCTCACTTATCGAATGTTTTACAAAGTGCTAGGCACTGTTGTAATTAATTAGATGTTTGGTTAACTCATTGAAGTCTCACAGTCACCTTGTTGAGTAATTGCTATTATTATCATCCCCATTTTACAGATGAGGAATCTGAGAGTTAGGGAGTTCAGTAACTTTCCCAGGATGGAAAGGCTGGAAGGTGAGAGAGCTAGCATCTGAGCTCAGGCAGGCTGACTCCAGAGCTCATGCTGTCAAGGGGGTAGGTGGTACTGAGTCTCCTCTTCCTCCTTGGCTGCAGCCAGCTTCAGGAGGAGGATTAGATG
This sequence comes from Hylobates moloch, assembly GCF_009828535.3. NCBI lineage: Eukaryota > Metazoa > Chordata > Mammalia > Primates > Hylobatidae > Hylobates > Hylobates moloch. The sequence goes on along the minus strand of NW_026652276.1, from coordinate 221,235,747 downwards.
TGACTTGTCTGTCTCTATCTCAGGGGTGCATAGGTGAGACAGTTGTGGCAGGGTTCTGAAGAGACATGCCTGTAAACATCTTCCTTTTTTAAAATCAAAATTACTTTCTTTAATGTAAATATGTAAAATATTATAACTGCCTTGGGGACACAGTATGTATAAAATATTTATTTGAAAAGTTTTATAATTTAACTCTGCTTCTATCCTTGTTATATAAATGGATTTTTTTATTAGAGTGTATTTTGACTTCTTAAAATTGGTTAGGGATAGGAAATATTTTACAAATGTGTTTAATATACATTTCACCTTCATGATTAGCGTCATAAACTTATTAGGTGAATATGTATCTTCCTATAAGAAAACAAAAAGTTCATTTATTACTTCTCAATTTCATTGTTTTGATATGATGGTTTATTATAATGAGTATTTGTATGTTTCACTTATAAGAGTTTTATAATTTATATACAGTTTTGCTGTTTGAACAAAATATGTTGTGATTATGGGAGGCTTATCTCAGGCTACTTGGAGGCATGGGACATAGTTCTCTCATAAGCTTTTTAAAAACCATTAGTTAGGCTGGACACAGTGGCTCACGCTAATCCCAGCACTTTGGGAGGCTGAGGTGGGCGGATCACAAGGTCAGGAGTTCGACACCAGCCTGACCAACATGGTGAAACCCTATCTCTACTAAAAATACAAAAATTAGCTGGGCGTAGTGGTGTGCGCCTGTAATCCCAGCTACCTGGGAGGCTGAGGCAGGAGAATCGCTTGAAACCAGGAGGCGGAGGTTGCAGTGAGCCGAGATCACGCCACTGCACTCCAGAGTGGGTGACAGAGCAAGACTTCGTCTCAAAAAACAAAACAAAACAAAAAAAACCATTAGTTTGGGGTATATTTCTGCTTGGAATACACTCCTGTTCTGTATTTTTAGGTATGAAATCGAGTTTTCTGATCATCCAAGGGAGGAATGCTTTTATTTTTGAAGATTTGAAGTGGAGGCTTATGAGTAAGAATAGAACGAGTGTAGAAGAATTTGGTTATAAAAGTGAGCGTTGGTTGATTTGAGCAATTTAAATTTTGAGATAATTTGTGCAGCCTTTGAACAGCCAGTGCTAATCTTAACAACTACCACCAAGTTTCTGGTCTTTTTTGAAAATTACATTTTATTACTGTAGTGATTATTTTTTCCGTTAATGAAAAGGTTATTTTTCCCATTAATTGTAGGTTGAGTTAATGGTAACTTGTATGATTTTCGTGTCTATATGTGTGAGCCCTGTTTCCTTTTTATTGGAGAATAGTGTTAGAAACCAAGGTCTGGTATTAGTGGGCTCATTGTTTCTAGGCCTTCTCAGAGGACAGAGCTAGGAAATACACTAACTGCACACATGCACACACATTTGTCTTTGTTTCTGTCTGTATATATTACGAACTGTAAGTTTCATAATGATATCTTTGATTCTAATATAACACCACAGGATTCATTTTAGCTTTCCCCTTTCCTTACTTGTAACTTTATTTGTACAACGGTGAGAAACCTAGCTGTCATTATCTACAACATATTTGTTCAATCCTGTAAAGTAGTCCAAGAATTTGCTAACCTATATTTTTGTGAGAAACAAATTTGCTAGTTAGATTAAGGTAGTCGTGTATATAGTACTTCTTTTTTGCCTTTGGCCTTACAGTATCTAATCAGAATATTGTTTTCCAAAGTTACTTAGGTCAGTTCTTTTCACCCGACTTTAATGTATGTCATTTACTGACAGGTTCATTTGTTACTGCTTGTATTACATTTTGATGCCTCCTACATCCAGTTTTTGTTTGTTTGTTTGTTCGTTTTTTTGAGATAGAGTCTTGCTCTGTTGCCCAGGCTGGAGTGCAGTGGTGCGATCTTGGCTCACTGCAGCCTGGACCTCTCAGGCTCAGGTGATCCTTACATCTCAGCCTCCTGAGTAGCTGGGATTATAGGCATGTGCCACTGTGCCCGGCTAATTTTTGTATTTTTTTTGCAGAAATGGAGTTTCACCATGTTGGCCAGACTGGTCTTGAACTCCTGACGTCAGGTGATCTGCCCACTTTGGCCTCCCAAAGTGCTAGGATTACAGGCATGAGCCACCATGCCCGACCTTGTATTGAGATACAACTTCAGGTTAGATTGTTAAAAGTGGGATTGCTTAGTCAAAATATAAATGTATATGTTGTTTTATTAGGATTGCTAGATGTCTCTCTAGAATGGTTGGACCAGTTTGCATTCCCACCAACAGTGTGAGAGTGCCTTTTTCTCTAGATCCTTGTCATCAGGATGTGTTGTCATGTTTTTAATCTTTGTCAATCCAGTAGATGGAAAATGGTATCCATGTTTTAATCTGCAGTTGTCTAATTATAAATGAGTTTGAACATTTTTTTTTCTTAGTTTTAGGACCATATTCTTTCAAGAATCATCTGGTTACTTTTTTTTTTTTCTGATTTTATCAAGCTTTTAGTCCTTTGTCCCTCAATATTTAAGGACTTTTTACATATTAGGGGTACTAGCCATTTGTGGCAAATGTTCTAAGTATTCTCTTCCAGCTTTCAGTTGTCTTTTGGTTTTGTTTATGGTAATTTTTTTGCCATGCAAAAATTCTTTTGAGAAATATGTAGTCATATTTATTAGTCTTTTATTGGTTCTGGATTTTGAGTCATAATTAGCAATCCTTTGTCTACCTCAAGGTAAAGAGAATTTTTTCCTGCGTTTTTTTCTAATACTTGTGTGGTTTTATTTTTTAAGTTTCTAAATGGATCACTAATCCATTGGGATTTTATTTTTAATATGAAATAGAAGTAGAATTTTTTCTAAGTAAAAAGAAATTGTCCAGTTGTCCAGTACTATTTATTGAAATGTCCATATTTGTCCCAGTGACTTCAGATGCCAAAACGTATGTATATATAATAGTCATATGTCAAAGATTTTATATATACTTGGGTCTGTTTCTGTAATTTCTGTTTTATTCCACTGGTTGATTTGTCCATTCATGTGTCAGCACCACAGTGTTTTAATTACAGAGGCTTTTATAGTATGGTGTAAGTCTGGTAAGGCCTGTCCCATCCTCTTAGTTTATTGTATTTGTTTTCAGTGTTTTTCTGGTTATTCTTGCAGATTTATTTTTTAATATGAACTTTAGTATCAACCTGTCCAATTTTATTCAGAAGCGTTGTTGGGATTTTTATTAGAGTTACATTTAACTTATGAGAGCTGATATGTTTATAATATTGAGTCCTCTCTGTGAATAGTATTACCTCTTTTATTTATTTTATTTATATCTACTTTTCTGTCTTTCAGGTGTGTTTTGAATTTTTCTTTGTATAGATTTTACACATTTTTAAGATTATTCCTAACTAATTTTCTTTGTTAGTATTATAAATGAGATTTTCTTTACCATTTGTTTGCTGCTGGTTATTGTTTGCTATTGGTTATTGTCTGTGTTTTTTAAATGTTACTTTTATATCCTGCTACTTTGCTGAAAAAATTATTTGAGTTGTATTATCACTTAGGGAACTGATATATAATATGCAGATAGAGAGTTTTAATACTTCTTTGCCCATTCTTATGCCTCTGTTTGATTTCACTTATATAATTGCACAGGCTTGCACCTCTCGTATAGTGTTGAATAGTGGTGGATAGTGGGTATGCTTGCTTTGTTCCTGATCTTAGTAGAAATGCCTCTAATATTTCCTCATTAAGGAAGATACTAGCTTTAGGACTAATTTGTCGTATTAAGACAGTATTCCACCAGGTGCAGTGGCTTATGACTATAATCCCAGCACTTTGGGAGGCCAAGGTGGGTGGATGGCATGAGTCCAGGAGTTTGAGACTAGCCTAGGCAACATGACGAGCCCCTGTCTCTACAAAAAATACAAAAATTAGCTGGGCATGGTGGGGAGTGCCTGTAGTCCCAGCTACTTGGAAGGCTGAGGTGGGAGGATTGCTTGAGCTTGGGAGGTTGAGGCTGCAGTGAGCCATGATCCCACCAGTGCACTCCAGCCTGGGTGACACAGTGAGACCCTGCCTCAAAAAAAAAAAAGGAAAAAAAAGTATTCCTCAATTTTATTTAAGTAGTTTTATCATGAATGGATGTTGAGTTTTATCAAAGGCTCCTTCAGCATCTGTGGAGAGAATCGTATAGTTTTCTTCCTTAGATCTATTAATATGTATATACAGTAGTGTGTCCCCGCTTATCTGAGGGAGATACGTGTTCCAAGACCCCCCAGTGGATGCCGGCAACTACGGATAGTACTGAACTCTGAATATACCATGTTTTTGCCTATACGTACATACCCATGACAAAGTTTAACTTATTAATGAGGCACACAGTAAGAGATTAACAACAATAACTGAATAAAATAGAACATTACAACAGTGTACTGTAGTAAAAGTTATACAGTGTGGCTGTAACTTGCAGTTTAAGGTGCAGCAGCAAAACTAGCATGAATTTCTTTTGCCTCCTTCACAATTTTATAGATAGAAATGTTCTTACCGTAGATCTTAGGAACTCAACATACTGTTTTTTTTTCTTTCCTTAAATCAAGAACTTTTACTTTTCACTTAAAGGAAGCACTTAATGGTTTCTCTTTGGCATATCTGCATTGCCAGCATCACACCAGCCTCACTGCTCTTGCGCTTTGGGGCCATTAGTAAGTAAAATAACGGTTACCTGAACACAAGCATTGATACCCCGACAGTTGATCTCATAACTCAGAGACTTGTGGGCAGGTAGTAAAACAGTCTGGATACACTAACGGAGGGATGATTCACATCCTAGATGGGATGGTGCAAGATTTCATCATGATGCTCAAGACGGCAGTCAGTTTAAAACTTAAGAATTGTCTGTTTCTGGAATATTTCATTTAATATTTTTGGGCGTTGGCTGACCACTGGTACCTGAAACCTTGGAAAGTGAAACCACAAATAAGGAGGGGACTACTGTAACATACTTTAAGTGTAGCTTATCATTAGCTACTGTGAAGAACAACCTGGTGGGAAAATAGCCCTAACTGCTTGGTTTACTATTGGATAATTAAGTTGTATCTTAAAGATGCTTCGTAGCTAAATTTTAAAATATTATTCTGTTTCTAAATTTTTAAAAAACACCACTGGCTCTGGTAGTTTTTAGAATAAAAGAAAATCGGCAAATATAAGTGACATAGAATTACAAACACTGAGCAGGTAAAGGTATATAATAGGAGTCTCTAGAGCATTAATGATCCAGGAATTTCCCCAAAGCAGCATTTTCTAACCCGTGTTTTGTGAACCCCAGGGATATAAAGTATCCTGAGGTTCACTTATTTTAATTTGTCTTTTAAAAAGATGGTGAGTATTTTCCTTTTAAAATCGATTAGTTTGAGAACTTCTGAGGGTATATGAGCAAGCATACATGCTATTGTTGGTGGAAATCAGTCACCTGATTGATCTATCATTCAGCCGAATGTTGCCAGGCACTATGGTCTTCTTGACTTTTAATTTTTCTTAAAGAGAAGATACCAAACATATGCAGAAGTAGACCGCATAGTATCCAGTGCTTCCAGGTTCCATAAGCCTGCTTCAGTGAGTATCAATTCACTGCCAGTTTGATTACCACCTCCTTACCTGGCTACTTTGAAGCAAATTCCTGATACCATATCATTATATCTATGAGTATTTCAGCATGTAAATCTAAAAGATAAGGCCTCAATTTTAAAAACCTACAATACCTTTATTATAATTAAAAGTAGTTAACGGTTTCTTAATAACATCAATATCTGCTGTCCAAATTTCTAGTTGTCTCAAAAATGTCATAATTTTTTTCACTATTTGTTTGAATCAAGATCTAAATAGGGTTCACACATGTGATTAGTTGCTACATCTTGTAAGTTCCTTAATACATAGCAGTGATTCTCAACTAGATGAGATTTTGTCTCCCAGGGAACACTAGTCAATGTCTAGAGACATTTTTGATTTGGGAGTGGCAGAGTGGTTGCTACTGGCAGCTAGTAGGTAGAGGGCAGGGACGCTACTAAACATTCTGCACTGGTTAGTCCCCACAAGAAAGAATGATCTAGTCTAAAATCTCCATAGTGCTGTTGTTGAGAAACCTTGATCTATAGGTTTTTCTTTCAGGTCTTTAACCCTACCCCCGCCCTTGCAAACTCTTTGTTGCACAAAGTGGTTGTTTATCCTAAAAATTTCCACTTTCTGGATTTTGCTGATTACATCCCTGCAGAATCTTTTTGCTCCTCGCTTTCCTATAAATTGGTAGTTGGCTTTAGAGAAGCTTGATCAGATTCAGGTCCCTCTAAATCCCCGAAAATTTCACAGGAGAGTGGTGCAGATTTCTATCAGGAACCTAAGCAGAAGGCGTAAAATGTCTGATTGTTTCTCTTTTTGTCATGCTGGCTGCCATTGATCAATGCCAATATCCATTCATAGCAGTTGCAGAATGATACCTTTATCATTATAATTATAAAATGTTATAACTGATAATTAGAAAATTTCTTTTTCATTTGTTACTTGTAGTACTTCTATAAAGAGAAAATTTTCTTTTACCTAGTCTTTGGTTACCTAGTTGTACAGTATAGGAGAGGCAAAATCAAATGCTTGATTCTTTTCCATTATCACTGATTTTTTGTTAATTGATTAATTAGCATCCTCATTATTAAAGGATGAGAACTATTTAAAGGAATATGATTTAATATGTAATATTGAGCAATATAGAGAAGTTGAAAGACAAATATATAGAAAGGTGCATGTCTCCTTTGACCATATAAACTGTCATTAAAAAAACAAACAGAAAAATAGAACAAAACAAAAACAATCTGGTAAGAGGGCCAGGCACTGTGGCTCACACCTGTAATCCCAGTGCTTTGGGAGACTGAGGCAGGAGGATCACCTGAGGACAGGAGTTTGAGACTAGCCTGGGAAACAGAGCAAGACTCCCATCTCTACAAAAAATAAATTAGCTGGGTGTGGTGGCATGTGCCTGTAGTCCTAGCTACTCGGGAAGCTGAGGCTTGAGTGCAGGAATTTGAGGCTTCAATGAGCTAAGATTGTGTGATCTTGCCACTGTACTCCAGCCTGGGTGATAGAGCAAGACTGTTAAAAAGACCTGGCGCCGGGCATGGTGGCTCACACCTATAATCCCAGCACTTTGGGAGGCTGAGGTGGGCGGATCACGAGGTCAGGAGATGAGACCATTCTGGCTAACACGGTGAAACCGCGTCTCTACTAAAAATACAAAAAATTAGTCGGGCGTGATGGCGGGTGCCTGTAGTCCCAGCTACTTGGGAGGCTGAGGCAGGAGAATGGCGTGAACCCGGGAGGAGGAGCTTGCAGTGAGCCGAGATCACGCCACTGCACTCCAGCCTAGGTGACAGAGCGAGACGTTGTCTCAAAAAAAAAAAAAAAAAAAGACCTGGCAAGAAATTCAAGCAATATAGAAAGGTTTAAAAAAAAAAAAGAAAAGAAAAAGTCTTACTTTTTATTTATTAAAATATCCTGGATATCTCAGAGAGCTTCTCATATCAGAATGTACAGATATCTCATTCTTTTTAATAGCTGCATAGAATTCCATTCTGTGGATTTACCACAGTTTAACTGGTCCTCTCTTGATGGATTCTTGAGTTGGTTTCTCTTTTGTTCTTACTACTTAACAGTGCTGCAGGATATATATTTTTGTGTGTATGTTTATCTTTATTCTTGGCGAGCATTTGGTAGGTATCCTTATGGTAAGTTTCTAGCATTATCCATTTTGAAATTGTTGTTATCTGTAGTCATATTTTAAAATTCATGTTGTTGATCAAAGACAAGTGTAAAGAACACTGATAATGAAATAGAAGTTTGAGCTTAAATATATTACACAAATTTAAGATTCTTATTTACTGGGGCTATAAGTTGCATTCATCTTAACACAAAAATCAGTGTCAGAGAAAATACAGTGATCTTATGTCCAGTTTATATTTTATTATGGGGAAGAGGGATAAAACAGTCTCAGAATGTTTTGTTAACATATTCTTCGTTTATAATTTAGAAATGCCATTTTTCCTTGAGCATAAAACACAGGAATTTCAAACATCTAATATGGACTCCTGTTTATCAGTTAGTAATCTTTTTTGTTTGTTTGTTTTGAGACTGAGTTTCGCTCTTTTTGCCCAGGTTGGAGTGCAATGGCACAATCTTGGCTCACCACAACCTCCGCCTCCTGGGTTTAAGCGATTCTTCTGCCTCAGCCTCCCGAGTAGCTGGGATTACAGGCATGCGCCACCACGCCTGGCTAAATTTGTATTTTTAGTAGAGACGGGATTTCTCCATGTTGGTCAGGCTGGTTGCAAACTCCCAACCTCAGGTGATCCGTCTGCCTCGGCCTCCCAAAGTGCCGGGATTACAGGTGTGAGCCACCACACCTGGCCTGTCAGTTAGTAATTATAACAGTTTGACGTGTGCAGTAAAATCATGAAGTTGCAAAAGCTGGGAGAATTTATACCATTGTAGATAATTTGGTATTTTAAATGTGCAAAAACTGTTGTCAGGTGAGTATTCACTATTTCACAAAGAAACTGGAATGTGGTCCAGTGTAGACCTTTTGATGTATACAGTATCCCTTGAATACCTTAATGTTAATAAATATCAGATGGCTCACGCCTGTAATCCTAGCACTTTGGGAGGCCGAGACGGGCGGATCACGAGGTCAGGAGATCGAGACCATCCTGGCCAACACGGTGAAACCCCGTCTCTACTAAAAATACAACAAACTAGCTGGGCGTGGTGGCACGTGCCTGTAGTCCCAGCTGCTCGGGAGGCTGAGGCAGGAGAATCGCTAGAACCCAGGAGGCGGAGGTTGCAGTGAGCCAAGATCGAGCCACTGCACTCCAGCCTGGGTGACAGGGCGAGACTCTGTCCCCTCCCCCCCCCCAAAAAAACGAAAAAACAAAACTAAAAAAAAAAATGGTCATGGAGATGTGACCTGGATATATTTCCATTGTCTGGAACCCTACAGAATAGTTTTAAAAAAAGAACAAAGGTCAGAACGTGAAACAGTTTTGATAGCATTTTAACTGAGCTGGTCAGTGATGGTATGGGACCACTGGTATCCTTGAAACAGGGGCTTTCTGGCCAGTTTCCATCAATGGCTTTGGAAACTTTCTGTGGGGACCACATGGGAGTGTTCCTCTCCAAGGACTGGGTTTGTGGGTTCATGGGTTTTTCCTCTTCTGTGTGAACTGCAAGAGTGCCTCATCTGTCACATATGCTACAATGTAGACATGTGGTTAGTCTTTTTTACTTTACTACTTTTTGAAGGAATCATGGGTTGTAAACTATAGCGGATGATAGGAATTTTAGTCTTTTTACGTAATTTAACTTGTCACAGGTCTGATTCATATTCCTCTCTTACATTCTTCCTGTTTCGATACTTTTTTAAAGGCTAACTTTGTGTGCCTGGTGTTTTGAGTCGCTTTCTTTTTTGTGCTAGCCTATCCTTATTTTCTTTATATCAAAGGATCAAAGTTTTCTTTAGAGCCCATGGTGACTGGGTGAACGCAGCCCCTTCTGTTTGGTTCAGGGACATCTTTCCTCTTACCTGCTCTTCCACCCATCCAAATGCCAAGTAGTCAGCGCTGGAGTCTACTCCCTTAATTTTTCTCTTCTTATCTTTGCCTTTGTGGGCATCCAACCTGTAGTAGAAGAGGTCATATCCCCAATCTGAACTTGATTATTCAGTTTTCTCATTCTTTACCCCGTAAGCAATTGATTATTCTCTTAAAGCTCCAAAGTGTCACACCACTCTCCCTCAGGATCACTTGTTCGGGCCACCCATCTCTTCAGGAGTGTTACCACCTCAGCCCTAGGGGAACTGCTACTTGATTTACCTTGGTATTACATCCTGATAAGCCCATCATAAAGTTGAAAAATCCTAAATCGAACCATTGTAAATCGGGGACTGTCTGTCTTGTGCTTATCTCTTGCAGGTCTGCAGAGTGTTTTGTTTTGCAGCCCTACCCCTCACCCCAGGGAGGCTGCTGATTCAGTCACCACCTCAGACATTCTAAGAGGACAGAACAAAGAAAGACCCTGATACAAGCTTCTTAGGACTTCAAGTAATGTTAGGATATGAGTGACTTTTCTTCCCTTTCCTTCCCTTCCTCTCCACCGCATCAGTGATTTTTTAGTTTCATTTACCACCATCACATTTCAGGCTTTCATTGGCCACTATCACAGTTTCTGCCATATCAGTGTAGCACTTTTGATGCTTATTTAATATTTTTCTTTAAAACTGCTTTAAATGGATTTTATTTTTAAAAATTTACTTGCCTTAAACAGAGGTGTCTGCTAAATTGTGTTAGTGATGCTCACGCTACATTTTAATAGGTATAAGAAAATATATATTTATTGAAATAAAAAATATTATCTAAAATATGTACCTATAAGATTGTCAGAAGGGTAATGATGATTGATAGGCCAGTAGACACAGAGAAAGGGTACAGGTTTCTTTTTTAATGGAAGTCAAGGATTGAAGAACTTAAATAAGCAAATGCGAATGGCTGTACAAAGCAGGAGGCTTAGTAGAATTTGTCCCACTGGCAGGACAAACTTCCCTGGCCTTCAATTTCCCATAAAGCTGCCCTGTTGCCAGTGATATGCTGATTGCATCTGGATCCCATCAGGTCCAGCCATTCTTGTGGTTATACAGGTCCTGAGGTCCTCTTGATTCCTCCCTATTTTACGGTAACATTGCCTGTTCCAGGGATGTGAGAAACTGCCCACAGCCTCAGGACGGTCCTCAGTATGAATGGCAAGATTGGGTGAATTGATGATCAACTTCTCAGGAATCTCATCTTCCTAGGAGGCCTCAAGCCTGCTTGAAGTCTATTCCTACACATACGCGTAACGCTACACTTTGGGCCAAAGTTTACCTTAGTGTGGAAACGTGTTCAGATTTAAGAAATTTCTGGAAACAATTTCAAAAGGAAAAGGCAACTGCTAAGTCATATAGATTGTGGTCTTTGCTGTAGTTGGAAATTATCTTTAGGTGTATTAGATCCCATCCACTCATCCATTCAAGGACCTGGCTTCAACAGTTGTATCCCTGCCTCATCATTTTTTTTTGTTAGCATGCCAATTGTATGCATATATCCTTTATTTTAATTTTTAATTTTAATTTTTTTTTTCCAAGATGGAGTTTTGCTCTGTTGCCCAGGCTGGAGTGCAGCGGCATGAACTCGGCTCACTGCAATCTCCGCCTCCCGGGTTCAAGTGATTCTCCTGCCTCAGCCTCCCGAGTAGTTGGGATTACAGGTGTGTGCCACCACGCCTGGCTTTTTTTGTATTTTTAGTAGAGACAGGGTTTCACCATGTTGGCCAGGCGGGTCTTAAACTCCCGACCTCAAGTGATCCGCCCACCTTGGCCTCCCCAAGTGTGGGATTACAGGCATGAGTCACCAAGCCTGGCCTATATCCTTTATTTAAAAAACAAACAAACAAAAAAACCCTTTTCTTGACTGACATCCCTTTTCAGCTGCAGCCCTGTTTCTTTGCTACCTTTGTAGCAAAATTCACCGGGTTGTTCCTACTTGCTGTTTCCAGTTTTTTGTTTTTTTTTTCCTTTCCTAGGAAATGAGAGAGGTCCCATTTTCTCTTGTAGTCAATCCAGTCAGGCTTTCATTGTTACCACTCTATTGAAACAGTTCTTTTCAAAGTTATCAGTGAGCATCACCTAACTTGGCATCTGGGGAACCCCTGTGCTGATTTTCCTTCTGCTTTGCTACCCCTCCTTCTCAGTTCTTACTGCAATTCCTTCTCGTCTCCCTGATCCTTTACTGCTGGGTACCCCATGGTAATTCAGTAGTTTTTCCAGCACTCATCTGTTTTCTTTCGTAGCTCTCTCCCCTGAGCTCTAGTCTTGAATATAAATTGCCAACTTTATATCTCCACTTGGGTGAATAGTAGATAGGCCAACCTTGAGTGTATGCAGAATGAAACCCCACAACTCCCTCCCTTCCTGATCAGAACTGCTCCTCCTGTAGTCCTCTTCATTTCACTTAATGGCAGTCCTTCATGTTGTTCAGGGCAGAATTTTTGGAGTCATCCTTGATTATTCTCTCATAATCTGCACTAAATTATTTGGCCAAATGCTGTTCGCTTACCTTCAGAATCTCACTACTACTGGTTGCCTTCATCACTATCCTTGTGTAAGATGGGCTTATTGAAGTAGCCTCCTAACTGGTCCCCCTCTGTCTGCCCTCCAGAAGCCAGAGTGGTGCTTTTAACATGTAAGTTGTAAGTCAGTACTTAAGTGAACTTTAGTGGAACACTTGTCCTCTTAAGGAAAACTTCTTTGAAAATTCTCTGCTCATTGCCACAATTTCTTCCTTTCTTTTTAAATAGTTCCTGAAGTACTTCTTTCTCTGGGGAACGTCTCTTAAGATAGCTAAGATAGTTTAATCCCTTTTGCAGCAAAGACTATTGCCCTTTTCCCACCTGCTTCAACATTTCAATTATTATGATTATGATTATGATTATTATTTTTTATTTATTTATTTTTTTGAGACGGAGTCTTGCTCTGTGGCCCGGGCTGGAGTGCAGTGGTGTGATCTTGGCTCACTGCAACCTCCGCCTCCTGGGTTCAAGCAATTCTCCTGTCTTGGCCTCTCGAGTAGCTGGGATTACAGGTGCGCGCCACCACACCCGACTAATTTTTTTTTTTTTTTTTTTTTTGTATTTTTAGTAGAGACAGGGTTTCGCCATGTTGGCCAGGCTGGCCTGGAACTCCTGACCTCAAGTGATCCACCCACCTCGGCCTCCCAAAGTGCTGGGATTACAGGCATGAGCCACCATGCCCTGTCTTAATTATTTCTTTGTTTGTTAATTAATTAATTAATTAGAGTCTTACTCTGTCGACCAGGCTGGAGTGGTATTGCGTGATCACAGCTCACTGCAGCCTTGACCTCCCAGGCTCACACTTCAGCCTCCCAAGTAGCTGGGACTACAGGCATGCACCCACACGCCCAGCTAATTTTTAAATATTTTTGTAGAGTCAGAGTCTCACTATGTTGCCCAGGCTGGTCTTGAACTCCTGGACTTAGGTGACCCTCCCACCTCGGCCTCCCAAGACCAGGGTTACAGGCATGGGCCACCGTGCCTGACCTCAGTGTTTTTACATAATGGTGTAGTCTCATAAGAGATTCATGGTAGCTGAGCCTACCATAGTTCAGCCTAAAGCTGAGGCTACCCTCAGTGATGGGACAAAAAAATCCATCGATTTTATTCATGTCTTTAGAACTGTCACATAGTGAGTTGCTAGAAATTATTTTTCCCTCTGGAGAATTCCTAAGATCCAAAGATCGTTCTTTTCCTCCTATACAGATCAATTGTGGATTTCCTCATCAAGTTGAACAATTTTGTCCTTGATCTTTGTTCAGTAATTATTAAATATTACCCAAGTATTATTTACTTAACCTGTACCTATTTACCTGTAACTATTTATTATGCCATTTTGTGTATATTCCTATTCAGTGTTTATCCCTGAGAGGATGCTGAGATAAGAGAATAGAGAAGACGGTGAGTATGAAGATGAGCATATCTGTACAAGAAATGTGCAAGTTAAGGGTGTGTGCGTTAGAGATTTGAGAGGCTAGGCTTGTGCATTTGCAGCAGGCTCTGTAGGAGCCCCACCTGGATCCCCTGGCTTTCTCTATTTCCATCTCTGTCTCTGTCTGTCTGTGGAATACTTCTTGCTGAAAGCACCTGATACTTGGCCTGAGGGCATTCCCTGGCTGCAGGAGCTCGGCAGCTTGTACTTGAAGCGGGTCTGAAGTGCTGGGGCATTATGCCTCTGGGATAGCCCTCAACCATTATCTAATGGGAGATAGTAGATAAATACCTAGCTTCCTCTCCCTTTGGGTGGGACCTTTCTGAAACCCCTTATACTTAGTCTTCCAAATGTCCCCAGGGCTGCCTCCCTTTCTGTGTCTCACTTTTCCATTCACTTACCAGTGCTTCCAGGGATCACTTCCTTGTGAATGCCTGCAATCCAGTCTCAGGTTCTGCTTATGGGGGACTCCAACCTTAAACCAGTAGGTAAATTGTTAATGAAAAGAAAGATCATAAGCAAGAGATAGAGGATTTGAAAATAGAGTTTGGATTTCATTGGTAACAGATTTTTCACATGATGATCGTGTTTGTGTATTAACGCCTGTGTAATTATGTGATTTCATTTACCTGTGTCTGTGTGCAAAATGTATTGTGAACATGGCTGTCAAAGTAGAATATGAAAGCTGCTTTCTTACCTTATTGAATAGTTCTCTGGTCCTGCTGCCTTCAAAAAAATACAGTGCCTTGAAGGTTATTTGTGATATGATTTTAATTTGAAGCTGTTTGTTGCTGTTTTATTTCTCTCTTCCTTTAGAATCGCTTCTTTTTCAAAACACTGGAAACCTCCCATTATGGTAAGTAACCTTTAGCATGAAAACTGTTGCAATGAAGTGTTAACATTTCACAGATTAATTGGCATATAAGAAAACTAGCAGCCACTTTACCATCTTTGGGGAATGATATGGTCTACATTCGTAAGATTTTCCTATAACTGAAAGTTCTACTTGTGAAATGTAACTGTCCTCAGAAAAGTTACTCAGGAGATTAAACTGCTTTAAATAGTGTAGTATTCTGTTAAGAAGAGCATGTCTGTCAAAATCCTTCTAAAAATAGTTGACATATAATTTTGTTGACTAAGTATCATGGACCTTAGTTATCTTCTGTGCCTGGGCTGCTAGACTGTTTGTACACTAAATTGCCCCACACCAGTGGCCATTTATCGATGGTGTTTTATCTCCTTCCTTGCTATTCTTTTTTCCTGTTGCCTGTTAGTCTGCTTTGACCAGCTGCCACTGTCTCCTTCTAATTTTGTTTTCTTAACTAGAGCAAAACAAGATGTCCACGTGGGATTAGGCAACAGGTCTTATTAAATTGCCCACTCCGTATTCTGATACACTGGTGACAAAAGGATGACCCTAGCCAGGAATGGAGTCAAGCTGTGCAAAAGGGATTTGGCAAATATCACTTAAATAAACCTGGCAGGCAAGGTTGGAATTTTTGAAATCAGAGTGCTTGTGGTGCTAGATTATAGCTTTGAATTCTTACCCTAGGATAGAAGCTATGCCTGGTGGGTAAGGGTAGCCCTGGCTTCCAGGTAATCTTATCTAGAAGAAAATCATATGGTGGGCTTAGAGATATGTTACATCTTGCTTCTTATGTAGGTCTTGTATTTTGATCTACTTAAGAAGATTTGACTCAGTCATTAGACTTCAGCCTAGGAAGTGCCCTACAAATATTTGTTAATTATGTTGTAATAAGGGTAATTGGAGACAAACAATTTGTTTGTTTCTTTTGAGATTAAAAAGATAGTTTTAGAAAGTTTTAGTGTATGATCAGTTATTGACTTCTGTGGTTCATATGCATTCATTAACGTGCTTTGTTAGTATTCAGTAAATGCTTGGTAATGCTGTTACCATTTTAGTCTCCTGTGTTGGTAAAGGGGTGGTTTTACTATACACTTGGTTTATTGGTACTTTGTACCAATTGTAAAATTGCAAAACATTAAAAATGTTTTAATTTTGTAAATTTAAATCGTAAAGTTGTAACAGTTATAATTATAAAAACAAATTTATAATAAACTCTTCATAGCTGATGAGTCTGAAAATTAGCTTCCAAGGCAATTTTCCAAGGTGGAAAATAATAACCCATGAAGTGTTTTGTGGGGGAAAAAAAAGGGAGAGAGAGAGAAAGACCCGAGGTTGTGTACAGTATTTATCACTTATGCTTGATCCCCATTGTGGAAATTCAAAGTGCTCGTTAACTTGTTGAATTCACTGAGAAGTATTGCTGGTAAATAAAGGTGATTCGATCTCAGCCCAGTGTCTCCCTTATGTTTCTCTTATGAACTGTGGAATCTTTTTGTGAATAACTTTGACTCCTGCAGGACACTGTTTTTTGTCTTTTTTTTTTTTTTTTTAATTTTAAGAGACAGAGGCTTACTTTGTCTCCCAGGCTGGAGTGCAGTGGTGCAGTCAGCTCACTGCAGCCTCAAACTCCTGGGCTCAAGCAATCTTCCCACCTTAGTGTCCTGAGTAGCTGGGGCTACAGGTACATGCCACCATATCTGGCAAATTTTTAAAAACTTTTTTTTTTTGTAGAGACGGGGATCTCATTATGCCCAGGCTGGTCTTGAACCTCTGGCTTCAAGAAGTCCTCCCGCCTTAGCCTCTCAAAGTGCTGGGATTTTAGACATGAGCTACTGTGCCTGTCCAGGACACTTTAAAAAAAAATGCTTTTTAAGAGAATGCTGTAGAGCCAGTCCCCTTGCTTTGCAGGGTTCTGGTGTGCACTGATTTCAGTTATCATTAGATAACAACACTAGTCACCCAGGATTCAAATTTCAGCCACCATGGTGTGTTACCTGTGCATGAAGTACAGACTCTTCAGTATGCAGATCAGAAATCACTGCAAAAATAACAGGCACGTGTCTGTTCTTCAGTTTACACACAGACAGGAGAGCCTGTTTTGCTGCCTCCTTGCCTCTCAGTAATAAACTTACATGACCTATTAGCAAAATAGATAATCGAAAGTGGGAAGTGGCCAGTAAAAATGAAAGAGCAACAAAGAAACAAAAAATGATAACTCTGGAAGTAAAATCCAATTGAGCATAAATGGAGTAATAAAATAAGTAACTGACAGTGGGAACACTGCCACTGCCACCATTTGTGGAACTCTAGACAGGCAGCCAGAGGCACTTAGTGCAGGCATGCTAAATGGCATAATGTTTTAAATTATGGTGTACTAAAGAAGTATTAGTTTTACTATGTTTTCATTTCTGTATACATTATAACCAACAGTAAGAGAGTTCTTAATGCTTTGACAGACAGTTTTAAAGTTCACCAGAACAATTGTAATTTCCCCCATTGATTATTAAAATCACTTGGCATGATTTCAGCTTGCATGGTAACTTTTTTTTTTTTTTTTTTTTTTGAGACGGAGTCTTGCTCTGTCACCCAGGCTGGAGTGCAGTGGCACAATCTCGGCTCACTGCAAGCTCTGCCTCCCGGGTTCACGCCATTCTCCTGCCTCAGCCTCTCCGAGTAGCTGGGACTACAGGCGCCCGCCACCATGCCCGGCTAATTTTTTTTGTATTTTTTAGTAGAGCCGGGGTTTCTGCGTGGTCTCGATCTCGTGTCCTCGCGATTCTCCTGCCTCAGCCTCCCGAGTAGCTGGGACTACGGGCGCCCACCACCACGCCCAGCTAATTTTTTGTATTTTCAGTAGAGACGGGTTTCACTGTGTTAGCCAGGATGGTCTCGATCTCCTGACCTCATGATCTGCCCACCTCGGCCTCCCGCATGGTTACTTTTATGGTCCTGCACTATCATGCAAAGCAAGGACCGCCTATATTTTTCTTACATTTGCCAGTCATCGATCATGTGACCTTTAGTGGAAATTAAGAATTACAAAATGGCCAGCACTTTGGGAGGCCGAGGCGGGCGGATCACGAGGTCAGGAGATCGAGACTTTCCTGGCCAACATGACGAAACCCCGTCTCTACTAAAAATACAAAAATTAGCTGGGTGGGGTGGTGCGTGCCTATATTCCCAGCTACTCGGGAGGCTGAGGCATGAGAATCACTTGAACCCAGGAGGCAGAGGTTGCAGTGAGCTGAGATGGTGCCATTGCACTGCAGCCTGGTGACAGAGCGAGACCCCGTCTCAAAAAAAGGAATTACAAAATGGACTTTGAGGAACCTGTAATGACAAATTATCTTTTGAAGGGATCCAACATGTGAATAGGTTAAAAATCCTTCTTACACTTTATGTACTTCACATATTGCCCTGACTTGTATGTTTCGAAATAGAATGGTCCAGTGCTTGCTGTTGACCTTTCCTGGCAACTCAGTGCCACCTATTTTGCTATTGATGGATACTTCTGATTTGTAATTGTGTTGGATTTTTTTTTTTGAAACAGAGTCTCACTCTCGCCCAGGCTGGAGTGCAGTGGAATGATCTCAGCTCACACTGCAACTGCCGCCTCCCGGGATCAAGTGATTCTCACGCCTCTCAGCCTCCCAGGTAGCTGGGATTAAAAGTGTGTGCCACCACGGCCAGCTAACTTTTGTATTTTTAGTAGAGTTGGGGTTTTGCCTTGTTGCCCAGGCTGGTCTTGAACTGCTGGCCTCAAGCAATCCATCCTCCTTGGCCTCCCAGAGTGCTAGGATTCCAGGTGTGGGCCACCACTTCTGGCCGTGTATTAAAATTCTTTGAGGTCTCTGGGTCATATATAAATTTCCACATAGGATTGTTACCAGTTATGTCAAGATTTTTGTGGTTCAGACCCCTACTCTAACTCATCTTTCATCAAGAATGAAAAAGCATGCTAAGGATATTAAGTTCTCCTTAGAATATTACCTTAGTTTCTGCTCCAGCAGAGAGGCCTTTAATATGAATGCTTTCTCTTGGCTTGGCTTGGTTTGGAATGTGTTTATTCCCCTTAGATGCAGGCCCTGAAGACTATTTATGAGATGGGAAAGGTTAGTAGGAAAACTAGATCTACTTGATTTGCCTTAGTTGACTCTTGTCCATTGTAGTTGATTCATCACTAAGTGTCCTGGATATATGTTTTTGCTATTATCTTTTATCCCAGGGTATGATCTCTTATTCCTGTGTATATTCAATCTTCTGTAGGTTTCATTAGGCCCTAGAAAATATAGCTTTCCCTTCTATACTTGCAATGGGAAATAAAACTGTCAGCTGGATTGGAGAGTTTCAGATGCGCATTCATTCATCTTTTAAAGATCCTATTTATTTCGTTTATAATCCATTTATCTTCTTCTTTTACTGACCTTCCAAATGTCAGATTAAGATAGGGACATTTAGGAACTGCATGAAAGGAAAAGTAAATGGGCATAATATATACATTTGTGATGAATAAAGACCTTTTTTTCTGTACAAGAGGATTATACTTTTCTGAACCTAAATAATCAGGAATACTGTGTCCTTTTTCATTGAAAAAAGGTATGGACATTTCAGAATAAATTCTTGAAAGAAAAAAATAATCAGTTCTATACTTTCCCCCTCACATTCATTTTCTATCCCTTTATATTTGCAAAATTTATATTTAAACGGGATCCAAGATGGTAGCCCAAGCGAATGTCTCCCTGATATTCTTGGCATTCCTGCTTTATGTCAATCAGTAAATACTGTGTGAGAATCCACTATGTAATCAGCTTTAGGTAGATCTGTGGGCATTGGGAAATTCTGAATTAAATGTTACCCATGTCTTTAAGGAGCTTAAAGTCCAACGAAGCTTTCATAGGAAGCTTTCATAGGAAGTCACTTCCTATGAAAATTTGGTGTCGCAGTAGCCATTATGCTAGAGTTTTAGATCAATAGTTCCTCAGTGCCATTTTTCTGCTGAGATTGCTGCAAAAGAGTCACCTGGGGAACTTGTTAAGAACAGAGATTATTGTGGTGGGGCATGGTGGTTCACGCCTGTAATCCCAGCACTTTGGGAGGTTGAGGTGGGTGTATCACCTGAGGTCAAGGTCAAGAGTTCGAAACCAGCCTGGCCAACATGGTGAAACCCCATCTGTACTAAAAATACAAAAAATTAGCTGGGTGTGGTGGCTCATGCCTGTAATCCTAGCTACTTGGGAGGCTGAGGCAGGAGAATTGCTTGAACCTGGGAGGCGGAGGTTGCATTGAGCTGAGATTCTGCCATTGCACTCCAGCCTGGGCAACAAGAGTGGAACTCGTCTCAAAAAAAAAAAAAACAAGAACAGAGGTTATCGGGCAACACTCGTTAACTTTCCCTGTAGGTCAAAGGTGGGGCTCAGGAATGTGTTTTCCTTTTTGAAAACAAACAATATACACTGCTGATTTCAAAAGGTATAGAGAAGGTTCTATGGTGAAAAGCAATTCTCCTCTTCTCCATTCTATATCCATTTAGTTTTCTTTTCCCAGAGGCAACTGCTGTTACCAATTTCTTGCATGCCCTTCCAGACATACACCTTTCATTTACAAACATAGGGATGGAGGGGAGGATCACATACAAACTGTTATGCACCTGGCTTTTGTTGCTTTACAGCGAACGTATCTTGGAGATCTTTCCATATTCCTACTTATAGAGCTGCATCATTCTTTTGAAAGGCTGCCTTGTAGAAGCTTATAAAAGCTCTATAGGGGATTCTAATGCATAGCCAGGTTTGGGAGCCACAGATAGACTGAGTGTTAAAGGGATTTAGAAAGTTTTCAGTGTGTTAATTCCTTATGTCTTGCATTTCATGAGGAACTGGACTCAGTAAACATTTTATTGTACTTCTAGGTACTAGCAAGCTTTAGTATAATGTTTCTTCTTGTAGAATTCGTCAGTCAAAAATAGTGACGGTAGTAGGGTGTATTTATTTCTTTATTGATGACACCCTGTGTGGTGGTCAAAGCAGCTAGAAACAGGAAGGTTTTCCCATTTTCCATCTCTGGGCTCAAGGTGCTTAGTGCTGTTTCACCTTTCCTTAGTGTTAAGGGAGGTGGGAATGGATAGAGAAGAAGACAGAAAGCAGGTAGTAAATTACACCATAAAACTTGCTCTGCCAAAGGAATCATTTTTCTCTACGCTCCTTTCACCCTAATACCTATATTTAAAAGAGGCATATAAATATTCACATCTGTTGTAGAACTTCACATACATACTGTTATGTATATACACACTTCAGATATATATTACAGATAGCATACTTCTTGCCTTTGTTAACTTAAAAACATTGCCAAGCAAACCTTTATGAAATTGATACTATTTATCATCATGGCAAGTTTTTTCTTCCCTAAGATGATTTACAAAGCTCTTACCAAATTCTCACATCATATTCATTTTGGAACGACATTTATTTGCTGTATCCCAGTTTATAAATAATAGTCTTTATCTCCACAAAAATAGCAGATATACTGGACACTGTTTGTATCCTAATTTCTTTAGTCTGTGTAGACATTCCTCATACCCAGCCAGGTAGGCAGAAAGTAGGCTGAGGAATAAGAGAGTATTAACTTGAGAATTTCACTGTCCTTTTCACCACAGGACAGTGAAAAGTAAATATAGTTAGCTTCTTGAATATTTCAGAAATGTAAAGCACCTCCTCCTTCTTTAGAACATTCTAATAAAAATTATTACCTTCATGAAAGAATGATTTGTGCTTATTTGTAAGGATGCATTCACCATTTGCATTGCTAGTTACTCTGTGTCCAAGATGTCAGGCAGTAAAGAGCAAAATAACAAGCATTTATGTACTTGAAGCAAATAATGTATCACCATACGAATCATATTGATGTGTATATTTCACATATTCATTGTGGGACAAATTTAATTAGAAGCTTGTCAACAGGATTTTTAGCTTTTTGGGGGGTATGTTTTGTACCACTGAGTGCACATCTTGGCTCTTCAACCTTACTTTCCTCTCATGTTATTTGATCAATTCCTTTTTATAGTGTCTTTCTCCCTTCACTCTTACCATCATAGATTCTTTTAATCAGCTGGTTGGAAATAACTCTGGAAGCCCTGGGACAGTTGGAAGCATGAGCCCTGCTGTTGGAGGTAGGAAAAGTGAACCATAAGTGAACCTTAAGAGATTATTGTGAACCAAAGGAATTTGGTTCAGAGTATGCATTTAGTTCAGACCCCTTAAGCATATAGTATGCCACTAAACAGCTTTAACGTGTCAATTATATAATCTTCACAAAAGTGGAAACATGCCATATTCAATTTATGAAGAAAGCGTTTAATTTTGTGAAAACAGTTTTATGTCAGCAAGAAAATAATAGAAGTTGGGTTTTTCTGGGCCACAAATTTAATCGTACATTACCAGTTTGATTTTTCACTGGAAATAATTCATACAAATTATAAATTTTTACCTTAGCTGATATCTGGTAATAAAATGATATATCTCAGGGTTAAAACATTGTATAAAACTATTAACAATTTAAAAGTGAAAATGCCTATTGGCATCCTAGTATTTTTAGTAAGAATGTCAACTTATTAAGCCAATTAATAAGCTTTACTTTTACTGGCTAGCAACATAAGATTTTTGGACAACAAAACCATTGTTCTATAGTTTCATTCTAAGCATTTTATGTATATTAATTTTCTTAAAAATCCTTTGAGGGAGTTTACTGTTACTATTTCCCATCTTTACAGATGAGGAGACCAAAAAAAAAACAAAAAACAAAACAAAACAAAAACAGGTAAAGTAAGTTACCCGAAGTCACACAGCTTACTAAGTGGGGTAGCTGGGATTCTAACACAGGCAGACTGACTCTAGAGAGAGAGATTTTTCTCAACTCCACCATCTAAAATTAATTTAAAATGGAAAACAAATTCTCTCTTTTTTTTTTTTTTTCTTGAAGCATAGCCATTTGAGTGCCTGGTGTGTGCTCTGAAGAGACATTATTGAAGAAAAAAATATTAAGCCCAATCATAAAAGCCTAGTTCCTATTTGGGCTCAAACCTCATAGCTAATAAGCTGTTGATTAGGGCAGTGTTGGCTGACTGGAACCTGGTAGAGCCATGATAATAATATTAATAGCTGCTGTTTATGACTTAGTATGTTTACTGTGCCGTGGCTTACTATAGGCTTAGTCCCATGCTTTACATACTGACATACATTGTCCTGCTTAATCCCAGGGCAACGCCTGTTCCTCAGGCAGATTGAGAAACTTGCTCCAAGTCAGAACAAGTCGAGCTGGAAATCAAATCAAGTCTTTCTAATTCTGCAATCTGTGCATCCCATTGAAGCCAGTTGATATGTGTTTGTCTGGTGTCATGGAAGTAGTAGACTGAGGAGACCTTGCCTCTCCTATAGCTGTCTCTAGACCTAAACTGACCCCAGAATCAAGATAGGAAAGGAAACATGCAGAGCAAGCTGTCAGCTATCCTCTGTATTCCTGGAGTTAATTCACCTCAAAGGCCACTCCCCATCCTCCTGTTAGTGTGGGACTTTAGGGGTACACAATGACTCTGTCCTCTGATTATGTCACATGTCACAGTGAAGAAAATGAGTAGTTAGGTGCTTTGGATGAGAAGGTGAATTTCTGATACATAGGTGAAAACTTGAAGCAAAATTTCCGATGTATAAATCTCATTACCACAGCCTTCTACTGTCTAAGGAAAGATGAAAGTTGTACTTTACATGTTGAAAGATCATTCCCTTTTTACCAACTGTTAAGAATTTTAAGAAAATTCTTTAAAAAATTCAAACCGAATAGAATTTAAAAAAACTTTGCCACAGTATATTGGTTTTGAAGTAAATTTGCAGCACAGTTAATAGTCAACAAAAATTTACTGTGATCATCTTGTACTTGGTATTGAGAGAGAAATCTTAAGGAGCTCAGTTCAGGGAATAGGATATAAAAATTGCTCAATATTAAACAATGTTAGACCATAAATCAGTGGAAATGTGTTTTATTTTCCTACCCTTTTGATAGGAAATGTGTATCAGTAAAATGTCGAAGGACTTTCTGTGGTGTGATCAAGTGAAGTATCATCAAGGAGGAGGAATTTGGGGCTTTGAAGACTAGGTAGTGTATAAGATTGTTCGGTGAAGAATGGGGAGAGTATCTGAAGCAAGAGGAATATCTAATGAAGTCCACTGACAGTAAGATCTGAAAGAATTCGGCCACCCACTCTTCTAACACCAAGAGTAGAGAATATAAATGAGAGTATTATCCGAGAGGAAAAGAGAGAATGTTTGGCTGATCCTAGGGAATTTCGGTTAGTCATTAATTCAATTCAGTTCTCAAGTGTCAGAAAAAAATGCCAGCTAAGCAACAATTTCAGAAGATTAAGACAATGGAAAGTGCTAAAGTTGTCACTGCCCCACTCACCAAATGGCAGTGAGACTGTTCTATAGATGGAAGCTATTCAGCAAAGGTCAGATTGTCACCCTGCAGGAAAACACCTCCCTTGTGCCCTCACACACAAAGTGGTCTAATAAGCTAAACATTTTGCCGTTAGGAAAAAGTGTCACAGTCTGTATATGAAGGAAAGTTTTACAAGAGAAATAAATGGAGTGGAAGAGACTAAAGAAGGTTATGTGCCAGGTTTGAAAGTGATCCTTAGAAAATTTGCTTTCAGAGTTGTGCGCTTTGTGTGTCCTACTGCACTTACTCTTAACATATCTGTTATAGCTATCATGATTTTAGCAAGTTTTTAGTAGGGAGGCAGTGAGTGAAGGATGGAGTGGGTGATAAAGAGAGTAGGGAGAAGTTATGCCTTCCTCTGAGAGAGAAATGCAAGTGTAGGCAGTAGTTCCTTTTGGTTCCTTTGAAAGACCTGAGATAATTCTTGGTTTAGGAACGTTAACTTTTTGTGTTTAATTTTATTTTTTAAAATTGTATTTTGTATGGTTAATTTAAATGGACTGTTTTTCAGATTTACTAGTTTACCAGATTTCCTGTTTTTATTGATATATCAAATGTACTGTTGTGTTGAAATTTCAAAATAAATGTAGCTATAAATGTTTTACCAGTTGATTAGAACTGGCCCAAACCTGAAGCCTTCACTGACATTTCATAAAACAGATTATATGGGGTGAGGTGGGGTGACAAGTAGACACTAGAGAGAAGAACTCATGCATCATTGAAGATTAATAGTCATGTTCAGCCCAAGGTGTTCTTAACTAATTGAAATGTCCCTTTCTCCCCATTTTTCCCTAACCCTCATGGGAGTCATTCTGATTTATGTATCTTAGATGTTCATGGAGAGTTTATGATATGCTGGTTTAGGTTTTTCGGGACACATCTAACATTTTTTTCTCAATTCTTTTGGTGTCACAATCACTTCTTGGGAGTGAGGAATGTGGCCATGGTCAAGGTGAGACAAGACAAACCAGAGGTTTCTATAGAAAAAGTGCCAACTTGGCATCTGTTAACATTGAGTTTCTGTTTTGGTGGGAGTACAGCACCTATTTGTTTTGACACTTAATGAACCTTGCATTTAAAATCAGGGAAGTTTGGTTTTAAACTTGTTTTATTGAATGCGGAGATAGCTCTCATGCATCTTTTCACTTATCTGCACTGATCTTTTTGTTGCCCTTTAGCCACACACTGTTTCCACACTTGGATCTTATCACTGTTATAGATGATGCTACCTTGGAAATGTCAGATTCTGAACATTCTACTCTGTGGGCATAATCTCGCCTCCTTATAGGTCAATTGCTCAAGGCGTTCCACGGACTCAGTGCTGGGAGCCATTGAGACCCCTCAGATTATCTCACCATTTTCTCATTACCTTCTGTCTTCACATCTTTTTTGACTGCTTGCATTTCACGGGTCATCCTTTAATTCCCTTGTAAATATCAGGAACTCCTTTTCTGGTCTTTACCTACAAAAACCCCAAGTCTGGATGAATCCAATTTCCTACTCTGGGTCTGCACCACATGGGTGAACATTGTTGAAAAAAATCACATAAATACATAGGAATGGTTTTGTATTAGGCTGTTTAAATGGTTTTGTATTAGGCTGTTTTTGCATCATTATGAAGAAATACGTGAGGCTGAGTCACTTATAGAGAAGAGGTTTAATTGATTCATGGTTCTATAGGCTATACAGGAAGCGTGGTGCCGGTATCTGCTCCTGGTGAGGCCTCAGGAAGCTTTCAATCATGGCAGAAGGTGAAGGGGGAGTAGGTGCTCTCATGGTGAGAAGAAGTGCAAGGGAGTGGGAGGGAGGTGCTATACATTTTTAAACCAGACCTCATGAGAACTCACTGACCATCCCTAAGCACAAGACATCCCTGAGGGGTCTGCCCCTATGACCCAAACAATTCACACTGAGCTCCACCTCCAACATTGTGGATTACATTTCAGCATGAGGGTGTGTGTGTGTGTGTGTGTGTGTGTGTGTGTGTGTGTGTGTGTGTGGTGGGGACAGACATCCAAACTGTATCAGGTTTGGAATTCATTGTCTGTCTGGAACCTCAGGTGGATTTGGACTCTCAACACTAGCTAGCAATGTTATTGTGTTTCTTAGTCTTTCGTTCTATGGATCACCCCTTTTATACTTCCTTTCCTCATACCTCTCTACCTTTTTCCATACTCAGCTGAGTGTCTCACACTAAACTTAGCTGAGAAAAATAGAAGCCCTTAGACTGTAGTATGAAGACCAGTTTATCTACTTTTTCTTTTGTCCCGTGTGCTTTTGGTGTCAGATCTAAAAAACCATATTCTGATCCGAACCCTTGAAGACTTACTCTTATGCTTTATTTCAAGAGTTTATAGTGTTGGTTCTTACCTTTAGGTATATCATCCGAGTTAATTTTTGTATATGGTGTGTGGTAGAGGTCCAAACACATTCTTTTGCATATGTATGTTGTCTTATACCATTTGTAGAACAGACTCTTCTTTCCCCCTTGAATGATCTTGGCACTCTTGCCAAAAATCTAAGAGTTTATTTCTAGACTCTCAGTTCTATTCGGTGTGTCTATCCGTATGCCAGTACCACAGTCTTGATTACCATAGCTTTGTTGAGTAAGTTTGAAGTCGGAAAGTGTGAATCCTCCATCCAGTGATTCTTAACCTTTTCTTTGGGTTACAGGAACCTTTTTGAGTTTCTTATAAGAAACTGTGGACCAAGGGAATTGTATGTAAAGATATATACAATTTTGTATAACACTTATGTATTGAATTGGAAATTTATAATCTTTCAGTTAAAAAATAAGTTTTTAAACAATTAGCATATTCACCTTTTGCTTTCTATGGGAAAAGTGATGTAAATCCAAATTGGACAAATAAAGTAAACTTATGTTCTACTCAAAAGCAAAGTGTAATAGCTTGATTTCGTTATGTGGATTCAGTATTCAAGCAGCAATGTCATGTTATTTGTTGACATCTTGTGGTTTTGACCTTTTGGGATTGTAGCAAGCTCTACTCAGACTCTAAAGACTTTACAGTAGCAAGTGTACTAGAGTTCTCTCAGGTGAGAGGAGGCTTGTTTTTGCATATCCGGAGGTCTCTGATTTATTGCTTTTGATATTTTGTTTATTAATCATTAGATTAATACATTTCAAGATTTTTGTTTACCTAATTTTTTACATGGTTGTGGGTAGAATTTTAATTGTGAAATTTAGTATTTTAATTGTGTATTAATTGTGTTGCGCATTTTTATTTAGTATTTTAATTGTGGAATAATAGGAAATGTGTCTAAAACATAAATCTACAGTTTAATCAATAATTATAAAATATACATCCATGTAATAATCATCTAGAACCCCAGGACACCACCTGTCATCCTTTTCAGATGACAGTCCTCAGAGGAAACCATTGTCATTTCAAGATCCATCTCTTCCTTGTTTTTTTAAGATAGTTTTATTATCCCTAAACAGTATACTTCGCTTTCCCTAGTTTTGAATTTTCTGCGTACATAGAATATATCATATGTACTCTTTTATGTCTTTTTTTTTTTTTTTTTTGAGACGGGGTCTTGCTCTGTCACCCAGGCTGGAGTGCAGTGGCACCATCTCGGCTCACTGCAAGCTCCGCCTCCCGAGTTCATGCCATTCTCCTGCCTCAGCCTCCGAGTAGCTGGGACTACAGGCGCCCACCACCACACCTGGCTAACTTTTTGTATTTTTAGTAGAGATGGGGTTTCACCATGTTAGCCAGGATGGTCTCGATCTCCTGACCTCGTGATCCACCCGCCTTCATTAACTTGTAGAATTCATTCATTTATTGTATGAGTTTTTTTTTTTAATTTTCATTACCATGTAGAGTTCTGTTATGAGAATATACTGTATCCATTTTACTATTTATAGACTACACAAATAATGATTCTATAAGCGGTTCTGTATAGGTAGGTAGGTATCCTGGTGCACATGTGCCTGAGTTTCTTTAAGGTGTGTTTACCTAAAAGAGGATTTGCTTGGTAATTGAATAGTCATAGAATATATGATTCTTCAGTTTTAGTGCAAAATTGTTTTCCACAATGGCCGTATCAGACTATCAATTTAAAGTTCCTGTTGCTCTACATCATCTTCAACACATGGTATCATCAGGCTTTTTAGTTTTAGCTGGTCTGTTGGGTATGTTGTGGTATTTATTGTGCTTTTAACTTATATTTCCCCCAGTTACTTATGAGGTTGTACACCTTTTTATGTGTGATTCAGCCACTTAGAGTTCCTTTTATGATGTGCCCATCCAAGTATTTTGTTCATTTTTCTATTGGGTTTTTTTTTTTTTTTTGTATTGATTTGTAGGAGTTCAGTATATTCTGGGTGTAATTCCTTTGGTGGCCACCTGTACTGTAATGTCTTCTGCTACTCTGGCTTATCATTTCACTCTTTATAGTTTAATGAATAGGAGTTTATTTTAATATGGCTGAAGTTACCAGTTTTCCCCCTTGTGGACAGTGCTTTTTGTGTTTTGATTAAGACAATCCTTGTCATAAAGTCATAAAGATATTTTCTATATTATGTTATACAACCTTTGTACTTTGTGTTTTATGTGTGTTTAGGTTTATCATCTACTTTGGAATAAATTTTTATGTTATGAGATAGCAAAATAATTTATTTTGCTTCCTTTAAAAAGATACATAAATATCTTTTTTATATATAAATATATATCATTTATGGATATATAAAATATCAAGCCTATTTTATATAAATATATTTTACATAAATATCTTATGTATATGTTTCTTTTTATTTTAACAAAGATATGTATCTTTTTTTTTTTTTTTTTTTTTTTGAGACAGAGTCTCACTGTATCTACCAGGCCGGAGTGCAATGGCGTGATGTCGGTTCACTGCAACCTCCACCTCCTGGGTTCAAGCGATTCTCCTGCCTCAGCCTCCCAAGTAGCTGGGATTACAGATATGCACCAACATGCTTGGCTAATTTTTGTATTTTTAGTAGAGGTGGGGTTTTACCATGTTTGCCAGACTGGTCTCAAACTCCTGACCTCAAGTGATCCACCCACCTCGGCCTCCCAGAGTGCTGGGATTACAGACGTAAGCCACCCCGCCAGGCCAGTATATCTTTTTTAAAATAAAAAGATACATATATATAAGATATTGATACAGAGGCTATATAAAAAGTGTCCAGGACCTTCTATTGAAAAGTTTATTCTTGCCGTGTGTTCTTCCGTGCCTCCTGTTACACGTGAATGCACACATATACATGGATCTGGTTTTGGGCACTGGCATCTGTTTCATATTGCCTTGATTCCTAGAGCCTTAAAATAAGTCTTGATACTTGGTAGAGTTTTAGGGTGGGGGGTTTGTTTTGTTTTTGTTTTTGTGTTCTGTGAACGCTTTGCATATTCTTGACCCTGTACATTTCCATATTAATTTTAGAACCAGCTTGTCAGGTTCTGCCGATCTTGATTGGAATTAAATTGAATCTATAAATCACTTTGAGGAGAATTAATTAATATCTTTACATTATTGAACCTCAAACCCATGGTCATGATGTATATCTCCCTTTATTTAGGTTTTCTTTAAAGTCTCTCAATAATATTTTATACTTTTCCCTAAAAAAGCCTTGCATAGTTTTTGTTAAATTTATTCCAGTGTACTTGACATTTTTATGCGGTTGTACATGGTATGTTATTTCACTTTTTAGCTTTATATTGTTGGTTTATGGAACTAGAATTTTTTTATATACTAATATTTAGCAATCTTTTTCTTGATTCTTATGATTTCTCTATAGATTCTGTTGCATTTTCTGCATGTGTAACCATAGCATTTGCAGATGACAGCTTTTTTTCTAATTCCTATACCTTTTAATTCTTTTCCTTATTTTACTGTACCAGTTCGATCCTCCAGCACAGTGTTCACCAGAAGTAGTAATAGCAGGTATTCTTGCTATGTTCTTTTTTTTTTTTTTTTTTTTTTTTTGAGATGAAGTCTCACTCTGTTGCCTACTGCAACCTCTGCCACCTGGGTTCAAGCGATTCTCCTACCTCAGCCTCCCAAGTAGTTGGGATTACAGGCACCTGCCATCGTGCCCAGCTAATTTTTGTATTTTTAGTAGAGATGGGGTTTCACCATGTTGGCCAGACTGATCTTGAACTCCTGATCTCGTAATCCACCCACCTCGGCCTCCCAAAGTGCTGGGATTATGGGCATGAACCACCACACCCACCTGCTAGGTGACTGCAGAGTGACTGCTTTCATGTTATTTGCATAGGATGTTTTAGAAGTACCCTTTTCCAGATTATGGACGTATGCTCTAAGCTTGCTAAGAGGTTTTGTTGTTTACTTTTTAATCATACATAAATGTTGAATTTTATCAAATACTTGTCCTGAATCTTTTTAAATGGTCATGATATTTTTCGTTTAATCTAATAATGTGGTAAGTTTCACTGATTTAAGATTTTTAGTGTTAAAAACCACCTTGTATTCCTGGGATAGACCCAACTTGATATTTGCATCTTTACTCATAAATGAGGGTGACCTATAATTCTTTCCAAGTTTTGGTACCAAGATTATGCTGTCATTAAATGAGTTAGGGAGCAAATCCTTTTTTCCTACTCTCTGGAGTAAATTTGATATAATATTAGATTTATTTATTCCTTGGATATTTGATAGAACTTGCATGTGAGGTCATCTGGGCCTGGAGTCTTCTTTGTGGGTCAATTTTTAAAATTACTAAGTGATCGTTCAGGACTATTCAGGCACTCTATTTCCTCATGACTCAGGTTTGCCCATATCTAATATTTTAAATCTCTTAGCATAAAATTGTTCATAATATCCTCATTTATATCTAATGTCTTTAGGATCATTCCTAAAATGGGTTATGCCTTTTCTCTTTTATCTTGGCCTTGCTAGAGGTTTGCCAGCTTTGTTAATCTTTTCAAAGAATCAGTTTTTGTCTTCAGTGCTTTATTACATGTTTTCTGTGTCATTGATTTCTGCTCTTTATTTTTCCTTCTATCTCTGTTTTTAAGGTTTGTCTATTCTTTTTGTAACTTCTTGAGGTAGATACATAGCTCATTAATTTCAGCCTTTTTTTCTAGCAGATGCATTTAAAGCTTTATGTTTCTGTCTACAAGTGCTTCATCCCACAAATTTTGTCATATTGTATTATCATTGTTCACATTTTAATATGATTTATCTTTTGACTCATTTTATTGACATTTTATAACAGGTGACATTTACATAATGGTTGAGGATTTTATGGCTTATAATTGCAGTATTTCTGATGTCTCTACTGCTGCTAGGAGAGAATTACTTTGAGTATAGTATATTCTCCCTCACACTCACTTAGCAAGTTTGTAGAGAACAGAATAAAATCTATCTTTATTTGTGTTTCTGTGCTCTACAAAAATGTGTTGGTGAGGTGGTTGTACATTTTCAGCTAAATTCCAACCACTGTATTATAGTTAAGCGAAGATTTTCAACTTACTTACATACTGATTTTGGTTTTCTTTGTCTTAGCTGTGTTGGAGTAGAAGAACATCATGCTGTTGACATTGACCTGTATCACTGTCCCAACTGTGCAGTTTTACATGGTTCCTCCTTGAGTAAGTACTAGATGCTTAAATAAAAATGGACATTTGAGGAAAATTGACATTTCAAACTTCCATGTACATGGTAATACTTTAATGATACTCTGAGGAGCTATATTACACCCTTCAAGAACTGTAGGGAAAGATTTTGCTCAAGGTATTTAGGATGTAGTTTTTGTTTCATTAAGTCAAAAGATTAAGGGGGGAAATGTACTGTCAGTCTTAATTGCCAGTGCAGAGTCCCCAAACTCAACTACATAGTTTGATATCTTTCAATTTGAGAAGTGTGGTAAAGTAAAATTTTTCTGTTTCTGGAAACTGATTTCACTTGTTTTGCTCTCTTCACAAATAGAAGATCTTTAGTAGTATTTTGGGAGAGTATACAGAGTAAGACTTTAATGCACTCATATGCCTTATATTTTAAGGAGAAAATGAGAGCATTGATAAGCTAAAATATTACTTATATTTTCTGAATTTGGTTGCTATATTGAGTATGTCCTGGAGTCCTGCCCAGCCATCCTGTCTGCCTGAAACTCCTTCCTGAGATCCGAGGAAGTAGAGATACAAGGACACACCAGACCAGGTTTCTGACCACACTCTTCTTCCTAAGAAGGGAGAGCAAAGCCAGGGAAGCCTCAGGCGTCTTTTGGAGTGGACCAGCATCACACCTAAAATGATATCTTTTTTCAGCTTTTTACAGATGCTTCAGAATCTTTTACAGATGCTTCAGAAGAATACATTGAAATGTTGTTATTGTGCAAATGTGAGAGAAAAAGTCTTGGATTATGTTATAATTTTTTTTTTTTTTTTAATTTGAGACAGGGTCTTGCTCTGTCACCCGTGCTGGAGTGTAGTGGTGCTATCATAGCTCACTGTAGCCTTGACCTCCTGGGCTTAAGTGAGCCTCCTGCTTCAACCTCTGGAGTAGCTGGGACCCAGAGGCATGCTTCACTACGCCCAGTTAAATTTTTTGATGTTTTGTAAAGACAAGGTCTCACTTTGTTGCCCAGGCTGGTCTCGAACTCTGCGTCAGACTCCCAAAAGTGCTGTGATTACAGGCATGAACCACCACACTTGGCCTGTAATAACTATTTATTTTGACATTTTAGGCTGCAGACTAGCATTTTTATATTCACAAAATTAAAGGGAAAACTATAGGCTTTGTCATTTTAAAACCTTTGCCTGAACGTACCTCGATACACACACTTGGGTTGGTTTCAGGTAACTTATATGACCTCTTTATTTTACATGCAGCTTTTTTCCTAGTACTTTTTTCCAATAGAGTAGACATTTTGTTCTGTTATATTTTTTCAAAAGAGACTTGCAACTGACTGCTCATTTGTTTTGTTAGAAATATTAGTAATTTTTCTAATGTCTCTGTAAGATACTTAAAAATTTAAGCTACCTGAATACATTAAAATATTTCCTTTTAAAATAGAGGCTATTCCTTTTGTTAAGTATACAGCATAAAACTTGAGGTTAGCAAATTGGTGGAACTGTTACATGTGTAATTGACTAGTTTATTGTCATAAATGTTTTTAATGATCTTTCTCTGGCTAGCAGTGAGTATGTGATATATAACTTGAAATAATTGTTGACTGGGAGTAACTCTTGTAGAAAGTAAATAAATAATATGATGTTATCTCGAGGGAGACTTAACTAAAATTTATTGTAGTTTTAGTTTAGAATTTAAGTATATAGTCCCAAAATGAAATAATTTGAGTTTAACTTCTATGAAATACTAAGTAAGTTACCATGAGGCAGAATAATGTGATACACTCCATTTTTTTCTATATGATTTAATCTTTTAAAAAACATGTTATACTCACTAAATTGATTACACAATCCATAATGGATCACGACTTCACTTTGAGTAATTATGCTTCGGAGAGAATCTTGCCTATGCTTCTCATCCCTGAAGAACGTAAGACCAGGCATTGGCTATCTTCTGGTCAGACGTCCAACTCTGAGTACTTACAGGGAAAACGCCCAAGATCAGTCATCTGTTCTATCTTGGTTTAAGACTCACCTTCCCTACTCCTCACCTTTTATCCCCAACTTGGTTAATCCCTTTTGATCCCTTTCCCTCTGCTATTGAGCTTCTCTCTCTTTTTTTAAATTTATTTTTTATTTTTTGAGACAGAGTCTTGTGCTGTCGCCCAGGCTGGAGTGCAGTGGCACAGTCTTGGCTCACTGCAACCTCCGCCTCACAGGTTCAAGCAATTCTCCTGCCTCAGCCTCCTGAGTAGCTGGGATTACAGGTGTATGCCACCACACCTGGCTAATTTTTGTATTTTTAGTAGAGATGGAGTTTCACCATGTTGGCCAGGCTGGTCTCGCCTCGGCCTCTCAAAGTGCTGAGATTACAGGCGTGAGCCACTGCACCTGGCCTCTTAAGCCTGTCTTGCTTGCTACCTGGGTTTCCTGTTGGTTTCAGAGATTCCCCAGGAGTCCTTATTGTTGATACCATTTAGCCAGTATAATAACTACTTAATATGGTGAATTTAGACTTTACCCTCTTAATGGGAATTAAGAACTCTATTTGAGGGCAGGTATCAAAAAACAGCCCACAAATAACTTAAATATGTATTCTCTGTCTTCTTTAGGCACATGCAATCCAAACACAAAATTTTCTCCTTTCCCTGTAACCATTATAAAATATTCCTTCACTGACCTCCTTCCTTTAAGAAATTCAGTCAGCTGTTACACAGTGGCTGATTTTATGGTTAGCATATTGGCCCAACAGGACAATTGTATCCTTCTGTTAACCTCCTCCAAGTCAGCACATTTAAAAGGAAATGATAGTGATTGCCAGCTTATTACATGGTAGGCACTATAGTAGGTAAGTAAGTACTTGACCTATGTTATCTTCTTTGATATTTATAACAACTCCATGTGAGATATGAGAAAAATGATCTAGCTAGCCCTTTTATGTAGCTATCTGGCAGAGCTGGAGTTTGAGCCCCTAGCAGTCTAATTCCAAAGCTGATGCACTTCACTGATTAATCTCTTCTGCAAAAATGAAAATTAACTACTGGGGTTGCTGAGGTAGGAGGGTTGCTTGAGTCCAGGAGCTCGAGGCTGCAGCGAACTGTGTTTGCACCACTGTACTCCAGCCTGGGTGACAGAGGGATACCCTGTCTTAAAAAAGAAATAAAACTTAAAAATGCAATATCATACTTTATCTATCAAATGGGCTGCCTTTTTTTTTTTCTCCTTCTAAGTACTGATGCCTGTTGTTAACCCAGGGGTATGAAATACACTTTTTATATAATACTAATAAGGAAAGTAAGTTACTAGTACCACTTTTTTGGAGGCAGTTTTGTAATATGTAGCAATTATCTTAAAAATGTTGATCTTCTAGCGTTTCTTAGAATTTATTCTGAGGAATTAGTCAGGGAAACATTAATATATACAAACATGAATCTCAACTTTGAAGAAAGATTCAGAATGAACTAAGTGCTTAAGAATCAAAAAATGATTATTATATGGTACATCTACATCTTAAAATTGTAGTCTGTTTTAAATATTTAATAAGGAGAAAATGCTCATTATATAATAAGAAAGATAAGCAGGATAAACATTGTGATCCCAGTTGAAGATAAAATGGAGTTATGGGCTGGGCGCGGTGGCTCACACCTGTAATCCCAGCACTTTGGGAGGCCAAGGTGGGCGGATCACGAGGTCAGGAGATCGAGACCATCCTGGCCAACATGGTGAAACCCCATCTCTACTAAAATACAAAAAATCAGCCAAATGTGGTGGCACATGCCTGTAGTCCCAGCTATTCAGGAGGCTGAGGCAGGGGAATTGGTTGAACCTGGGAGGCAGAGGTTGCAATGAGCCAAGATGATGCCACTGCACTCCAGCCTGGCAACAGGGTAAGACTCTGTCTCAAAAAAAAAAAATTGGAGTTATGTATCTATATATAGTAGAAAAAATCTGGAACGAAATACACTCAAATTTAGGAGTGATTTTAAATGAGAAAAATAACATGCAAAGGATGTTTTAATGGAATTTCCTAGGCAGTTTGCTTTGTGATTCTAAATTTTTGTGAGTTTTTTTTTTTTTTTTTTTAATGGGACTTACCCTCTTCCATATTGAAGATTTGGCTGCCATAAGTTACTTGGGAATCTTGTTTTAGACTGTTAGATAGTTGAATAAGCCTGATTTCCACCTCTGTTAATTATTGTGACTTCTTATCCACATGAGGACCCAATGTTGTTGTATTACTGTGATCTTTGTAAGGTGGGAAAGGTTTAAAATAACTTGGACTCATAAAGTTGTTTTCCCCAAAACATATTGTGAAAATGTTCAAACATATAGGAAAAATTGGAAGAATTTTACATCAGGCACCTATAAGCCTTATCATCTAGATTCTACTATTA
This sequence comes from Hylobates moloch, assembly GCF_009828535.3. NCBI lineage: Eukaryota > Metazoa > Chordata > Mammalia > Primates > Hylobatidae > Hylobates > Hylobates moloch. The sequence goes on along the minus strand of NW_026652276.1, from coordinate 221,199,830 downwards.
ACATTTTCATTACATGCTCTAACACATGTCTATCCATGTAACTATTCTACTGTCTACCCATCTTTTTTGGATGCATTTCTAAATAAATTGCAGACATCAGTACATTTTCCAGAATCATAGAGGTTTTAGGCTTAAGAGTAATTTTCAAGCTTAAAAAAAAAGAAAAACAGATTTAAAACTGAAATTGTGCATTGATAGAACACACAAGACCTGTAGGTAGTGCCACTCTGCTGGAAAGAGGAATGAGGTCCAGAGATAATCCCTTGGCTTTTTCTCCATCTCCCCTTTGTGAAGGGTTCTTCCACACAGTTTGAAAATTAGCAGTTTAATCCACCCCTTCATTCCTACATTGAGGAATCTGGATCCATAGGTGTTAAGTGATCTGCCCAGGATTGCAGAGAAAGCTGTTGGCTGAACTAGGAATCAAATCCAAATCTTCTGATTTCGATTGCTGTGACTACCCAAGGTCATAGCCTTCCAGAGCTGTAGAATTACAGGGTCTTAGCATTGGAATGAATGATGAAGTTATTTGTCATCCTACCCGTCTTTCTTTAATTATGACTCAGTCACCTGCTCTTCTTTATGTCAGTGTAACTGTGCTCATTTAGGGAGTAAGTCTTCACATGAAAGAGGAAGGAATGATGCTATTAGAATAGATTTCTAATGTGAGATAAAAGGCCCTGTCCTGAGAAGACGATTTGGATTATCTGGATAATCATTAGGACATAATGTTCTGATGAAAATCATAATTGTATATAATTTGGAAATTGTATAGTATCTGTAAGTGTGGACATTATAAAAAGCTCTATTTGCTGATTTGAATTCCTTGCTTTAATTTTATATGTTTTGAAATAAAAAGAGTAGGTTTTAAAAATCCGCAGTTAATTGTCTGTAATGGCAGCATTACATTAAAGCAAAATTCTCAGGCCTGGAAATGCATTAAAAACTTGAGTATTTTTAATGTACTTACAATTGTTATTTCTGATTATGTCAGATATAATGATTAGAAAGCACATAGTATCACCAGTTACCAAAATCATTTTTTTTTAAATCTTTTAAAAATCCAGTGAAAAAGAGGAGGAACTGGCACAGGCATGACTACACAGAAATTGATGATGGTTCCAAACCAGTGCAAGCTGGAACTAGAACTTTCATTAAGAAATTACGCTCTCGAGTCTTCCCAAGGTATGGAAACTTACTCTGATAAAAGAAAATGTAAGAATGTAAGAATGTCGTCTCATAGAGTGACATTATATAAAGGCAATGTTTTCAAACTTAGGCTGCAACCCATTATTGTCCTCAGCCAGCTTTTCACCTTTTTTCTTCCTTAATGAAATAGAAAAGTATCAGTACATTCCAAGTAATAGCAGTAAGTAAGCATATTTTCATGGAACTTTTGTTACATGTATATGCACACTGGGTCACCCTGTAAAAACATTTAAGTGTGGGCCACAGTCCAAAAAGTTTGAAATACACTAATCTGAGGGAGTTGTTCCCAGTACTTGGTTCCTTTTGATATGCAGCTGCTACCTGTTTTTTTCTTTTGCCTCACCTTCTCTTGTTTTCCCAACTCTGCTTTTTCTCCATTGCTTTTATGTGCATCTCTGCCCTAGGTCCACCAGAAGCACACACAACCACTGCAGGGGTGGGCTTTTTGATTTTTTAAAAAATAATGGAATATATTTGAGTTGTCTGGCTCAAAGAGAGTGGAAAGCATTATAAAGCATTTAATCATGCTAATTTAGATCATTTCCTACTCACTGCCTGACATCTATTTAAAGTGATAATGCTTAATAGGCTTTTACACAGATCATAGTCAGGCTTGTTAAAGAGGGGAAGCACAATTTAAATTTAAATCACAGTATCACATGCAGCTTATTATGGAATTATTTCAGATCCTGAAACGATAAAACCCCTGCTATTTCTCCTCAGTCTTTAGAATTCCTCTCTAGCCCCCTGCCCCTTAATCCTTACACAGAAACATATAATGATAAGTATCTACTGTTGGCTCCCTCAGGTCTGTTGAGAGACAGAAAGAACACATATTTAAAATGTAGTGTTTCCACATGATTTTTGTGGTGTTAAATATGCTATTCTCAAGTATTCTTTTTTATCAGTTTCCAAGTTGTAGGAGAAATGTTTGCGTGTTTTCTTTTTTATTGGCTCATGCTTGATTGGTTTGTCACCTAAGCCCAAAGTTTTCAGTCTGCTTCTGTTGGTGGGCCTAAGAGAGGTTTGTGAGCTCCCTAAAATGGTATGTATAATTTAATGTCAGTTGGGAGTGTCCATTTCTCAGGGAGAGGAGCTATAGCTTTCTTTTTTTTTCTAAATAGGTTTCTGACACAAAAATGTAATGTTAAAAACACTGGCCTAATAATTTATGTGACTTTACTGCCAGTGACCACAGATGAGAATGGGTTATAGAGATGATCACAAATGTCCACAGTGTAATTACCATTAGTTCAGGGTCTTTGGGTTTTAATGCCATAAAGCTTTACATCATTTCAAACCATAGTAGAATAGCAGTAATTATTAAATTACACATACTTTTGATATGATTAACACAGAAGTGTATAAAATAAAGTGAATGAGTTTTCTTTCCCCTCCCCTATTTTAAGACTTAGTGTAAGTTTTTTGAGACCCTTTTCTACATAAAAACATTAAAACATTTATATATATGGATGTATGGATATATATAATCTTAAAATGGGGTTATGTTATACATAGTGTTTTACAATTTGCCTTTTTTACTCTTATTATGTTTCATAGATATCCTTCCATACGTATGCATAGATTTGCCTCACTCCCTAAATGCTGTGAGGTATGCAGTAATCTATAGGTGCCATAATTTGCTTAACCATCCCCATGTATGTTTAGTTTGTCTCCAAATTTTCCTCTTGCAAAAAATGTACCTATATTTTAAACACTTGTCATTATATATGTTTGATCAGAAGGGGAAGTAAAACACCAAACATGTGAGATCAGGGAATACAAGTGATTTAAAATTCCCCCTTAGAGTGAAGTTGAAGGAATTACTTAATCCTCAGAGGTTGGGGGAAGGAGGGACAATTGTGGATGCTTATTGGGGAAACTAAGAGGTAATACAGAGCTCCAGTTCAGTAGGTGAGTCAAATGAAGAAGAACAAGATTACCTAGGAAAGGACTCTCAGTTTTCTTAGGCCTTAGGCTTGCTCTTGCCTTACTGAGAGGATGGGAAGATCGGAGCCCAGTAATTCAGAAAACCAGCATCTCCTGTCTTCTTGCTACCTAGGCAGCAGATGACATCAGATAGTTAAGATCTGATTGTATAAGTGGAGACTATTGTGTTTTAACCTTTAAGGCAAGTGTTGCACTTAATTTTGAATGTATAGCAGCTGTAGAGCAATTGGGAGCTAAAAACTGGAATGCCCCATTGGAAGAGATGTGGTGGGCAAAGGGACAGACTACACTTATGTTAATGTAATGCCTGTAACGTGTTGATCATCAGAGAGGGCAACTGGAGATCCAGCCATTCTTGGCTTAAAGTTACTACCTAGTATCAAGACTTACTAGGCCCCGCGCAGTGGCTCACGCCTGTAATGCCAGCACTTTGGGAGGCCGAGGTGGGTGGATCATTAGGTTGGGAGATCAAGACCATCCTGGGTAATGTGGTGAAACCCTGTCTCTACTAAAAAAAAAACCAAAAACCAAAAAAAAATTAGCCAAGTGTGGTGGCGGGCACCTGTAGTCCCAGCTACTTGGGAGGCTGAGGCAGGAGAATGGCCTGAACCCAGGAGGCGGAGCTTGCAGTGAGCCGAGATCGCGCCACTGCACTCCAGCCTGGGCGACAGAGCGAGATTCCGTCTCAAAAAAAAAAAAAAAAAGACTTACTAAATACTGGTTGTAACGGGTCATTTAAATCAGTAGTTGTCAATGGGAGCATTTTGGATGCTTGTCTCAGTGGGAGGGGACCAGGGATGCTAGTCATCTTTCAATATGCAGAACAAGAATTAATTGTTCTATGTTCCGTTAGACTTTAGATAGTTGTGTAGAATTTTATAGTCAGATAAAATCTGACTCATTTTTATTTTTTATTTTTCATTTATTTATTTTTGAGATGGAGTTTTGCTCTTGTCGCTCAGGCTGGAGTGCAATGGCGCGATTTCGGCTCACTGCAACCTCCGTCTCCCAGGTTCAAGCGATTCTCCTGCCTCAGCCTCCCAAGTAGCTGGGATTACAGATGCCCACCACCACACCCAGCTAATTTTTGTATTTTTAGTAGAGATGAGGTTTCACCATGTTGGTCAGGCTGGTCTCAAACTCCTGACCTCAGGTGATCCACTCACCTCAGCCTCCCAAAGTGCTGGGAATTACAGACATGAGCCACCGTGCCTGGCCTGACTAGTTTTTATTCTAATGCACACTCTACCTTTTGCTCTCCCAAATTTCTACGCATCCTGTATCAAGTGGCTTCTGGTGTTACTATTTTAAGTAACACTAACCATTCATTACAACTAGTTGTAAGCATCCTATTATTTTATGATGTCTTCTAGTGTAGTTTACATACTAAAATACAGGTTGAGTATCCCTTATCCAAAATGCTAAGGAACAGAAGTGTTTCAGAAACGATTTCAGATTTTTTTTTTTTTGAATATTTGCATTATACTTAGCAGCTGTGCATCCCTAATCGGAAAATCTGAAATGCTTCAGTGAACTCTTCAATGCTCAAAACATTTTGGATTTTGGAGCATTTTAGAGTTTGTATTTTTGGATTAGGGATACTCATCTTGTACATATTTTACTATAAACTAGGTTGGTTTTTTCTTTTTGCATTTAGACCACTTTATATATATTTCTAATTGTATGTATTGAATTATGTATATTACATTATCTATAAATTTTAGTTTAGGATAGCAAAAGATTTACAAAACATTTGTCATTAAAAGAAGAATGAGATATGATAGGTTAAGAACCACTGATATAGATAATCCAGTATATGAATTAACCCATCACTACAGCATTTTTTTTTAACTGACCTTACCAATAAAAATGACATTTTTATTCTTATGTTTTTCCTTAGTGCCGATGAAATAATTATAAAGATGCATGGCAGCCAGCTGACACAAAGATATCTGGAGAAACATGGATTTGATGTCCCTATTATGGTCCCTAAATTAGATGATCTAGGACTCAGGCTCCCTCCACCTACATTTTCTGTGATGGATGTGGAACGTTATGTAGGTACGAACTTTATTTCTTTAAGTACCTAGGAAAACATGGTAAAAGTAAAAATGATAGTCCTGGTAATATTAATGGTTAAATGAAGAAATGTCAATTTAGTTTTCTGCTCAGAAAAGTGAGGCTCAGTATCATCTATATTGAAAACTAGTTTTTCTCAGCAGACCTACAACTGTCAGAAAAACAGAATGACAATTTTACTTGTTCTTATTTACCCAACTTCATCCTGCTGCTTTCTTTTGTGCCATTACGTTTTTGATACTTGCTTAGGGAAAATCATTACTGAGGGATAGATATAGATACCAGGAGGAAGATATTGGAAAGTTGGATTGGTTGTAGGCATCTGTAGGATACAGGTGCAAAATTCCCAGATCCCAGTACACCAGCTGCACAGTTAGTCCTCTGGAGTCTGCTTTGTGACCTGCTGCTGCTTAGAGGAAAGGTGGTAAAAAGAGCAGATCATTTTCAAACCTGTTTTTATAATAATGACTTGGTGAATATTGCCATTTAATGATGTCTGGACTTAATTTGTGATTTTGAAAATTCCTCAAAGAAACAAAGACATGAGAAATAAGGGGGGAACCCCTATACCCCTTGCCATGTTGTTGACATTTTCAGTCATTTCATTCATTCTCATGATATTTACAGATAAAGCTGACTATATGTAGATGTCATTTCTTGTCAGCAGTAGAGAATATTTGAGATTAGATTCCAAATCTATTTTGACTCAAAGTTGTATGTTTACTACATTATCTACTCAAATGTTTACTACATTATCTCCTCAGCATGGAATATCTGAGAACTTGTCCCTTTATCGAGCCATTGGTTGACAATTCTCGTTGATTATTGTTTCACTGAGGAAATCTAACTAAATATCATAACTTCACATTCAGCTAAATTTGAATATTTGACAAGTGAGAGGATGGGGCTATTTGACAAATGAGAGGATGGATTAACCTGAACCTATTTGCGTAGATAGCATCTGCAAAACAGATAGCTAGTGTAATACATGTGCCGGAAAAAAATGCTCAAACTGCTCGATAGCTAACTTTTTGGTACTGCAGAGCACTTCAGTTAAATACTATGAGCAGAACTGTGTTGCCTCCTGAAGATAAAGAAGTCTATAAGGCAAGACTTTCTTAACCTATATGAAGTTGCATTAAAGTAAGAAAATGGCATTTATTTGTTTTCTATTTTGGATCGGTTAAGTATTGCCATATTTTGAATTCTACCTTATCCCATGGTCCATTGTCAAACTAATTATGCTTCCTAGTGTAGCAGTGCAGTGGTCTGTAAACATCACCTCATGGGTTTATACGAAAACTGTAAATTAATCACAATTTGGAACTCAGGCCTTCGGACACTGGTACTAATGTGAACTAATTTTTGCTTCCCAATCACTAATTTTTTCTTGAAGGAGAATATTAGAAGGCAATATCAGGAGGGCAGAAATTGTCCTGGTCAACTTCCGTGCTAATTCCCCAATGAGTGATGTGTTTTTTTTTTTTGAAATGATAGCCTTAGAATATTTTAGGTGTTACAAAAGTGAAAGGGAAAAGTCAATCTCCTCATTTTATGCCCGAGAAAACTGAAATCCAGACAATGTTGCACAATTTCTACATGCCAATATAATGTATTTTTTTGTCATTATGAGCTGTACATCAAGATATCATTGGTATACAGAAGGCTTTGTAAGCCATATACACTTTTATGTTCAGTGTAAATTGTGCAGCTCTGTCTTACTGCTTTCTTTTTCCTCTGAAAAATTGTCCCTTTTTTCCTGAAAGGTCCAGTTGAACTTGAGAAATTAAGAGTATAGGGAAAATCTTTGTCTAGACTACATAGTTTTATAGTTGGTTTAATTATCATACCAAGTTAAAATATTTTTTGATTAGAGCATCTGCTGATGTAACTCTTAAGTCCAATAATAAGACTGTAATTTTTCTCTGCAGGTGGTGACAAAGTGATAGATGTCATTGATGTGGCGAGGCAGGCAGACAGCAAAATGACACTTCACAATTATGTTAAATACTTCATGAATCCTAACAGACCAAAAGTGTTAAATGTGATCAGCCTTGAATTTTCAGATACAAAGTGAGTAGTTGGGTATTTTGGTTTAGTATTCTGAGTGTTAGCTAAATGTAGTGTAATGATGTATTTATTTTAGGAAGAAACATAGTTGTGACTTCTAAAGTTGTCCAGTGGTAGCAATGTTATAAATTTTGCATTAGGACGCTCAAGAGATATTTAGAAATAAGATGTATTTTAAACTTTTGGCTGGGCATGGTGGCTTATGCCTTAATCCCAGCATTTTGGGAGGCCAAGGCGAGTGGATCGCTTGAGGCCAGGAGTTCAAAACCAGCCTGACCAACATGGCGTAACCCCCTCTCTACTAAAAATAACAAAAATCAGCTGGGCGTGGTGGCACATGCCTATGATCCCAGCTACTCAGAGAGGCTGAGGCACGAGAATCTCTTGAACCCGGCAGGACGGAGTTTGCAGTGAGCCAAGATTGCGCCACTGCACTCCAGCCTAGGCGACAGAGCAAGACTCTGTCTCAAAAACAAAAAAACATGTGTTTTAAACTTTTAAGTGTTGTTGTTAACCTTAAGTTCCATTTAATTATTTGGTTTGGGAATAGATGAGAAAAGCAATTTTTAAGAATTTTTAATTTGCATAATGTGGGTGTGTGTGTATGTTTGTTTTTTAAAAGGATGTCTGAATTGGTGGAGGTCCCTGATATAGCCAAAAAACTTTCCTGGGTGGAAAATTATTGGCCAGATGATTCAGTCTTTCCCAAGCCATTTGTTCAGAAATATTGCTTAATGGGAGTTCAAGACAGCTATACAGATTTCCACATTGACTTCGGTGGAACTTCAGTCTGGTACCATGTCCTCTGGGTAAGATTGGGGTATTTTTTGTTCTCTCACTGACAAAAACATATAGCCTTAGTTTTTCAGTGGTGTATTCATTTCTTGTAAATGTTACTTGTAAAGGGGGAAGTTTTTTTCTTTACTTTTTAACCAGGAACTGTCACTTTGCCTTTAAACGTTACTTTTTTTTTTTTTAATCTCAAATAATGGAAGAGCCATGACTTTTAAATTTATATTAAATTTACTTTCTGCCCTCATCTTTTAAGTTGGTTTCTTTTAGCCTTTTGTCTCTTCTTGATTCTTTTTCCCCTGGTTAATTATCCTTTAATCCCTGAATTAAATATCTGTGAAGGAGCAAAATTACAGTAATAATTGCTTCTGGCCTTAATGTTGGGCTAGGATAGCTTGTTGGATAAGTCAGGAATGCCTATAAAAATACCAGTTCTTGGTTGGGTATAGTGGCTTACACCTATAATCCCAGCACTTTGAGAGGAGGCCAAGCTGGGAAGATTATTTGAGCCCAGGAGTTCAAGACCAGCCGGAGCAACATAGTGAGACCCTGTCTCTAAAAATAAAAATAAAAACATTAGCCAGGCATGGTGGCTCATTCCTGTAGTCACAGCTACTCAAGAGGCTCAGGCAGGAGGATCACTTGAGCTCAGGAAGTTGAGGCTGCAGTGCGCTGTGATTGCACCACTGCATTCCAGCCTGGGCAACAGAGCGAGATCCTGTCTCTAAAAATAAAAATAAAAGTAGCCAGGCATGGTGGCTCATGCCTGTAGTCATAGCTACTCAAGAGGCTGAGGCAGGAAGATCACGAGCCCAGGAAGTTAAGGCTGCAGTGTGCTGTGATCACTCCACTGCACTCCAGGCTGGGCAACAGAGCAAGACCCTGTCTCTAAAAATAAAAATTAAAAAATTAGCCAGGTGTGGTGGCTTGTGCTTATAGTCACAGCTACTCAAGAGGTTGAGGCAGGAGGATCACTTGAGCCCAGGAAGTTGAGGGTGCAGCATGCTGTGATTGCACCATTGCACTCCAGCCTGGGCAACAGAGCGAGACCATATCTCAAAAAAAAACAAAACAAAAAAACAGTTATTTGCAATTTATATTCACCTTGCTTTATCTAGAGCTGCATTGTTCAAAACAGTTGCCACTAGCCATGTGTGACTAAATTTAAATAATTAAAATGGAATGTAATTAAAAATTCAGTTCCTTGTTTATACCTAGGCACATTTCAAGTGCTCAGTAGCCACATGTGGCTAATGGCTACTGTGTTGGTCAGCACAGATACAAAAAATTTCCATCAGCACAGAAAGTTGTATTGGAGAGTACTGATGTAGAAACTCAGTCTTCATCTATATCAAATGCTTGTGCCTCAGCAATGTTCTGGGCTATATTTGTTGCTGGGTCCTTGGGTTCCTGTTTTTTTTCTTCATGAAGTAGCAAAGAATTAGTTTATTAAAGGAAGCTTATTTATAGGTTTTTAAAAATAATCATTATACTGTGGATCTTAGTAGAAAGGGCAAAGCTTGCAGAGATGACTGTGGGCCTGTCAACACATATTTACTTCTCTATTTGACAATGAGAGGAGGTCAGTGGGATGTTTGTGCTTCTCTGCCCTCCTGTCTTACAGCTATTTCTTCAACACTACTTTATTGACGCCTTGTCAGTTGAGGAGGGGGAGCTTTAAACATGAAAACATTTACTAAGGGCAATAGCTACTGATCAGGTGTGTGAAATACGTCTTTTGAACCTAAAAGAATCTGATAATTATCCAATTTAATTTGTATCATTGTATTGAGAAATTGCATCAATGTAAGCTATCCTAAGTATGGCTTTTGCTTTTTCAAAAATAGTATGATACTTCCTTTTAGGGTGAGAAGATTTTTTATTTAATAAAGCCAACAGATGAAAATTTGGCACGTTATGAATCTTGGAGTTCATCTGTGACCCAGAGTGAGGTGTTCTTTGGAGATAAGGTGGATAAATGCTACAAATGTGTGGTAAAGCAGGGACATACCTTATTTGTTCCTACAGGTAAGGTTTTCATCCCATCCCCTACTCAACATGATTGATAGTCACATGGACTTGGCTTTTAACTAGAACCTCTGGCTTTAACATGTTTGGAAAGTAGTTTTTATGACATTTGTTAAGAAATAATTCTGATCTTGGACTTTTACGTTTTGTTCCTTAGAGGGTTTCTCTTCTAGTTAGGACTTCTTTTGGCATTGTATTTATATCATTTGCCTTCATTTTTATTTTTATTGAGAAAAAATTCATATACCACAATATTCACCCTTTTAAAGTGTACAACTCAGCAGTTTTTAATAGATTAATAAAGTTGGGCAAATATCACCGCTATCTAATTCCAGAACATTTTCATCGTCTCAAAAAGAAACCTCATACTCTAGCAGTCACTTCCCATTCCCACCTCCACTGAGCCCCTGGCAACCACGAATGTACTTTCTGTCTCTGTGGATTTGCCTCTTTGGATACTTCATGTTGATGGAATCATACAATATGTGGGCTTTTGCATCTAGCTTCTTTCACTTAGCATATTATTTTCTTTTCTTTTTTTTTTGAGACAGAGTCTCTCTCTCTCACCCAGGCTGGAATGCAGTGGCGTCATCTCGGCTCACTGCAAGCTCCCCATCCCGGGTTCATGCCATTCTGCTGCCTCAGCCTTCCAAGTAGCTGGGACTACAGGCGCCCGCCACCATGCCCGGCTAATTTTTTGTATTTTTAGTAGAGACGGGGTTTCACGTATTAGCCAGGATGGTCTCAATCTCCTGACCTCGTGATCCGCCCACCAAAGTACTGGGATTACAGGCGTGAGCCTCTACGCCCGGCCAGCATACTATTTTCTAGGTTTATCCATGTTGTAGCATGTATCATTACTTCATCTTTTCATGGCCCAGTAATGTTCCATTGTGGGATATACAGGTTGAGCATCCCTAATGCAAAAGTCCAAAATCTGAAATGCTCCAAAATTGAAAGCTTTTGAGCATCTGCATGACCCTCAAGAGGAAATGCTTATTGAGGCATTTTGGATTTTGGATTTTCAGATTAGGGATGCTCAGCTGGTAAGTATATAATGCAAATATTCCAAGATCCAAAAAAATGTGAAATCTGAGTACTTCTGGTTCCAAGCATTTTGGATAAGGGGTACTCAGCTTTACCGTATTTTGTTTATCCATTCACCAGTTGGTGGGCATTGGGTTGTTTCCACATTTTGACTATTTGGTGCTGCTTTGAACATTTGTATACAATTTTTTATGTGGAGGTATGTTTTCATTGCTCTTGGGTAAATATAGCTTGTAGTAGAATTGCTGCATTACATGGTTTAACTACGGTTAACTTCTTGAGGAATTGCTGACCCGTTCTCCAAATGGCTGCACCATTTTACGTTACCACCAGCAGTGTATTTGGGTTCCAGTTTCTCCACACCCTCACCATTCTAGTGGGTGTGATGTGTCATGATTTGGATTTGCATTTCCTTAATGAGTAATGATGCTGAGCATTTTTCTTGTTGGGCATTTGCATATTTTCTTTGAGAAATGTCTATTCAAATCCTTTGCTCATTTTAAAATTGTGTTGTCCTTTTTAATTGCTGAGTTTGTAAGCATTCTTTATTCTCTGTACTAGACCCATATCAGTATGTATGATTTGCAAATAATTTGCTCCCATTTTGTGGGTTATCTGCTCACTTTCTTGATAATGTCCTTTGATGCACAAAAGTTTTTAATTTTGATAGCCTTAACTATGGTCAGCTCTCCATTGCTGTTAAAGACCAAGCCTGTAAGAATCTGGGCTGCTGTCCCAGGACAGTTAGGACAGCAAAGGGTATGTCTTGAGAGACCCTCAAAGAAAGGATTTAGTATCAGTCTTAGCTGTAGCCTCAAGTATAGGTATCAGGCCTCTCATTTTGAGATGTAAATGAATGTAGAGTGTAGACTGTCCAGACCAGTGGTTTTGAGAACTGTGTGCTGGTTTTGGTGACCCTAATGACTGTATAGTTCACTGGGATCTGTCCCTGCAGGTCCTGCCTCTGGTGTATATAATAACAAATGTATGTTGAATAAATGAAGACATGCCTTAGAACTACCAGAATATTTGCCTAGATAAGTAACAGTATTTTCATTGTGAATGGGCTCATTCACATTGTGAATGCCCCTCCCTTAAATCTTCCTACTTTTATATTAAGTATTTTGTTGTACCCTCTTCAAAATCATAAATTGACATAGAATAATTTTTTAAATTGATTTAATGTCCTAACTAGAATATAAAGAAGAAATAAAAAGGTAATTTGTAATGAAATGCTATTTCAGTATGTGCCTGTCTAGGCACAGCAGCATTAGAGAACAGAATGAAATGGTAATTGCATAAGGAAGGAAATCAATCTAGGTGTGTGTCAGTGGCAACACAAATCCTGTCAGTAGCACTGGTATAGGTACTGATACTTCCTCGAATATCAGAATCACCTGGAGGGCTGGTTACAACACAGATTGCTGGACCTCATGGCCAAGGTTCGGATTCTGTGGATCTAGAGTGGGCCTGAGAATGTGCATTTCTAACAAGTTCTTGGCTGATTCAGGTGCTGCTGGTAGGGGGACCATATTTGGAGAACCACTGCTGTAGGCAATGTGATTTTTTTCCCAAGGTAGTTAGCAACTGATAAGCTTCCAAACTACAGTACAGTTTTTGTATTTCAAAACCATGAAAATATACTGTGTGTGGGTGTCTGTATATACAGATATATGTAATAATATATAATAATAGAATTCTAATTTCTAGGCTCAGATAGTTAATAGGACAGGCTTTGTACCTATATGAATACACAGGAAAATTTGACAGTCCCGAGTGATGCAGGACAATTTCATTTTGTGTGGAACTGTCTCACATGTTGCACTCCTGGCTCCCACTCACAAAATGCCAGTAGTGCTCCCAGATCATTGTGACAATCAGAAAAGCCCCTAAACGTTCTAAAACATCTTGAACAGGCAGTACTGCCACTATTGAGAACCACTGATGTGTAGGATTTGGAGTTGGCACAGACTTCTAATTTGTGGTTTCAAGGTCAAGCTCAAGGCTTTGTGCCTTTGAGCACAGAAATGGGCACACTTGAAAGTGAGTCCTTTGAGGGTTTTTTGTTTTGTGTTATAGTTCAGTGAGGGGTCAAAAGATGAAAAATATAAAGAAAATGGGATTTGTGTATTTTAAAAGCTAATTTGCATACAAATATGTGTGTGTATTTCTGGTGAAGTCTTTAAGTCTGCAAACATTTTTTTCAAAAGTTAGATGTTGTGTCTTAGAAATGGTTCTCACTTTGTAAGCATTTGTATGGGAATACAAAATACAATTTTTTGGCAACACCTATATTTGTAGGACCATAACCCTTCATAATTAAATGTGGGTGATCTACCTTTTCCTTCTACAGAGTCAGGTCTCAGTTTGACTCCTCTGATCCTCCTCTGCTTAGTCCTTTCAGGGCACACACCAGGGCGATGAAGTGTCCCATCAATCCCAGTGTGTTCTCTAATGGAAAATGTGCTTTTCTAATTCAAACCAGATTTGGCTGGTCTCAGAGTAAAATCTTTAACATAAAGTTGGGTTGTGTTTTTAAACTAAAAAAAACAGGCTGGGCACAGTGGCTCACGCCTTAATTTCAGCACTTTGGTAGGCCAATGTGAGAGGATGACTTGAGGCCAGGAGTTTGAGACCAGCCTGGGCAACAAAGTGAGACCCCATCTCTATTTTTAAAAAGAAAAAAACAAATACAGTAACAACTACAAAAACCATCACCTTATTTCTCAAACTCAGCATAGAGCCTACCATATAATAGGCATTTAATAAATAATTAAATCTATAGATTGTAATAAACATTAACTTCTCTAGCACTGAAATATGAAGTAAACTGATATTGATATTTTGAGTTACTTCACAGGTAGATATCCTGTTTGTTTAGTTTACATATTGAAAAATGACTGCTTTATATATTTTTAACCATTTTAGGGTGGATCCATGCTGTGCTCACTTCTCAGGACTGTATGGCTTTTGGGGGGAACTTCCTGCACAACCTTAACATTGGCATGCAGCTCAGGTTTGTGTCATCAGTATTTAAATGACCTTTTGTCCTTTTTAAAAATAGGATACTCTTTTTAACTTAAAAAAAATCAATAGCTTATTTTATTTGAGATTCCATGGAAATAGTCCCTGAGATATTATTAGGGATAGGAGCTTTTAACAAAAGTAGTATTTTAAAATTTTGCCAGGAGGATAATTTGCATTTCAAATCTAAAACAACAACAACAAAAGGGAACTTATTCAGATAATATTCCAAATTTCAAAATTTTGTGAAAATGTATGTGTTCTCCTTTGGCTATTTTTGCAGTGAGGGAGAGGAACAATCTAGTCAGACTCAGATGTGACATATGGTGCTAGAAAAAAGCAACCCTAAGTCAGGACTGCTATCAAAACACCTGCTTTAATTTTGCTGCAGGTAAAGGATTAACAGCTGTTTCTCCTCCGTATGAGAATTTGACCTTTGCATAACTCTCTTCTCCTGGTAGTCTAATGAGTGTTGACTTTTACTAGGTAATACTGCTTATGGTAAAAATGATTCCTGATTGATAAACTGCATCAGGACTGGGAGAACTAGAAATACCTAGTTAGGAAGCCATGTCTCTGGACTTGCCTGAATGTGGTAACTCTTGTAACTTGGCACACTCATAGAGATCCCTAGAAGCTATGCATCTGTGTGTGGCGTTATTACAGGAGATAGTGGCTCTTACAGGGCATAAGGCTTTAAGCCTTAAACAGCTCCCACACCTACCAAGTGTGGATCTTGTCTTTTTGTACCTGAGCTGTCCCTGAGGGAGGGATGGCTCCTGTTTAATTCTTGCCAAGTGTGGTCTTGAGCTGGAATGCCTAGTTGAGCCTAAATAAAACTTTTTTGGGTGGGTATTGCACTGTTGTCTCTAACACATGGAGGTGTTTTCTGAAACACACAGTTTTATTTATTGTAGTAGAACCCTCATAAAAATATCTTTTGTTAAAACTAGGATACACATCCCAAGGTGTGATCCTGATGTGAAGTCCAATACAATTCTTAAGTATACCATCAAATTCCTTAAAGTCAGAACCTGGATAAGATCACAATTCAGTCTTGTCCAAATGTAATGTTGCTAAGAAGTGTAAAATACTTCACTGGTCTTATATATCATGACCTGGTTATTTTATTTTCCAGTTGGTTACTTTCATCTAACTTTGAAATGCTAATATTAATATTAAAAATTTCTTCAAATTCATTTAGGTGTTATGAGATGGAGAAAAGGCTAAAAACACCAGATCTTTTCAAATTCCCTTTCTTTGAAGCCATATGTTGGTTTGTAGCCAAAAACTTGCTGGAAACCCTGAAAGGTAATTAATAATTTGCATATTTGTATATGATATGATGCATATTGTTTGTAAATTCACTCATAGCCACCTGACAGAAAGAGTCCCTTTTCTAGTAGAGTATGGATGTCACTCCTATTTTGTTTTTTAAATAAGTGGTTTTCCCCCTTCCAGGAACCTTTTTAGCAAGTTAGAGTCTCTAGTCCATAACCTGACAATCCATGTTCTTAAAAATTTGTTATAAAAGACCTGGATCAGAACAATGTAGGTAATATTAGAAATGTTCATTCCATCTAGTACTCTAGAAGCCTGCACACGTCATCAAGCACGTAACAGTGCCTGACTCTCAAAAATGCAGTTTGTGTCAAGAGACTGTTACCTAATACACGTTCCCAAAATTTGCTTTTAAAAAAGCAAACTAGGCTGGGCACAGTGGTTCATGCCAGTAAGCCCAGCACTTTGGGAGGCCGAGGCTGGCAGATCACCTGAGGTCAGGAGTTCAAGACCAACCTAGCCAACATGGTGAAACCCTGTCTCTACTAAAAAAAAAATACAAAAATTAGCCGGGCATGGTGGTGCATGCCTATAATCCCAGCTACTTGGGAGGCTGAGGCAGAGAGAATCGCTTGAACCCGGGAGGCAGAGGTTGCATTGAGCCAAGATCATGCAATGGCGACAGAGCAAAACTCCATCTCAAAAAAAAAAAGTTAGATTATGATTCTGTAGTTGAAGAAAAAACCTTTTTTGAACTTGTCTTTATAGTTGAACCCAAAAGCTACTTTATAAAAGGTGGAATTTCAGACTTTGATGTTTTAATATTTTGGTTTAATTATCTTTGAGCACTCAAGTTGGAGACCGATGTCACTTGCTTCTTTTTTCTGCTTTTCATCCTCTTGTGCTAGTGAGAATAGTTTGTCTGCTTTTTGTGTTGTCTAACTTTTCTAGTCAGTTTGTAAATAGTGCTACTATTATAGTTGACAACTCTCAGAATAGACATAAACAGATTAAACAGTAAAGTTTATTGTGAACATTTGCTTCTTTTTCCATTTTAAACAAGAAGAAAAGGTAAAATGAAAAGAAATAACCAAAAATTTACTTCCCAAGATAGGATGTACAGAACTAAAATGATAAAACTCATATAACAATGGTACCCTAAACCCCCCACCTCACAGCATAGTGCAGAGATGTCCTGGCAGTGTGTGGGATGGCGGTAGAATCCCATGCATGAGAAGGGGACAGGTCTTTTCTTCACAAGACCAGTCTTTGCTCTAGAAATGAATCCTTATCGTGAATCCCTGACACGTTCAGTGTTTTCAGTTATTTTTCTTGGCTGTAGGAATGTCACAGTAGACTGTAGAGTGTCATACATAGTTTTCAGTAAAATACTGGACAATAGAGTTTATAGTCTCCCATGTAAGTGCAAGCCTAGACAGACAGAAACACTTTTATATACTTATAAAAACAAATTTCCTTGTTTTGTGGAAATAAATCCCAACTGTTGAACCTTCTGGTTAAGAGATTGACAACTCTATACTTGGTTCAGGATACTTTCTCCCCTCTTTTCTCTCTTCCTATCCCAAGACTCCAAGTTCCTGTCTTATGGTTAGCTAGGAGAAACTATCCACGAACACACACACACACACACACACACACACACACACACACACACGCCTGTAACCTTGGGGTGATGCACAGTGGTTTTTCTTTTCTACTAATGTCTAAGAGAAGCTCATTCTTTAACTTCTTAAAACAAATTAAGAACTTTATCTGAAAGACAAAATCTTGCCATTGCTCGTGAAGCCACAGGAGCAATTTGCTTAGTCTTAGAACTATTTAGTCTTTGTGTTAGGCCATCAAAAGTTCAGAAACATGGAGGTCTGATTGAAAGTATGACTATGCATTAAATACTTTGTTAAAAAGGATTATTAGAAAAGGGTATTTGTAGGTTGTTTTAAGATGTTTCATTTTATTAGCCAGATCAGTGTAGAATACCTGGCAATCATAGTGATTCAATCCAGTCTCATCAAGGCAAAAGCCAAATGATCATTATAGCAATTGCCATCATTTTAAGCGTTCATCCTGGAAACAGGAATAGTGGTCGTGTGACCCCAAATTATGTTGTTCTTTTATCCGTAACCTTTTTACTTTACATTGTGGCCTATTGTTTGCCAGCTCTCAGACTGTTCTAAGGCTTATCTGGTGGGTTAAATGAGGTTGAATCATCTGAAACTCTTTACTGTGTTTCATGTCAGTGATAGTAAAACAGTGAACCAGTTTGGATTTGTGTAAGGAAATTAGCCACTGTGCAGGAGCGAAGTCCTTTGTTTCAACTTAGCTGAATTTTGGACCACATCTAATGTATTTTGTTTGTTTTAGATTATCACAATTTGATTAAAAAAACTCAAAGAAGACATTTTTGTTTATGTGTGTTTATATTTACTTTATCATGTTATTAAAATAGTTGATTATATAGATCGCACACACGCACTGCATACACACATACACATTCATACTGTGTAAAGAATAAGGCTGTTCTCACTCAGGTAACCACCACCCAAATTAAGCAAAAACAGCCTTGCCAATACCTTAGAAATGCTCTGTTATCTTTCTCATTACACCTTTCCGTTTCCCTTCTAGAGATAACCATTATCCTGACTTTTGTGATAATACTTTTCTTCAGTTTTATCACCTATGTTATAAACTAAAATAATTTAATTTTCTCCATTTGTAAACTTCCTACAAATAAATTCATACTGATATTCTCTTGTAACCTTTTACTCAGCATTGTTTGTGAGATTCATCCATGTTTTTGTGTGTGACTGTAGTTCTTTTTCATTGCTAGAGTATTCTGTTGTATGAATATACTATGATATATGTATACACACACACACACTGATTCTGCAAGTTTGACATTTTGGAGTTATTTTTGGTTTTTGACAATTATGGAAAATGCTGCTAAGAAGTTCTTGTCTTTGTCACCTAGTACAACAATTACTCCAGAAAACAGGCCTAATTGCTAGGTCATAGGTAGAATTTAGTAGTTGCTGCCAAATTGCTTCCAATTCCCATTTCCATGGCAGGGCAAGAGAGTTCCCAAAGCTCTATGCTCTGGCCAACACTTGGTATTGTTAGGTTATAATTTTTGCAAATCTCATGGATATGAAGTAGTATTCTTTGTGCTCTTAATGTGCATTTCCCTGATTATTAATGGAATTGGGTATTTTTTTCATATGCGTATAGGCCTTTTGGATTTTCTCTTTACTGAAGGACAAAATTTCTTAAATTTAAAATAGCATTTTTTTCAACTTTTATGGTTAGTGCTTTCTGTGCCTTGTTTAAGTATTTCTTTCTTATCCCAAGGTCTTGCAGAGATCCTTGTTTTCTAAAAGCTTTTACTGTTTTGTGTTTTGCATTTAGGCCTTTAACTCACTTGCAATTGATTTTTTTCTTTTTTTTTTTTGTGAGTGTTAGAAGGGAGTATTTTCACTTGCTTTCATATAAATATCCACTTGTCCTAGCACCATATTTTGAGTAATCTATTCTTTTTCTGTTCTTCATAAACACCGCTTCTCTCCTATATCATGTGTTGATATCTGTGTAGGTCCTGGGATATACACACACACACTCACCCACCCTTCTGTTCCAGTGGACTAGCAGTCTGTCTCTCCACCAAGCACACTATCTTACTAACCTTTGATAAGACTTGATATCTGGTAGGTTCTCCTTCTTCAAGTATGTCTTCGCTTTTCTTTCCCCTTTCATTTTTATATAAATTTTTGAGTTACCCTATTACAAGCTGACACCACCCTACCAAAAGCAACCAAACAAGTAAATAAAAACATGGAGATTTTTATTTTGAAGATGTTAATTCTAGAGATGAATTTGGGCAAAATTTGATGTCAGTAAATATTGAATTTTCTAAAAATGACATGAAACATCTCTATTTATTTAGATCTTTAATGTCTTGGCATTTCTTAATTTTTTTTGGTAAAAATTTTGCATATATATCTCTTGCTAGATTTATTCCAAAGTATTTCTTTTTTTAGTGCTATTATAAAAACACATATCATTGTGTTAGTCTGTTCTTGCATTGCTATAAAGAAATACCTGAGACTAGGTAATTTATAAAGAAAAGGGGTTTGATTGGCTCAGAGTTCCTCAGGCTCTACAGGAAGCATGATGCTGGCATCTGCTTAGCTTCTCGGGAGGCCTCAGGAGACATAACCATGGTGGAAGGCAAAGGGGGAGCAGGAGCAAGATAGGGTGAAGGGGGAGGTGCTACACACTTTAAAACAACCAGATCTCACAAGAGCTGACTTGTCATGAGAACAGCACCAAGAGGATGGTGCAAAACCATTCATGAAGGATCCAGCCCCATGATCAAATCACCTCCCACCAGGCCCCTCTAACAGTTGGGGATTACAATTGAACATGAGATTTAGGTAGGGATGCAGATCTAAACCGTATCAGTCATTACTATGTATATACATATGGTTGAACTCACATGAAATTTCTGTTTTGTACTTCAAAAATAGTCAAATATTAGCAATTTCATATGGTTCAACTTACCATGTGATACTGGAATATAGAAGCAGTTAATTATTATACTGATTTTAGCAACCTTGTTAAAATCTATTATTTAATCATTTATCTGAGGCTTTTTTAAAATTCTCTAATACACAGTCATATACATCCTCATTGAATAATGACAGTCTTGTTCTTTCTTTTCTAATATTTATATCTCTTTTTTTCATTGCTTTACCGGGTTGTCTAGGACCTCCAGGGAAATAGTGAATAGAAATGGCAAAGGTGGGCAGCTCTATCTTTGTTCCCAGTCTCAGAAGGAAAGCTTTCAGTCTTTTGCCATTATTACCTTTGTTGTAGGCTTTTTGTTGATAACCTTTATCAAGTGCTTGTCTATTCTAAGCTAGCTAAGAGGTTGTTTTTTCCGTTCTTTTTTTTGCGGGGGGGGGGGGGGACGGAGTCTCGTTCTGTCACCCAGGCTGGAGTGCAGTGGCACTATCTTGGCTCACTGCAACCTCTGCCTCCCGGGTTCACGCGATTCTCCTGCCTCAGCCTCCTGAGTAGCTGGGATTACAGGCGCACACCACCACACACCCGGCTAATTGTGTATTTTTAGTAGAGACAGGGTTTCACTATGTTGGCCAGACTGTCTCGAACTCCTGATCTCATGATCTGCCCGCCTCGGCCTCCAAAAGTGCTGGGATTACAGGCGTGAGCCACTGCGCCCTGCCTTTCCTTTCTTTTAAAAAATGATCAGTGGTAGTTTAATTTTTATCAAAAGCTTTGCCTGCATATATGAAAAGTTCCATGATCTTTCTTCTTTAACCTTTTAATTTAGTGGTTATATTAATTGATTTTCTAATATTAACCCAACCTATAATTTTTATATACCATTAGGTTAGGATATTGTTTATATTCTACCTATATGTTTATATTTGATATATTCTCTATATATTTACATATTACATATGAGTGTGTGCATATGTGTGTATTTTTTTGATTTTGGCACATGAGTGAAATTGGCTTGTGCTTTGTTTTCTCATACTGTCCTTGTTAGATTTTGGTATGAAAGTTATGCTAGCCTCAGACAAAAAGTTGGGATTGTTCCTTCTGTTTCTGATCTCTGGAGAAGTTTGTGTACGATTGGAATGATTTTCTTGAATGACTAATAGAACTCACTGGTGATCTGGGTCTATAGCTTTTTTTTTGTGGGAAGATTTTTGACTGCTGAGTCAGTATCTTTAGTGATTAAAGGACCATAAAGGTTTACTAACTAATTATTGAGTTCATTTGTATAAATTATTTTCTTAAAATGTGTCTAGAAATTACATCTAAAATTTGACATTTGTTGGCAGAAAGTTCTTCATGTTACCCTCTTACCTACTGAATATTAGTGGCATTTGTAATGACATTATTTCTATTCTCCATACTGGATATTTGTGCCTGTTTTCTCTTTATATTAATTTTGTGGTTTTTTTTTTAAGAACTTGTTTGAGGCTCTGTTTGCTGTTTTGTTAATTTTTGGCTTATGATTTTTTGTCAGTTTTTTTGGTATTAAAACTTTTTTGTACATCTTCAGCTCATTAATTTTCAGCCTTCTAACATAAATATTTAAAGCTATACATTTCCCTGTATGTATAGTATACAACACATTTTGATATGCTTTCATTATTTAACCAACATATTGTCTGATTTCCAGTGTTTTTCTTTGATCCAAATGTTAGTCTATTTTTTAATATTTGCATTTCTTAATTTCTAAACATAGAGGCTTTCTTTAGCTTACCTGCATTATGAACATATATGTGGTTTAGATCTTGGACTTTGATGAGACTTGTTTATGGTCCTGGAATATGGATGAGTTTTGTAAGTGTTCTGTGTGTGTTTGAAAAGAATCTGTTTTCTGCAGTTGCTGGGTACGATATTCTATTTATGGCCATTGCATCAAGCTTTATATTGTTCAAATTGAATATATGCCTAGGGATTTTTTTGTTTTTAGTTCACTTACTCTGTCTCTTACCAAGAGAAATATTTGAAAATCTTCCACTGTGATTGTGGAGTTGTTTATTTCTCCATGTAGTTCTGTCTAGTTAATTGTTTTCTATATTTTCAATACTATGTTATTGAGTACAAATTCTAAGTGGTTACATACGTCTTTCTGGTGAATTGAATCCTTGGTCATTATGAAATAACCCTTTATTAATGACAGTTACACCCCCTTTCTTTTGGAAGCTTGGTATCTTTTTCCCATCCTTTTATTTGAAACCTTTCTATATTTGTTAATATGGTATGTATGCATATTTAGCTTATTGTAAAATCTGGCCAGATATAGTGGCTCACGCCTATAATCCCAGCACTTTGGAAGGTCAGGCCTGGAGGACTGCTTGAAGCCAGGAGTTTGAGACCAGCCTGTGCAACATACTGAGACCCCATCTCTACACAAAAAAAATTAAATCCAATGAAATGGTCTTTCTTTTAACTGGAGTATTTAGTAAATTACATTTAATGTAATTCTGTTTCTTTCTTGTCTTTTTGAATTGTTTCATATTTCACTTTTTATCTTTTTATTAATTTGGAAGTTATATAGTTTTATATTTGGTGGCTACTCAAAATCTGAAGTTAATCCCTTTAACTTCAGAACATTTTAACTTTTTTTTTTCTCACCCCATTTCCATTCCTACAGAACTGAGAGAAGATGGTTTCCAGCCTCAAACTTACCTAGTACAGGGAGTGAAAGCACTGCATACAGCTTTAAAATTATGGATGAAAAAAGAAGTAAGTTGTCTCAACAGTGAAATCACTGTGTTTTATGTCACAAGATTAGGAAAACAGAGTCCTTGTGCTATTTTGGCAGCACGTGTGAATGCCAGTAGTTGAGGGAATAGAAATCAGGCTTTATATACAACCTGCATTTTATTATTCAGTATATACAAATGTACTGTTTTCTTTTATGAGAATAAAGTATTTATGTCTTTAATCTTCAATCTGGAAAAGAAAGTAATTCAAGTTTATTTAGGAAATTGACTAAGAAGTGAGCATACAGATATAGAATAATAAATAACATTGAGCTCTTACAGTTGTGCTATAGTGTGCTGAGAGCACTGTGCTTAATCTTTATACACATAATCTCATTTAATCCTGCAAGCCAACTGTGTGAGGTCTAGGTGCTATTGGTACCACCATTCTACATATGGGAAAGCCAAGGTTCAAAGAGTTAAGTAACTTGCCCAAGAGAACTGGTGAAGTTAGGACTTAAAACTTAGATCTCTGGGACTGCAAAGCCTATGCTCTTTACCACTCTGTTAGATTTATGTAAAAGTGAAGGAAAGGAGAGACCAAATTTCAAGCATGAGCTTTCCATTTTCACGAAAATATGAGCTAGTTGTTTGCATTTGAATCCCACCACCTCCAGATCTCCATTTGGAATTAGTGTTTCCTTCCCTTATGCATCCATGCTATATTTCTTGTGCCTATGGGCTTAAAACAAATGTTTATAAAGTAATATGTTTGTGTTTCCTTCAACTGGGTCTGTGAGCTCTTGAACAGGGACTGTCTTTCTCATCTTTATTAAAACTCCATGGAACTTTGCACATAATACTTTAATAGGTGATACATACATATGTGAGCTGATGAAAATACACGTCCATATTAATTTCTTTTCTTTCTTTTTTTTTTTTTTTTAGACAGAGTCTCGATCTGTTGCCCAGGCTGGAGTGCAGTGGCACGATCTTGGCTCACTGCAACCTACACCTCCTGGGTTCAAGCAATTCTCCTGCCTCAGCCTCCCGAGTAGTTGGGACTACAGGCGTGCACCACCACGCCTAGTTCATTTTTGTATGTTTTAGTAGAAATGAGGTTTTGCCATGTTGGCCAGGCTGGTCTTGAGCTCCTGACCTCAGGCGATCCACCCATCTTGGCCTCCCAAAGTCTTGGAATTACAGTCATAAGCCACTGTGCCTGGCTGTGTCCATATTAATTTCTTGAATGTCCCCTTGAAATAAAAATCTTGCTCGTAAGAAATACTGGGAGACAGTAATTAATAGGTTACTGCCTCAATGATTTTATACTCCCCTTTCACTGTATTATCATTGCTACATATCTACCAGAGCACAATAGTGTGGAAGCATTCAGGAAAATAAAAATCATGTCCTCCACTCTGAAAGACCTTATTTTCTAGGTGACAAGGAAAGCCATAAGCAAATTTAAAACTGTTTAACAAGATAAAAACAAAACAAAGCATATGTTGCCAAAACTGTATAATTTGTTTCCTACTGAAGGCTTTAGATGTGTGATTCTCAAATTTGTGACTTTATCAGAATTCCCTTTAGAGTTTTTTCTTTTCTTTTCTTTTCTTTTTTTGAGACAGAGTCTCACTGTGTTGTGCAGACTAGAGTGCAGTGGCACAATCTCGGCTCACTGCAACCTCCACTTCCTGGGTTCAAGTGATTCTCCTACCTCACCCTCCCGAGTAGCTGGGATTCCACGCCTGGCTTAGTTTTGTATTTTTAGTAGAGATGGGGTTTTGCCATGTTGGCCGGGCTGGTCTCGAACTTCTGACCTCAGGTGATCCGCCAGCCTTGGCCTCCCAAAGTGTTGGGATTACCGGCGTGAGTCACCGCGCCCGGCCTTCCCCTTTCCTGTTGATGGGATCTTTTTCCTATTTTGCTTTTGACTATTAAAAGAAAAAAAAGTACAAAAATTTATTCAAATTAGACTTCCCAAGAGAAACTAGGATTACGTTAGTGTCTGTGTTCTCCTTAAAAATCCTTGTGCATTATGAATTAAATGTTAAGCTTAATTTGTCACTTTACGAATTAGTAGTAGTAGAATTACAGTAGGATTTAAGGAGTAGAGTACAAGGTTACTACTCAATATAAAGCAAAATTCACTGTGAGACAAGTCTGTTTTTAACACAGTCTAAGAGGATTTTGTATGTTAATGAGAATCTCCTTAGAAGGCATTATACTAGCTACACGAACTCTGAAACCTGACGTACTAGTATTTGGTGATGTCTGTAACAGTCTAGAGTATCCAAAAATTGGTTTAGTAAATTTGTTTTTACATACTAAAGTGTAAATAACTTTGGTTTTCTTATTTCTGTTAATCCAAATACAGCTTGTATCTGAACATGCCTTTGAAATTCCAGACAATGTTAGACCTGGACACCTTATTAAAGAACTTTCTAAAGTAATTCGAGCAATAGAGGTAAGAGTGGAAACTGTCATGTAAATGCTTGATTATTATCTGCTGTGAGAAGCAAATGGATCTATTCCACTCTCTACAAATATTTAAAAACTCTTACACACTTAGAAGACATATAATGAGCTGAGTCTTTGGAGTTTTCTCAGGTTTTCAGGCTTCTGAAGTCCTTAAGAGAAATTTATAATATTCTAATGAAGTAATAAGGAAACAGTTACTAGTTTA
The DNA here is from genome assembly GCF_009828535.3 of Hylobates moloch. Classification (NCBI taxonomy): domain Eukaryota; kingdom Metazoa; phylum Chordata; class Mammalia; order Primates; family Hylobatidae; genus Hylobates; species Hylobates moloch. Next base: position 221,174,399 of record NW_026652276.1, on the reverse strand, counting down.
CTTTAGGATACTTAAAAAAAAATCAAAAATACGGAGTATAAACAGTAGAACTTTCAGATCTAGTTAATTTCAGCTACCCCGAGAGGAATACATGTTTATGTAATTAGAACAAGAGAAGAAATGTAAGGTGGATGAGTCAAGCTAGGGAAGCTGGGATGGAGAGAGGGATGATAAGCAGTAGAGTGGGGCAAGGAGATGCTTAGGTAAATGCCCTTTGATAAAAGCTCATAAAATCTGATTAGATATTTTAATTTATTGAGAGCTATTCTCGGTGTTTAAGAACGGGTGTTTTAAAGTAATTCTTCAAGAAGGTTGTTCTGTTAGTGTCTAGCTTAAATTGAGAGGAAATTAGGTGGAGGAATGGAGGCCAGCTGATGATTTAACAGCTTACATTAGGGCTGTGTTTGGAGAATGGAAAGAGGTATACAATTACAAAATATTAAAATGCTTGGTTTAATATCAATGGATAGAATAGTTTATATAATTCTCAATGTGTTCAGATATAGGAGAAAATTATGTTCTGTTTTTAAACTGTTACGGTAATCACATTTAAATTGATTTAGTATCAAAAGTCATATATCTGATCTTAAAGATATATGTAAGTTTATACATATATAAATCTCAGCATGATAACCAAAATGAAGAATAAACTTACTGTGAAAGGTATGATTCTATATGAAAAAAACTATAAATCTTTACTTATGGAAGTAAAACAATAGTTAAATAAATGGGGGTGTCGTCTCTGAAAATTATCAACTCTAAATTAGTATTACAAATTTAAAGTGGTAAAATACACTTGGACGAGTAATTAAACTGGTCCAGAGAGCAGCCAGTCCAGGATGGGTCAGAAGAATGAAAGGATCCATATTTGTTATGACCTGAAATTCAAGTTTAACTGGGTGTCTTATACTTTATCTGGCAATCCTATCCAGGAAGGATGTCTCCAGAGAAAAATACACAATTATTAGATTACCAAATGTGTTTGAATGTTTGTATTCTTCTAGTGGATAATTTGGGAATCAATTAGTGATTGAATAAGGGAATGTAATGACAATGTGTTATGTGGCGCTGGGTTGTCAATAATTTGTACTGAGTCCGATTTACTGAATATTGAAGGAAAGGGAGGTATGTGCATGTTTAAGAGAGGTGTGAAAGGATTAAGACTTCATCTTGCATGATAGGAATTCAGTAATATCTGAAGCTGAAAACAGTATAAACATGTCATTTTGTAATTTGGAGGCAAATAACTAGAGGGAAAACCATTTAGAAGAGTTGGAAGTCCTGGCTATATACCTAAAAGAATTGATAGCAGGGACTCAAAACAGGTATTTGTACACCTGTTTATAGCAGCATTATCCACAATAGCCAAAAGATAGACCAAGCAACCCAGGTGTCCATCAGCAGGTGAATAGATAAAGTGTGGTACATACTCACAGTGCAATACTACTCAGCCTTATAAAAGAAGGAAATGCTGACTGGGAGGGTTCCAAGATGGCAAAATAGGAGCAGCTCCAGTCTACAGCTCCCAGCGTGAGCAACGCAGAAGACGGGTGATTTCTGCATTTCCAACTGAGGTACTGGGTTCATCTCACTAGGGCTTGTTGGACAGTGGGTGCAGCCCACGGAGCATGAGCCGCAGCAGGGCGGGGCATCGCCTCTCCCAGGAAGCGCAAGGGGTCTGGGAGTTCCCTTTCCTAGCTAAGGGAAGCCGTGGCAGATGGTACCTGGAAAATTGGGACGCTCCCACCTTAATACTGCGCTTTTCCAATGGTCTTAGCAAATGGCACATCAGGACATTATATCCCGCACGTGGCTCCGAGGGTCCCACACCCATGGAGCCTTGCTCACTGCTAGCACAGCTGTCTGAGATCAAACTGCAAGGTGGCAGTGAGGCTGGGGGAGGGTCATCTGCCATTGCTGAGGCTTGAGTAGGTAAATACAGCAGCCAGGAAGCTGAAACTGGGTGGAGCCCACCACAGCTCAAGGAGGCCTGCCTGCCTCTGTAGACTCCACCTCTGGGGGCAGGGCATAGCTGAACAAAAGGCAGCGGAAACTTCTGCAGACTTAAACGTCCCTGTCTGACAGCTTTGAAGAGAGTAGTGGTTCTCCCAGCACGCAGCTTGAGATCTGAGAACGGACAGACTGCCTCCTCAAGTGGGTCCCTGACCCCTGGGTAGGCTAAATGGGAGACATCTCCCAGTAAGGGCCGACTGACACCTCATACAGCTGGGTGCCCCTCTGAGACGAAGCTTCCAGAGGAAGGATCAGGCAGCAACCTTTGCTGTTCTGCAGCCTCCGCTGGTGATACTCAGGTAAACAGGGTCTGGAGTGGACCTCCAGCAAACTCCAACAGACCTGCAGCTGAGGGTCCTGACTGTTAGAAGGAAAACTAACAAACAGAAAGGACATCCACACCAAAACCCCATCTCTAGGTCACCATTATCAAAGACCAAAGGTAGATAAAACCACAAAGATGGGGAAAAAACAGCAGAAAAGCTGAAAAGTCCAAAAATCAGAGCGCCTCTTCCCCTTCAAAGGAACACAGCTCCTCACCAGCAATGGAACGAAGCTGGACAGAGAATGACTTCGACGAGTTGACAGAAGTAGGCCTCAGAAGATCAGTAATAACAAACTTCTCTGAGCTAAAGGAGGATGTTCGAACCCATCTGAAAGAAGCTAAAAACCTTGAAAAAAAGACAAATGGCTAACTAGAATAAGCAGCATAGAGAAAACCTTAAATGACCTGATGGAGCTGAAAACCATGGCACGAGAATTATGTGACGCATGCACAAGCTTCAGTAGCCAATTCGATCAAGTGGAAGAAAGGGTATCAGTGACTGAAGATCAAATGAATGAAATGAAGTGAGAAGAGAAGTTTAAGAAAGAAGAGTAAAAAGAAACGAACAAAGCCTCCAAGAAATATGGGACTATGTGAAAAGACCAAATCTGCGTCTGATAGGTGTACCTGAAAGTGATGGGGAGAATGGAACCAAGTTGGAAAACACTCTGCAAGATATTATCCAGGAGAACTTCCCCAACCTAGCAAGGCGGGCCGACATTCAAATTCAGGAAATACCGAGAATGCCACAAAGATACTCCTTGAGAAGAGCAACTCCAAGACACATAATTATCAGATTCTCCAAAATTGAAATGAAGGAAAAAATGTTAAGGGCAGCCAGAGAGAAAGATCGGGTTACCCACAAAGGGAAGCCCATCAGACTAACAGCAGATCTCTCGGCAGAAACTCTACAAGCCAGAAGAGAGTGGGGGCCAATATTCAACATTCTTAAAGAAAAGAATTTTCAACCCAGAATTTCATATCCAGCCAAACTAAGCTTCATAAGTGAAGGAGAAATAAAATCCTTTACAGACAAGCAAATGCTGAGAGATTTTGTCACCACTGGGCCTGCCTTACAAGAGCCCCTGAAGGAAGCACTAAAAATGGAAAGGAACAACTGAGACCAGCCACTGCAAAAACATGCCAAATTGTAAAGACCATCAAGGCTAGGAAGAAACTGCACCAACTAACGAGCAAAATAAGCAGCTAACATCATAATGACAGGATCAAATTCACATGTAACAATATTAACCTTAAATGTAAATGGGCTAAATGCTCCAATTAAAAGACACAGACTGGCAAATAGGAAAAAGAGTCAAGACCCATCAGTGTGCTGTATTCAGGAGACCCATCTCACGTGCAGAGACACACATAGGCTCAAAATAAAGGGATGGAGGAAGATCTGCCAAGCAAATGGAAAACAAAAAAAAGCAGGGGTTGCAATCCGAGTCTCTGATAAAACAGACTTTAAACCAACAAAGATCAAAAGAGACAAAGAAGGCCATTACATAATGCTAAAGGGATCAATTCAACAAGAAGAGCTAACTATCATAAATATATATGCACCCAATACAGGAGCACCCAGATTCGTAAAGCAAGTCCTTAGAAACCTACAAAAAGACAGACTCCCACACAATAATAATAGGAGACTTTAACACCCCACTGTCAACATTAGACAGATCAACAAGACAGAAAGTTAACAAGGATATCCAGGAATTGAACTCAGCTTGCAACAAATGGACCTAATAGACATCTACAGAACTCACCACCCCAAATCAATAAAATATACATTCTTCTCAGCACTACATCACACTTATTCCAAAATTGACCACATAGTTGGAAGTAAAGCACTCTTCAGCAAATGTAAAAGAACAGAAACTATAACGAACTGTCTCTCAGACCACAGTGCGATCAAACTTAGAACTCAGGATTAAGACACTCACTCAAAACTGCACAACTACATGGAAGCTGCTCCTGAATGACTACTGGGTACATAATGAACAACCTGCTCCTGAATGACTACTGGATACATAATGAAATGAAGGCAGAAATAAAGATGTTCTTTGAAACCAATGAGAACAAAAAGACAGCATACCAGAATCTCTGGGACACATTTAATGCAGTGTGTAGAGGGAAATTTATAGCACTAAATGCCCGCAAGAGAAAGCAGGAAAGATCTAAAATTGACACCCTAACATCACAATTAAAAGAACTAGAGAAGCAAGAGCAAACACATTCAAAAGCTAGCAGAAGGCAAGAAATAACTAAGATCAGAGCAGAACTGAAGGAGATAGAGACACAAAAATCCCTTCAAAAAATCAATGAATCCAGGAGCTGGTTTTTTGAAAAGATCAACAAAATTGATAGACTGCTAGCAAGACTAATAAAGAAGAAAAGAGAGAAGAATCAAATAGAGGCAATAAAAAATGATAAAGGGGATATCACCACCAATCCCACAGAAATACAATCTACCATCAGAGAATACTATAAACACCTCTGTGCAAATAAACTAGAAAATCTAGAAGAAATGGATAAATTCCTCGATACATACACCCTTCCAAGACTAAACCAGGAAGAAGTTGAATCCCTGAATATACCAGTAACAGGCTCTGAAATTGAGGCAATAATTAATAGCTTACCAACCAAAAAAAGTCCAGGACCAGACGGATTCACAGCCGAATTCTACCAGAGGTACAAAGAAGAGCTGGTACCATTCCTTCTGAAACTATTCCAGTCAATAGAAAAAGAGGGAATCCTCCCTAACTTATTTTACAAGACCAGCATCATCCTGATACCAAAGCCTGGCAGAGGCACAACAAAAAAAGAGAATTTTAGACCAATATCCTGATGAACATTGATGCAAAAAATCCTCAATAAAATACTGGCAAACTGAATCCAGCAGCACATCAAAAAGATTATCCACCACGATCAAGTCAGCTTCATCTCTGGGATGCAAGGCTGGTTCAACATACACAAATCAATAAACGTAATCCATCATATAAACAGATCCAAAGACAAAAACCACATGATTATCTCTGTAGATGCAGAAAAGGCCTTTGACAAAATTCAACAGCCCTTCATGCTAAAAACTCTCAATAAAGTAGGTATTGATGGAGTGCATCTCAAAATAATAAGAGCTATGTATGACACACCCACAGCCAATATCATAATGAATGGGCAAAAACTGGAATCATTCCCTTTGAAAACTGGCACAAGACAGGGATGCCCTGTCTTACCACTCCTATTCAACATAGTGTTGGAAGTTCTGACCAGGGCAATCAGGCAGGAGAAAGAAATAAAGGATATTCAATTAGGAAGAGAGGAAGTCAGATTGTCCCTGTTTGCAGATGACATGATTGTGTATTTAGAAAACCCCATCATCTCAGCCCAAAATCTCCTTAAGCTGACAAGCAACTTCAGCAAAGTCTCAGGATACAAAATCAATGTGCAAAAATCACAAGCATTCTTATACACCAATAACAGACAAACAGCAAAATCATGAGTGAACTCCCATTCACAATTGCTTCGAAGAGAATAAAATACCTAGGAATCCAACTTACAAGGGATGTGAAGGACCTCTTCAAGGAGAACTACAAACCACTGCTCAACGAAATAAAAGAAGACAGAAACAAATGGGAAAACATTCCATGCTCATGGATTGGAAGAATCAGTATCATGAAAATGGCCATACTGCCCAAAGTAATTAATAGATTCAATGCCATCCCCATCAAGCTACCAATGATTTCTTCACAGAATTGGAAAAAACTACTTTAAAGTTCATATGGAACCAAAAAAGAGCCCGCATTGCCAAGATAATCCTAAGCCAAAAGAACAAAGCTGGAGGCATCACGCTACCTGACTTCAAACTATACTACAAGGCTACAGTAACCAAAACAGCATGGTATTGGCACCAAAACAGAGATATAGACCAATGGAACAGAACAGAGCCCTCAGAAATAATACCACACATCTACAACCATCTGATGTTTGACAAACCTGCAATGGGGAAAGGATTCCCTATTTAATAAATGGTGTTGGGAAAACTGGCTAGCCATATGTAGAAAGCTGCAACTGGATCCCTTCCTTACACCTTATACAAAAATTAGTTCAAGATGGATTAAAGACTTAAATAGTAGACCTAAAGCCATAAAAACCCTAGAAGAAAACCTAGGCAGTACCATTCAGGACATAGGCATGGGCTACGACTTCATGACTAAAACACCAAAAGCAATGGCAACAAAAGCCAAAATTGACAAATGGGATCTAATTAAACTAAAGAGCTTCTGCACAGCAAAAGAAACTACCATCAGAGTGAATAGGCAACCTACAGAATGGGAGAAAATTTTTGCAATCTACCCATCTGACAACGGGTTAATACCCAGCATCTACAAAGAACTCAAACAGATTTACAAGAAAAAATCAAACAACCCCATCAAGAAGTGGGCGAAGGATATGAACAGATACTTCTCAAAAGAAGACATTTATGCAACCAACAGACACATGAAAAAATGCTCATCATCACTGGCCATCAGAGAAATGCAAATCAAAACCACAATGAGATACCATCTCACACCAGTTAGAATGGCAATCATTAAAAAGTCAGGAAACAATAGGTGCTGGAGAGGATATGGAGAAATAGGAACGCTTTTACACTGTTGTTGTGACTGTAAACTAGTTCAACCATTGTGGAAGACAGTGTGGCGATTCCTCAAGGATCTAGAACTAGAAATACCATTTGACCCAGCCATCCCATTACTGGGTATATACCCAAAGGATTATAAGTCATGCTGCTATAAAGACATATGCACACATATGTTTATTGTGGCACTATTCACAATAGCAAAGACTTGGAACCAACCCAGATGTCCATCAATGATAGACTGGATTAAGAAATTGTGGCACATATACACTATGGAATACTACACAGCCCTAAAAAAGGATGAGTCCATGTCCTTTGTAGGGACATCGATGAAGCTGGAAACCATCATTCTGAGCAAACTATCGCAAGGACAGAAAACCAAACACTGCATGTTCTCACTCATAGATGGGAATTGAACAATGAGAACACATGGACACAGGGTGGGGAACATCAAACACCGGGACCTGTCGTGGGTTGGGGGGATGGGGGAGGGATAACGTTAGGAGAAATACCTAATGTAAATGACAAGTTAATGGGTGCAGCACACCAACATGGCACATGTATACGTATGCAACAAATCTACACGTTGTGCACATGTACCCTAGAACTTAAAGTATAATAATAAAAATAAAATTTAAAAAAGGAAATGCTGACACATGCTATAGCATGGATGAACCTTGAAGATATTTTGCTAAGTGAAATAAGCCAGTCACCAAAGGACAAATTTTATAAAATTCCACTTATATGAGGAGATCACCTAGAGGTGTCAAATTCATAGAGAATGCAAGTAGAATGGTAGTTGCCAGGAGTTGGTGGGAAGGGAGAATGGGAAATTATTGTGTAGTGGGTACAGTTTCAGGTTTCAGTTTGTGCAGATGAGAAGGTTCTCGAGATGGATGGCAGTGATGGTTGTGCAACACTGTGACTCTACTTAATACCACTAAACTGTACACTTAAAAATTGTTAAAATGGCAGATTTTATGTTTATGTTACCACAGTAAAAAAAATGTTGCAAGTGGTTGCCTCTGGAGAATGAGAGGGATGGGGAAGAGGAGACTGCTATTTTTCATGATATGCTTATAGAATATTTAATTTTTAAAGCTACATAGATGTATAATTTTGGTTTAAAAAGTAATTATTAATTTATTCAAATATGTACGTGAAATTACTAATTTATTCAAATATGTACCTGAAAAGAATGGGCAACATGGCAAATGCTTGTCTCTAAAACATTAGCCAGGTGTGCAGTGGCGTGCGCCTGTAGTCCCAGCTACTTTGGAGGCTAAGGTAGGAGGATCGCTTGAGCTCAGGAGGCGGAGATTGCAGTGAGGCAAGATTGCACCACTGCACTCCACACACTGCAGCCTGGGCGACAAGAGCGAGGCCCTGTGTCAAAAAAAAAAAAAAATCAAGGAAATGTGTTCACAGTATATTATGTTGGAGAGAGAAAGGATATAAAGGTCTCAGCAAAGCTGTTTGAAACTTAGGATTTAGTCTTTTTTGTGTTTATATGGTTAAACTGAATGATTTTTGTTTTCTAAAATATTTTTATGGATGATTATTTAGTCACGTATGTATGTAGTAGCCTTCTCATAAAAATACTCTGATTTTAATTCTTAAAGGAGGAAAACGGCAAACCAGTTAAATCTCAGGGAATTCCTATTGTGTGTCCAGTTTCACGATCTTCAAATGAAGCAACTTCCCCATACCATTCCCGAAGAAAGATGAGGAAACTTCGAGATCATAATGTCCGAACTCCTTCTAACCTAGACATCCTAGAGCTCCACACAAGGGAGGTTCTCAAAAGATTAGAGATGTGTCCATGGGAAGAGGCAAGTATTATGTTTCATGACAACAAAAAGAAACTTGGCTGTTCCTTAAAGTCTTTAAAGGGATAATAAAAGAAGAGTCTGACTATTGTTGATACCTAATCTTGGCTGCAACATTGTAGGGATCAATCCAGTAGTTACACCTGTGACAGGGAGTGGTGCTTAATCTTTCTAAGTTTTAGTGTAGGATTTGAATGAATAGACCTCATTCGATTGCTGATATGTTTATTGAGTCTTTAGCAAGTACTACTTCCTCTTCTATGCTCTGGAGAAGATTGTGAGCAAAACTTAAGTCCCTGCCCCTCATGAAGCTTCCATCCTAGTTCAAGCTGGAAGGATGGGGAGACAAAGACATATACTAAAATAATATAATTTCAGATGATAAGTGTTATTTAAAAAAATCCAAAACAATAGAACAACAGAATAAAGGGGGATGGGGTAAAGCTGGCTGCTTTAGCTAAGGTGGTCAGAGAGCCTCTGAGGTTTGAACCGACAGCTGAGTAACAAATAGGAAGAAGTCAAATGGTTACTTGGTGATTAGAGGAACGGCATTACAGGCAGAGGGAAGAGCAAATGCAGAAAGCCTCTACTTGAGCCAGCAGTCAGCCTGGAGGACTGTTAGACTGGGAGACTGTCAGAAGAAACTCTTGAACTTCATGAAGTGCTGGCCTACTGAACAAAGGGGAGAGTGGGAGGCAGTAATGAGATCAGTGTAGCGCCTTTGCAGAACATGGTAGTGACTTTGTAGTGAGCTCTGCATCATCCATACTTTTACATCCCAAGAAGAGGATAAGCAACCATTTTAAATGAGTAAGATCGAAGAACCAGGTGCTGTGGTGTGGGCCTGTAGTCCCAGCTACTTGGAGACTAGTCAGGAGGATCATTTAAGCCCAGGAGTTTAAGGCCAACATAACTAGATCCTGGCTTAAAAAAAAAAAAAAATTAGGAGGCCGAGGCGGGCGGATCACGAGGTCAGGAGATTGAGACCACGGTGAAACCCCGTCTCTACTAAAAATAGAAAAAATTAGCTGGGCACAGTGGCGGGTGCCTGTAGTCCCAGCTACTTGTGAGGCTGAGGCGGGAGTGGTTTGTAGTGAGCTGAGATCATGCTTTGACTCCAGCCTGGGGACAGAGTGAGACTCCATCTCTCAAAAAAAAAAAAAAAAAAAAAAAATATATATATATATATATATATAAAACTTTCTTAAATATTTGAAATTGTATGTAATTATAATGTTTTAAGATGATGCTGTTCTAAACTGTAATCATCAGAGAAGATTAAGCTTATTATGAAAGGTTCTATTTATTATTAAGGGGAAAATCACTATGAAAAGGAAGTCTTTTTGATGCATGAAAACCCAGCTACTACCTTTATGTCGCATGGTGACCCTTGTTCCTAGTGGTAGCAGTGTGGTGACCTATAAGTTGCTGACTAGGTATTAGATGAAGGATGGGTGAATGGAAAGGCCCAGTAGCTAGCACTTCAGCAGGAAGAAGCAAGAAGAGAGCTAAAATACTCTGAGGCAGTGCTTCTCCAGTTTTTCAGCTTTCTGCAAGAATGAAATTTCTTTTAATTCACTTTATGCATATTTTATGTTTTACTTTCTAGAATGCATTTCATGGTTAATGGCCCTCCAGAAACATGAGCCATACTCTTACTTTGGCTTTAGGAACTTTGGAGTTCCATACTGCTGCATATCCCCAAGCCTAGGTGGCTGCCTGTATCTTTGAGATGCAGGACCATGGGGGAGGTGGTGGTGTACTGTATTCCATCAGTCGAGCAGGGCTACCTGAGGGTGGATGGTAAGTAAGTTCTGCATTTATACCTTCAGGACATCTTGAGCTCTAAACTGAATGGAAAATTCAACAAACATCTCCAACCATCCTCCACGGTACCTGAATGGAGAGCGAAAGATAATGATCTACGATTACTGCTGACAAATGGAAGAATAATTAAGTATGTAAAGTAAATCAGAGTATCAAATAGATTAATTTTCATTGGGTTCCCTTTGTTCATTTAACCCAGTGGTCCTTAACCTTTTTGGCACCAGGGACCAGTTTTATGGAAGACAGTTTTTTCTCAGCCAGGGAATGGTTTTGGGATTAAACTGTTGCACCTCATATCATCAGGCATAAGATTCTCATAAAGAGTGTGTAACTCTTGGACATGTGTAGTTGACAATATGGTTCACACTCCTGTGACAATCTAATGCTGCCACTGATCTGACAGGAGACAGCTCAGGTGGTAATGCTCACTCACCCGCTACTCACCTCCTGCTGTGTGGCCCGGTTCCTAACAGACCACGGACTGGTACCAGTCTATGGCCCAGGGGTTGGGGACCCCTGTTTAATCTGTAGTGAGCTCAGTGGCTCACACCTGTAATCCCAAGTTGATTTGGGAGTCCGAGGTGGGAGGATCTCTTGGGACTAGGAGTTTAAAACTAGCCTGGGCAACTTAGCAAGACTTCATCTCTACAAAAAAATAAAAATAAATTAGCTGGGTGTGGTGGCCATTCCTGTAGTCCTGGCTACTTGAGAAACTGAGGTGAGAGGATTACTTGAGCCCAGGAGTTCAAAGTTACAGTGAGCTATGATTGTGCTACTGCACTGCAGCCAGGGCAACAGAGCAAGACCCTGTCTCAAAAAACAAAAACAAAAAACCTCAGATCCCTACTGCATACTATTGCACAGTTGATTGAAATATGGGGACAGTGTCTCAATTCTCTACTCTTTGTAAATTAAGGGAGAGGGGAATAAATACTGTTTGGCTACAGAATCTTGCACTATATTCTGATTACTTTTCCTTCTTGGTACAGAGATGAAAGACAGCCGTTTGCAGATCAGAGTCTTTATACAGCAGATAGTGAAAATGAAGAGGATAAAAGAAGGACAAAAAAGGCAAAAATGAAGATAGAAGAGAGTTCAGGAATAGAGAGAGTGGAACATGAAGAATCTCAAAAACCACTGAACAGTATGTTTTTTTTAATGGTTATTTTAAAGATCTTTTGATTACTAATGTGATAATATGTAAAGTAACTTGCTAATTTTGAAGTTCTTAAGTTTATAATAGCAGAAAACTTTTGTGTCCCTAAAACTGTCTTGAAAAACCTGAAGAATGAGAGAAGTGCTGAACGTGAATGCCCAGTGAGGTGTATGCCCAGTGGCCAGGGGCGGTGTTCTCAGTGAGGGGATGTTTGTGGGTTAGAGATGCACTTATCTAGTCAGTTTTTAAAGAGTCACTCGAAAGCTCATGCATGTTATAGGCCTCTACGCCCCAAAATAAAAGTTTCAAGTTTCATTTAATTTTATATATAAGTTCAGCTACCATGTATATGGTTTTCAGAATTAGGAAGTATATATGATTAGCTAATCTGAAGCTGTTAGTAATCCATGTATTGTGGTTTTAAGTGATTACCTGTTGACAAGAAGGCCTCTACTGGGTTATTAATTGGTTATCAGTATGGCAAAATAGTAACACCTCCTTCTCCTTAAAGTCTTTCTTCCTTGAATTAAGCTTTAATTTCTCAACATATTTCAGGATCTCTGTATTCCTTTCTATTTTAAAAAGTAGTTCAAATAAATACTTTGGTACTTGACAAATAAATGTTTCAGATAACTAACATTATTTAATCCATGTTGAACACCCCAGTTCCTGCTAATCTGAGTGAAATTGGCACTGCTGTAGTTGGTGACACATGCCAGGTGCTAATCAACAGGAATCCATCAAACCATTGCTATATCAGTGCCTCATGAAAGAGCGCGGTTTATAAGCGTGTTGAATTCACTATCTACGTGAATGCATTTTACGTTTGGGAAAGTTATCTTTTTGTTTTCTAATGATATAACTAATGCAAAAGGAGAAGTGTGAAAAGCATCTGATAGCTAATTTTAGTTTCAGCATTTTTCTTCTGGAAAGAAATATAAAACAGTCAATCCATCCAAATAAGGAATGTATAATTATGGAAATACCACACTTAATATTTGAGAATATACTTCAGTCTGTATCTTGGCCAATTAGGGAGAAAGACCTTAAGGGGAGAAATAAATGAAGAAAATAAAAGTGAAAAAGGAGGGTAGAGCAAGAGAGATTGAGAGACATCACAAGCTAGGTGGACTTTAGATACCACCTTGTCACCTTGTTCATCATCGTCAATGACTTTCTCTTTTTCTCATCCTTTCATTCTTTTTCAGGGTTTTTTACACGTGTGAAATCAGAACTCAGGAGTAGATCATCAGGATATTCTGATATTTCTGAGTCAGAAGACTCCGGACCCGAGTGCACTGCACTGGTACGCCTGAGACCCCATGGCTTGTACGTTATTTGATGGAAAGATGAGCACCACGTAACTTCTGGAAGGAAGGCAAATGACAGCTTTTCTCAAAGCTTGTCTGTCTGACTTACGTAGCACAGGGTCTTCTGTGGTGGTCAGTGTACACACATGCCATCATGTGACCATTCACATTTGAGACATAGAGCTTTTGTCTGATTTTGGAAAGGGTAGAGGGAGAGACTCCTTTCTTTGCTTATACTATTCTTGTTCATATTTCTCATGGATTATATTTTATTTTACCTTAAAGCCTATACTGTGTATTTTTTTAATCAAGGTAGTATGTTCCTGTGGTTAATAGAGATTATCATTTTTTTCATGTGAAATACAGAAATAATTCCATGATAATTAAGATTCTGACTTTCTCTAGATGTATAAAATCTTTGGATTCATTTGTACAGACTTGGTCAATTTCTTATGTAGCTTTGTTTCCATGTAATTATTATCTCAGAAAAATATCTTTACCACTGAAGAGTCTGAAAGTTCAGGTGATGAAAAGAAACAAGAAATAACATCCAACTTTAAGGAGGAATCTAATGTGATGAGGAACTTCCTTCAAAAGAGCCAGAAGCCATCTAGAAGTGAAATTCCAATTAAAAGGTAGGCTTGCTGATAGTAGTAAGTCTTATTATATTGTAAGATAAATACTATGAAAATTTTTTTTAGTTTTAAATTTTACCAAAAATGTCATCAGAAAAAATAGACTCTTGTGTTTTTGGATCATCCCTTCTTTAGGGAATGTCCTACCTCGACGAGCACAGAGGAAGAAGCTATTCAGGGCATGCTGTCTATGGCAGGGTTGCACTATTCCACGTGTTTACAAAGGCAAATACAAAGCACAGACTGCAGTGGTGAAAGAAACTCTCTCCAGGATCCCAGCAGCTGCCATAGCAGTAACCATGAGGTCAGGCAGTTGTATCGCTATGATAAACCAGTGGAATGTGGTAAGAAACATAAATTATCAGTCTCTAAAAAGTAACATATGTTGCCCAACTTAATGGCTCAATAATCCTCATTTAGGTTAGAGATTATGAATAAGCATCTTTAATTGGAAATGTGTTAAGAAGGTTGACCAGAAAAAAGCACAATGCTGATATATCACGTAAGATGGAAGCAGAAGAACTCAAAATGTAAATTGCCTGGGATTGACAATTGCGTTCACTAGCATCATTCTACCATTGTTATTGCAAGCCAGTTAGTATTATTTCCAAAATTTTACAGACAGTTTGATCAGAGTGGAAGGAGTGTTTTGGTGCCTTAAATGGTCAACTAAGCTTGAACAATCAGTCCTTTTTCCTTTTATGAGAGGAAAAATAAGTTTTAAACTGTTTCTTTCTGATTGAGGCTATTTTTTCTCCTACTTGAAAAGAAAGTATTAGGAAAAGAGGGTAGACTCAGTGATAATGTTAGGCATGCCACATAGTGTTTTCTTCTTTGTGCCTTTAGAGAAAATGTATCCCAAAAAGCCTGAGGAGGACTGGGGAGAAGATAGTACTATATTAAAATTGAATGCCTATATAATAATTGTGTTTGATCCTACATAATTATCAATTGTATACCAGGAGCTTGACATCCATTTCACTGAAATAATTTTTTTTATTATTTATTTATTTATTTATTTTGAGACTGTCTCACTCTGTTGCTGGAATGTAGTGACACAAATATAGCTCACTGTAACTTAACCTCCAGGCCTCCCAAGTAGCTGGAACTATAGATGCATGTCACCACACCTGGATAATTTTCTGATTTTTTTGTAGAGACGGGGTCTCAACTATGTTGCTCAGACTGGTCTCCAACTCCTGAGCTCAAGTCATAATCCTGCCTCTGCTTCCCAAAGTGCTGAGATTATAGGTGTGAGCCACCATGCCTGGTTATTTCACTTAATTCTTAAAACAATACTTGTAGGTAAAATTACTCCCATTTTACAGGTAAAGGAAATAAGACTTAGTAAAACTAATTTAACTTGTCCATACTTCACATACCTATTATTCAGTGGTATTGGAATTTGAAGCCAGGACCATCTGATCTCAAAGTCTTTGCTTATTGTATAAGAGGAAATTGAAGTTTGGAGAGGATATATAAGTTGCCTAAAGTTGTGTTGGTAATGGAAGAACTCAAATTCAAACCTGGGTTTGTCTCTTTTTGTACTGCACCATTTTGTCTTCCTTTAGTCTCTTGAAAAGAACACTTCTATGGAAATACTGCAGAATTCAGGCAAATACCTGCCTTTATTCTATGTGGAAAAATATACCTTTTTTAGAGAGAATTATTGCATTGGTTTTACATATACAATAGGCGGCTATAGAATTTGATTCTAGATCACTGGGCGCAGTGGTTCACGCCAGTAATCCCAGCACTTTGGGAGGCCAAGATGGGCGGATCACCTGAGGTTGGAAGTTCAAGACCAGCCTGACCAACATGGAGAAACCCCATCTGTAGTAAAAATACAAAAATTAGCCGGGCGTGGTGGCGCATGCCTGTAATCCTAGCTACTTGGGAGGCTGAGGCAGGAGAATCACTTGAACCTGGGAGGCAGAGGTTGCGGTGAGCTGAGATCGGGCCATTGCACTCCAGCCTGGGCAACAAGAGCGAAATTCCGTCTCAAAAGAAAAAGAATTTGATTGTAGATCTTCCAGCATCTAGCCCAAAACCCATCATATAAAGATAGTCTTTGAGGATGGTCTTAGTGAGTATGGTGTTTATAACTAATTGATCACAAACAATTACAGATTTGTTTCTTCTCCATCTCACTGCTTCACTTGACTAGCTAATGAATGAATAAATGAAGACAGTCTTTGAGAGAATCGAAAGAATTAGCATAATAGGTTATGAGTTGGTGACTTTTTGTTTTGGAGGGAAAGGCATATAGTGAAGGTAAAGGTATGTAAATGAGTATCTAAAGAGTTAATGTGTTTTTAAGTAAAATGTCAACATAAATTTGCTTTTTTTTTTTTTTCCCCAAGATGGGGTCTCACTCTGTTGCCTAGGCTGGAATGCAGTGGCATGATCTCAGCTCACTGCACTCCACCTCCCGGGTTCAAGTGATTCTCGTGCCTCAGCCTCCCAAGTAGCTGAGATTACAGGGGTCCACCACCACACCCAACTAATTTTTGTATTTTTAACAGAGACGGGGTTTCACCATGTTGGCCAGGCTGGTCTTGAACTCCTGACTTCAAGTGATTGACCAGCCTCGGCCTCCCAAAGTGTTGGGATTACAGGCATGAGCCGTCACGCCCAGCCTGCTTTCATTTTTAAGCATTAGGCTAATTTTGTCATTTCAAATCAAGTTTGTGCAAAGTTAATTAAACTAAAACTTCTCTTTAGGATACCATGTCAAGACTGAAGATCCAGACTTGAGGACTTCCTCCTGGATTAAACAGTTTGATACTTCCAGATTTAATCCTCAGGTATATTCAAAGTTTGAAACGTTAAAAGGAGATTTAAAATGGTCATTAACTTTGTTTTTGCTTTCTTTTTTAAAACTGTGACAACCAGTTATCAACTGCTAGATCTAGGCAGCCAAAAAATTACAGTTAAATGCACATTTAAACAACTGTCCATTTTGAGAGATGCTGAAATGATAACTAACATAAGGCTCATTGATAGAATGTGATCCGGAAAAGAATAATTTATTCAAGGAAGCAGTTAAACCACTGGCTGCCAACCCCTGTAGGTTATATCTGGTTAGAATGAAATATTCAAGGAAAAGATGAATATCATATCTTTTTAATCTCTGATGCTGTTTCTTGAACGGTTTTGGATACCGAATTTCTTTGAGCATTTGATGAAAGTTACAGATTATCTTTCTAGAAAATACATTCATGATAAACACAGCTTTTGCTTACATTATCAAAATGAACCCAAAATAGCAGTTTTGAAAAAACTAAAACTTTACCAGCAGCACCAAACAAGAAAAGTGATACAACCTTTTTTTGCAAACCTTGGAAAATGGCAGCCGAAGAAAGAATCAAAGTTCTCATGTGGCACTGTGGGGCGCCAAACCTCTCTACCCCAAGCACACATAAGAAAGAAAGTAAATCAGCAAAGGCAGAAATATTGCCTCTAGTTCTCCTTTGAGTGAAGAAACATTTGTGGGGGAAAAGGGAAGGAGGGAAGAGGAGACAGAGGGGAACATGAGTCGACTGGTTAAGAAGTGAAGGGAAAAATCTCTTGTGAATAAAGCTGTCACATGGCACCGAAAGACCTCAGCAGAAGTGAAAAAGGCCCCTGGGTTTTGCCATCTTCCAGAGTCCTGAGTTGACTAGAGGAATGGACTGAAATCCCTGGAGGAGGAGATACCTGTGTATATAGACAGAAAAGACTCTACCCCTAAATATGGAACATCATTAATCTCTGAGTAGTGGAATTATGGGTGGTTTTTATTAATTTTTTTAATTTGGCTTATCTATATTTTCTAAATAAGCAATTACTTGCATAAGAAGAGCAAGTTTTTTTTTTTAAAGGAAGGCTTTGTGAGTATGCATTCTTTGACTAGAAGGATACATTCCAGAGTCAAAGGTCATAAGAAATCTCATTATAATTTACTTTTCAGTGTATGATTTTATAGTGCCTCACTGTAGCTGGTCATAAAGTTTATCACTTATTAGCACTATAGGATTCATTACGTAATGTGAGCTATTAAATCTGGCTGTTCTTTTTATAATTGTTTTTGAAAATAAATGAAGACATAGAGGATGGATGATTAGCATAATGAAAACTGGTTTCATGAAACATTCACACTGTAGTGTACTCTGTTCACATCTAGTCTGTTCCTTTCTCTTTTTAATGCCGGTTATAACCCTCTCAGTTAATTTCAAGACTCACCAATCAGTAGCGGGTTTTTTTGCCCCCTGAAAGTTTACTCAGTAGTCTTAAGAGACTGAAAGAGTAGTTGTAGTAAAAGGAAAACACCAAGCTTGGGACTCTGGATCTAAGGATTTCCTAGCAAAAAAATACAGTGGAGATGAACCTGATAGAAGATAGGTTCTAGAAAAGAACATGACACATGAGAGGTCCAAGGGAGCTGTGACCTGCCAAGGAAGCGGGAGATCGATCCATTCCCCCGGCTCAGGGTCCCTGCGTGGCGTGTGCTCACTGAGCTGAGTAGCAAGTAAGGCGTGGTGCCTGTTTACATTGTTTTCTCTCACTCTCTCTTTCGCCTTCTTAACTTACGATGCAACTGAAAGACCCAAGTCCTTCAGAGCTACTGAGACGACATCATGCAGGAGTGATCATCTGTGGCTAATAGATGTTAAGAAAATCAGAATTCAGTAGTTTGTTTCTTCTCTCACTTGACTTAGCCAATGCATAGAGAGCTTCAATACCTCATTTAAACCCTAAAAATTCAGCCTCATGTCCTTCCTCCTCCTTCAGGATCTAAGTAGAAGCCAGAAATGCATCAAAAAGGAAGGGTCATCAGAAATTAGTCAGAGGGGACAAAGTACGAATTATGTGGACAGCAGCGGCTCAGGCCTTCAGAATGGAAAGTATATGCAGAATTCAAACCTGACTTCGGAGGCATGCCAGATAAGTAATGGCAGTCTAAGCCCAGAAAGGCCAGTTGGTGAAACTTCCTTCTCGGTGCCCCTTCACCCCACCAAGAGACCGGCATCAAATCCACCACCTATCAGCAACCAGGCAACAAAAGGTAACTTTCACACATGTATAGAGGAAGTGTTTTTCTGACTGTATGTGATGGTCATCATGGCAGTCGAGGTGTAGTCTCTGCACTCAAGTTGTTCAACATCTCATGCATAGTAGACAGCACAGTGATGGCAGTATACACAGGCTACTACGGGAACAAAGAAAAAGGATACCCAAGTCAGCTCTGAGGAGCAAGACAGATGCTAAAATCAGATGTTCAGGGGTTAGCCAGGCCGAATTGGGGAAAGTGACCGAATAGACAGCTTTGAAGGCAGAGGATTGAGCCTGAGGCAGGGCACAAAGGGGAGAAACAGGATATGGGGTACTTGTGAAATGGTAGTCGGTTTTGTTGCCTAAGCATAGTGTAATGCAGGATAGGGAAGAGAGCAGGCAGACCAGACTGCGGGAAGCCTTGTGAGTCTTGTGAGGGGCTAGTGTGATGAGGTGGAAGGGTTTTAAACAGCGGAAGTTCAGAAGTATGACTTTGTCCATGCAGAACACCTAAGGGCTTACTTCCCATAAAGAAAGCTCTCCCCGTAGTCTTCCAGGTGCTCTCTTAAGTGTGCTTTTCATTGTTATTTACACTCCTTTTGGTGTTTTATAGGTAAACGTCCAAAAAAAGGAATGGCAACAGCCAAACAACGTCTTGGGAAGATCCTTAAGTTGAACAGAAATGGCCATGCACGTTTCTTTGTGTGACAGAGCTGCTGTTGCAGCCATTCTTCCCTTTGGAGACCAGTCTAGGGGTGCAGGAGCCTGGAGCTTCCGCTGTCCTCCTGCCTGGAGCAGTTTGTGTGTATAGTAAGAACACTGCCCGAAGAACAGAATGAACCTGATGCTGCATTTTCACTGTGCCACACCCACTCAGCAATAACCATTTTGGACCTGGTGGGGGAGAGGAAGGAGGAGGGTAGAACCTTAAAAAGAGACCTTGAACTGGAAAGGGTCTCTTGTCAGGGCTTGAATTTTATTTTGTTGTTGGTAGTGTCTTGATGTATTTTCGGTGGTAGGGTAAAGAATTATCAATAATTTATTTAACAGATTTTTTTTTAAAGTTAACAGCTTTTAAATTCTTTTTTTAAAGCTATTTATTTGGAAGATTTCTGGAGAAATATCTCACTAATTTAGATGTAAGAATGTGAAGGTTTTTAAATTATTTTTGATAGTGTGTGTGTTACATGTGGGGAAGGGCCACAGTAACAGTAACTAGTCTGGACTCTTAAATTTGATATTCAGGTTAAAGTCTTAAACAGGGATTTGATGCATTAATTATTTTAAATTAAGATGTATATGAAAATCATTTTATTTTATATATTTCATGTGTTTTTTATAAGCTATTAGCTTCGCTTTTGCTAACATCCAAGGTGCATACTGTTATCCAGGTTGATTACCTTATATCCCACCTTCCCTCTGCACTCCCCATCATTTTGTGATGACCCAGTAAGACTCTTCTCTTTGCAGGGAAACACTTTCGTAGCCAATGTGTAAGAACTCCATAAAAGATCCCTCATTTCTCATTTCGTTTGACATTGTGATTTTCTTCTCAATATTAAAAAAAAAATAGGCTTTTGCATTTTCATTTCTGCTGATGATATCTGGGTCCCAAAGAGAACAGCTTTAATATATTTTTCCTACTTGTGGGAAAAGTATTATAAGTTTGGTTAAATTGTCATGTTTATAGTTTTTCCAAATACATTTGTAACAGCAGGCCTTCTTCGTACTGCTGGTGTTGGACAACAGGACTGACACCTGCTGCGGAGGTTATACCTTATGATGCTTTTATTCTCCATACCTGATTTGTTGGAAAATGTTATTTGACTTAGGATATTCAAATCTGCATAATAAGCCGTAATATAATAGGATTAATACTACATTAAGTTGTATAGAAGCAAGCATGTTGGAACAGATCTTTTGTGTGTATTTACTTTTTTTATTTCTTAATTTTCTAAAGAATTACTTAAGATATGGATTTGGAGTAAAATGGGTGCTTTTGGCAGTTTCTTCCATGTATCCTAACCTGACCATTGCATATTGAGGTTAAGTGTCTGGTTAAACTTTAAGGTATTCATTTATCTCCTTTATGTATGATTTTTACTAAATGCCAGTTTTCAGTTGCTTATAGTAGCTTATATTTTCCCTTTTTTCCATCCATGGCATAAAAATAAGTGATTTCTGGGGGTGGGGCAGAAATGTTCCCAAATCTGACAGTAGAGCATTTTACAAATTCCTACAAAGAAAATATAGGCAAATAGATAAAATTTATTTTTATGGAGAAGAAATAATGGCCATATTATGGATTTGTCTTTTTTTATTCAGCAAGATAGCAAGACTTACCCTTCTCTATTAAGTATCAGTTGAATTGCTAAGAAGAAAAAAGTCTGTACCATCGTCTTTCATGGTTGCATTCAAATGTGTATTTTCAAAGAGAAATACTTCTTAGTGTCCCCATTCCAAAATGTCATGGGATAAATATGAAATAGTTTATGAAGTAGCCTTTCTGGTTCAGAGTGACTGGACCAAAGTTTGAATCTTATCTGGGTATCAGGAAAAAGAATTTTTATAGAAATCCTCAGTGTCTATAAACAACCCGTGTAAACTCTGTCTACACTATGCCAAAACCAGTGGAAAGATGGGTAGAGTCATCTTATCTCAGGATGTCAAAAATCTGGGTTTGACTGATTCCCCTACCTTCCCACACAGTATATTCTTGTGATTGTTGCTTTTCTGTAGATCCTGAGTTGGTGTTACAATAGTCATGTTTTTATTTTGGGTTAAGAAATAAGAGGTGTAAGAGCTGTAATTTCCTTTTCCTATTATATCATGATCTGGGTTTTCTTTTTTCCTTTACGTTTTTCACAACTCTTGAGTATTTTCTGTTTTTTTCTTTAGCCACAAAAATTAAAATTAAACTTTATTTTTATGAATTGAAATGAAATTTAATTTATTTTTATGAATTAAAATTGTGGCCAGTATCCACTGTGTCCTTAGGCTGAGAAGTACTAATTTGGAGTAGCCCATGTATGGAATTCTAAAGTGAAGGTACTGTGGATTCATTTTTGGTAGTTTTAGCCCCTTATTAAGTGGCTAAGTTAGAAAACTTTCAGTGAGGTAATAGAACCACTCGAATAGAATCCATGTGTCTTTTTCTGAATTGGTGAAAATTTAGCCACTGATCCAGTGACTCCTGGTCAAACCTCTTATAACATTACTGGCCGTAATGCATCCCTTTATCTCATGGAAATGGCTGAACTTTGTGGTAGCTGCTGCCAGTACCTGGGCTTAACAGTAATAGAGAACCTCATTTATACCATACAGACACAGCAACTTAGGAAGACAGCACTGATGGTGTTTAGCTAGTTGTAAGCAAATACAAATATGTAAATTTGAGAATTATGATTTAACATGCAACTTTAATAATAGTAATAGATGATAATTTTCCTGTATTGTTTCAAATAAGTGACTGTTCAGCTGGGATCCATTGGATTATAATTCACAATGTCACATAATATTATGCTTTTCAATATTGATGAGTGATATAAACAATATAAAGTTGGCAGTTTGTAGTAGTTCAGTATCGTAGAAATACATTGAACTTCATAAGTATCAGTTCATTTTTAAGCATACAGAATTGAAGATTCTGACTGAAATCATAAACTCAGAGGAAACAAGTCCATCTTTATCACTAATTACTTAGCTTGAATACTTTTCTATTTTTAAATAATCCTAATTATTGTCTTTTCAATATAGTCTACTGTATTTATTTATACGGGATCAACAGGTATTTATCAAACATCTACTGTGTGCCCAGCACTACGTAGTACTGTTGGGGAACATCAATTTGCAGTTGTGGTCTCTGCCCTTGAAGGTATCTTCTCCAGGAAATTAGCAGTATTATTTTCACTTCTAAGCAAACATGAGCAAAAGAGGACCTGTTCATTAAAAAACATCCTGACATTTTTAGTTTCAACTGAGATATGCCACTGTAGAAGTGAAAGTAATTTCACAATTTAAGAAATGCTTCAACTTGGTAATTAATATGGTCATACAGGGACTTGGTGTAGCATGCAAGGAAGCAGAAGACCTGGGCTTTTTGTTCTGCCATTTAGGTATCAGCTGTGTAACCTTGAATAAGTCACTTAACTCTTTCTGACTCTTAGTTTTCTCATTTGTA
Organism: Hylobates moloch; assembly: GCF_009828535.3. Lineage (NCBI taxonomy): Eukaryota > Metazoa > Chordata > Mammalia > Primates > Hylobatidae > Hylobates > Hylobates moloch. The sequence goes on along the minus strand of NW_026652276.1, from coordinate 221,151,451 downwards.
AATTTGGATTAAAATGTTTATTATGATAATTAAAATCTCTTAACACTTCATACATACAGAGAACTTATCATTAAGTTAAAACGGGCAATTAATGCACCTTTATATATATCTTTAAATGAAAACTAATACTATTCATGATGTTTATTTTATATCAAATATATGCCCAGGGCATGCTACTTAAAAAATCCAAGGAATCTCCAATAAGGTGCTGGATTAAAATCAGATTTCGTGCTTGAAGTGGAAGAAAAATGAAGTTGTTTATGGATAAGAGAGAATGTGTAACCTCAAGTACGTTAAGATGATTTAACGGAAAGATGGCTTTAGGTTTTTCTTGAAGAATTAGGAAAGTTCCATCCCCACAGATTCAGCATACTCTTCAGGTACTAGATAAAGGTGAAGGAAGTCATGGAATTAAAATGACTTAGCAACTCCCCAGGGAACTTGTGGGGAGAATGAGGTGGTTAGAAAGGTGAGAATGCACAAAGACAGCTCTGGGTTGGGTACCAACAGCTTGCTTGGTAGAAAGAAACCCATGTAGGAAAGGAGACGCCACCAGCCGTCTTCAACAGACAAGATTCTTTCTGCCTTTTTCAAAAGATGCTCTCTGCAGCAGTAAGACTATAGATAGAGTTGATTGGAATAATCATATGACCCAGTATGCTACTGCTAGGCGTAATTATCAAAAATTCATTTTTCTCATTGAATATTAAGTTAATTGCTCGCCACATAAAGAGAAGCTAGAGCTCGCCAGTCTTGGTGGTGTCCTAGACCTTCCTCTAAAGCAGTCTTGGGAAGCTTGAGCATCAGATCTTTAGCCTAGACAGAGTGTCGCTGGTAAATAAAGGAGACACAGGTAACCCAGAGTGGGCAGTGATTTGCGTGGGGAGACACAGTGGATCTGGGGCCTCTGATACTTTGCTTCCTAAAACAGCCCCCAGTTTTCGGCTTGCCCTGTGAGATGATGTTCGTGTGCTTCCTTGAAACCAGGTGGAAAGAAAGGGGAAGAATTAACTTTCTCATTCTGTTGCTGTTGAACATAATGTAATCTTAATAATGTAGCCTTCCTAGAAGCCCTTCCCTCTTTTTCATGCTGTAAAATCAAATATTTGATATCCTTAACATAAATTTTAAAAATTAAGGTCATTAGGAAGCAAATGTCTATTTCCAAAGCAATGAGCTTGTTGTGACTGTGATTTTATTCTTCTGTAGTTTTTTTTTCCCTCATTTTAATTGAGAGGAGAAAATAATACTCTTTTGCAATATCCTTAGATTCTCCCCCTCACCCTGGTGCCCCTTGTAGTGTCTTAAGACTTTGTCTTAACAAGTATAACATTACATTTTGTTGTTAAAACCTTTTCGAACCTGTATTCAGTGATTCTTCCAAGTTTATCTGCTCTGCACTATTTCACTAATAAACCCTGGCTACCACGTAGCCCTTGACCTCCAAGTAGTTTACCTATGCAAGACCTGTGACACTCTTAATTCATTTCTCTTTCTTTCAGAAAGTAGTCATAAATGGAGCTTAATTATAAAGGTAAAACTTGTCTCCAACCAGTTTTATTTTGGCCATTTCCTTTTCAAAATGTCAGCTGTTTTCCTCCAAGATTTTTCACCAAAACAATGATCATAAGTGCTGGAATACATAATACTTTGCAGGCATAAAATAACCCAGACATACTCTCATATTTCTTTGGTGTATTTTGGTTGGTAAAACTTACCAGCATTAAATGTAAAATATAATGAGTTAATTCCTTACCTAGAACCATTTCTTCCTTTTAAAAGATTCATAAGTAACCTTTTATTTTTACAAAGCTACGTATAACTTCCACATTATAGTCAGGGACCTGAGGTGTAACTTGCTAAGTGAACCCCAAGGTTATTTTATCTTGCAAAAGAAACCTAAACCAAACTAAGGGCCTTACAGTTTATGGTTAGACTGAATCAAAAGCTATAACCTCAATTTTTCCAAAAACAGCTTCTGACTGCAAAAGCAAGTCATACAGTTGTTAGGTATGAAATAGCACTGATCAGGAAATGCATCTTCTCAGATGGTATTTCCTTCAGAAAAGACTTTTCTACTTCTAATATAAATTAAGCCATAACAGTTTCATGCTGTGGAAAGAGGGTGAAAAGGTTCATTTTAAGAGATTATATAATATGAACTTTCACATTTACTGTGAAATGTCTAACTTTGCCAGTGCTTCAGCAAGTTTTTTTGGGGGGTGATGGCGGGGGGGTAGTATTGGTTTTAGAGGTTTCAAATCTGTGAACTTTGGAGAGGGGACAGTTGTTGGCTCTGGTATTTACTAGTTTTGTAGTAATGTTTTGCTAGCCTGACTGACTTTTCTTACTGGTTTTTATGCCCACGGTCTGAGGGGACTGTTCTTGTTTGGGGTGTCTGCGGAATAGTGTCTCGTCTTGTTTGTGTAGGCAGTCAATGTGTGTGACGTGTGTCCTTTCAGTCCGGAAGCCCACTGTGTGACAATGGCGTGGGGTGTGGCTGGGAGGTGGGGTGCTGAAGCTTGAAGAGCATTTCTTTGCTGATTCATAACAGTATTTCCCATCTTTTGCCTGCAGGCAGGGAAAGTGTACAGTATTTATTTTGTTTCTGTTTTACTTTAAATTTGTAAGTCTTTAAGTAGCTTACATTGATTATTATAGGGGAGGACAAGTGACTTGTTTAAAGTTGTATTTAGTATTCTTTCCAATTTCTGTATTTTAAAATATTGAAATTAAAATTGTATTACTTCTGTTTTGATTTTTTTAGCACTCAGTGTATTTTTTGCTCATTTTGTTTGAAAGTATAAATGTTGAAAATTGTATAAAATGTGTCCTTGAAAGAAAAAGAATCTGAATTCTATATCCAATTCTGACTTTCTGTTCCCTTATTCTGCTGATTGAATCGTGGGAAATTATTTAAGAATGTGAAAAACTGGGCTCAGCGTCTGCTCCTTACTACTTCTGAAGACTTCAATGTGAAAAGTAATTGTCTTATTTTATTAGCAGTATTGCTGGGGATGAGTGATTGCTCAAAGAGAGGGAAGAATACAAAAGTGTAATTGGCAAGATGAGGCTGAAACGTAGAAACGGATGTGGGTACTTGCTGATGAACACTTCAGAACACTCACAGCCCCTACCCAGCCATCCCACAAATATTTCCTAACACCTGCAGTACAGTAGGCACTATTTTAGCACTAGTGCAGGAGTGATCAAAACCAAGTCCCAGGCCTCAAGGAGCTTGTGTGAGACACAAAAGGCAAGTGAGAGCCAGGGGTGTGGTGGCCTGGCTGGCTGGTGAAGGTGGGAGTGTTAAGTGCACACTCCATGAGGAAGACAAGCTCAGTTTTGGACCCAGGGTCAGAGAGACAGGGATGATACGGACCAGGAAAAAGATCTGGCCTTAGAGGAGATGAGAGAGGAACTCTGGACCAGGAAGGAAGGAGCCCTGCAGGCATCACTTCCAGGGCAGAAGAGAAGCCTGGAAAGGAGACAAGTGGGCAGGAAGTCTGTTTCCGAGGAGAAACTGAGCTCAGAGTCCCAGAAACCAAGTGACCAGAAGGACCAAAGACCATATCCTCCCTCTCCCTAATATCTCCGAAAGAACAGGGATGCCAAAGCATGCACACCTAAACACACCTGGAGAGCTGCTTCCGCCCCTAGAACGGTATCCACAAAAGCAGTTTGCATCTCCTGTGTCTGCATTCATGAAATTGGTTGAAACCTAAATCTGAACAAATCTCTTTTTGTGAAAATCCATATACTATTTGTAAATCCGTGGGTTGTCTGCCCTTCCCGAAGCTCATATGTTAATGAAACAATGATCAGGACCTACTCTCCTTAGACTTTTCAGCTGATTTTTGTGGTTTCACAACAGTGAGACAGCATGAGACACATCACTGTGGGATGTTGATGATAAATGCCAATTATTTTACAGTAGGAAGGATCAAATGCTATGTTACAGACAGGATTTGAAACAGGAGCCCTTACTATCTTTTATTTCATTCCATTTGAGTGCTTACTGTGTGCAAGGATATTTTTATTTCTTTCTCAAAATAACCCAGCGAGGTAGGTACTACATTCCTCATCCTACAGATGCATCCGAGGCTCAGAGAGGGTCAATGACACTTCCAGGTTCACATGAATACAGACATTTTCAGTCTGTCTGACTCTAAAGACTATTCTGAACTGTTTCTCTAAGTATTTTTAACTATATACTTTTAATTAAGGAAGGAATAGATGGTTCTTAGGAATGGTTTGTGTTCTAAAACTTTCTTTGCAAGCCCAACCCACTTTGGATTGAAAATGTTGTTTCTTGTGGAGGTTTTTTGTCACTCAGCTAACCTCTGAGTCCACTTTCCCAGGAGCTGGGCACACTGAAGAAACATCTTCTAGAATTGAGCTCACCTAGTGAGTAACATAGGCTGTAAATAAGTGACATGTGAGAAGTGCTGTTAGGATACAGGAACCAAATGTGGATTTCCAGAGGCTCAGAGCTGGCATATGAGTAGAGGCCATGCCCGGTGCACCCCTTCTACCCTTTCTGCTGGACCTAACCGTGGCCCCATGGGGCAGCGCAGCAGCCTCCTTCACAGCCTTGCCCACCCAGGCTGCTCCCTCCTCTCCTGCCCTGCACACTGAAGCCACATCCTGCCCTATCTTCTGCCCTAGCTCTGTAGGTGGTCAGCCCAGATGAGGAGGAGAGGAAAAGGTCCTGCTCTGCCCACCATCGCTGATCCTGGGGTGCTGCCTTCCCGTGCCTTGCAGAAGCACCATCCACATCTTCCTCTTGATCCACTCCTGGGCTCAAGTCTCTCCTTGCCTTGTCCAGACTCTTCCCAGCCTCTGTCTCCAAAATGCCTTTACACTTTCTAAAGTGCTAGTTCTGAAATTTTATAAAATCAAAAGTTTACATAAATCCTATGCCAGAATTGAGAAAAGAAAAAAAAAAGGCTCTACAAGTGGAAAGTAATATGTGTAAATTCCCTACATGTTTTTTTTTTTAAGGCAAATGTAACCTGGGACAAAAGATTTGAAATAACAGTAAGAGATGGTATTTGACCCTCCCCTATGCCTATTTATTTGAGACAGAGTCTCACTCTGTCCCCCAGGCTGGTATGATCTTGGCTCACTGCAGCCTCCACCTCCCGGGTTTGAGTGATTCTCCTGCCTCAGCCTCCCAAGTAGCTGGGACTACAGGCGTGCATCACCATGCCCAGCTAATCTGTGTGTGTGTGTGTGTTTTTTTTTTTTTTTAGTAGAGATGGGGTTTCACCATGTTGGCCAGGCTGGTCTCGAACTCCTGGCTTCAAGCAATCCACCCGCCTTGGCCTCCCAAAATGCTGGGGTTACAGGTGTGAGTCACCACCCCCAGCTTCCTATGCTTTTATTCTAGAAGCTGTCCTGTTTCTGGGTGCCCTGGAGGAGTCTCATACATCATGTATCAATCCCACCACCATCCTCTCACCTCCCACTTATCACAACCTCCAATTTCAGTTTTCCCATCCAACCTCTCATCTTTGCAAATTTTGGGTTTTTTTTTTGTTGTTTTTTTTTTTGCTGAGACAGGATCTTACTCTGTTGCCCAGGCAGGAGTGCAGTGGTGCAGTCACAGCTTACTCCAGCCTCGACCTCCTGGACTCAAGCCATCCTCACCTCAGTCTCCTGAGACGCTGGGACCACAGGCGTGCACCACCACACCCAGCTAATTTTTAAATTTTTTGTAAAGAAAACTTGCCCAGCCTGGTCTCGAACTCCTGGGCCCAAGCAATCCTCCTGCCTTGGCCTTCCAAAGTGCTGAAATTACAGGTGTGAGCCACTGCACACAGCCCAAATTTTTGTCTCTTACCCTCTGGGACCTGTATTAGGGTTCTCTAGAGGGACAGAACTAATAGGAGATAGATTAGATAGGTAGATAGATAGATACATACATGCATACATACATACATACATACATACATACATACATACATACATAGGAGTTTATTAGGTATTAACAGTATCACAAGGTCTCACAATAGGCCATCTGCAAGCCGGGGAGCAAGGAGAGCCAGTCTGAGTTCTAAGACTGAAGAACTTGGAGTCCGATGTTCAAGGGCAGGAAGCATTCAGCACAGGAGAAAGATGTAGGCTGGGAGGCTAGGCCAGTCTATTCAACGTTTTTCTGCCTGCTTTATATTCTAGCTGTGCTGGCAGCTGATTAGATGGTGCCCACTAGATTAAGGATGGGTCTGCCTATCACCTTTGGTCTTGTGAGTCTTCATTCTAACCTGTTAGACTCCATGGAATCCGACGGCTAGGAATACAGACTGCAGTCAGAGTCAAGTGGGTTAAATTCTGGCTCTACCTTTACTAACTGGTCCTGGGCAAGTTATATAACCTTGCTGTACCTCAGTTTTCTGCGACATACTTATCTACCTCACTAGGCTATTGAGGGATTAAATAAATGAAAACATATGGCGCACTCAAGGACAGTGCCTGGCACAAGGAGACGCTGACTGCTAGCCATCAGATCAAGCTCCTCTCTGCTGCTGTATAGAATGCCATCTGAGTTCCACCAGCTGCCAACCAATGTACTTATTCAAGTTACTGCAACGAGTGTGAACAAGATTAGACTAAAGGCAGGGCATCCACAAGACAGCAAAGGGGACGGCGGCCTAAGGGACAGAATCCTACTGGAGAAGGAAGCCAGAGTCCAGACATAAGCCTGGGAAAGTGCAGAAATCCTGGGACATGGGCTAGGGAGCCTGAGGTATATTTAAGTTTCTGGAATAAGGCTACCAGGTGGTTAATAGTGGCTGGTTACCTCTGGGAGGATGGGAATCAGAAGGGAGAGATAATTGAGGTTGGGGATTTTCACTTTACTTTTATGTTTTTGTGTAATTAGGAGAGACAAATGTGTTGTACCGTGAGGTATGTGTTAACTGCACCCAAGACACACTAGTCACACCATCATACCTGTGCACAGCCCGCAAGAAATTAGCCTGCCTGCTCCTGGTGTGCTGCACTGACAGCCCGGTGGGATGGGGTGGGTCAGAGCTGGTGAACGGGGCACGGTAAATCCCAGGGAGCTTGGCTGCGAAGCGCTCCCTCCTCCCCTGCTCTCTACCAAGTTTGGCTTCTATTCCTACCCTTTTCACTTGTTTGGTTACTTTTCCATGTTTCGTCTGTCTTTCCTACCAGCCTGAGTTTAAGGCTAGGACTGGTATTCTCTTATCATCAGCACCTCCCACACAGTTTAGTACAAATCTCAAAATAACATTGAGTAAACCCATGAACATGGATATTCCTCATGCTCGCTCTCTCCCTTTCCCCACCGCTGCGCACTCTTCGCTCTCCCTCTGGCAGCCATACGGGATGGGGGGAGTGGAAGAAAGAGAGTAAAGAGAAACGGAGAACAATGGGGAAAGAACCCTTTACAATTTGAGAATTCTGCCAACTATTAAGAACTATAGAAATTCACCAATACGGTGTTAAAAAGAATGAGTGTTTCAGGTTTCTTTATGAGAAAAAGGAGGAGGAGTAGATTTTCCTTTAATGAGATAAATTGTGTGAATGAGCTGGATTAAAAATATATACACCTCACTTAGAACCTAAAACTTAAATTTTTTATTGTACTTGCTTTGTAAACTTTATATAGGTGTGCTTCACTTTGTAAATATCAAATATAGTCATGGTTAATGTGTGAAACTATAAAATAGATCAATAAGGTGGTACCAAGTTATGAAAGGACTTTGGTCACCTGCAGATGACACAGAACGGTATTTTCAGAGCTCATGAAGACCTCCATGGTTGCTGGGCTCTGCTTTAACTTCTGGGTGGTGTGATGCTTAGGAAAGCAGTTGCTCAGTGGTGCAGGAGGGCTTATAAGACCACAGGCAGCCCCAGAGTGGACAAAGATGTGAGTCTGGGCTGGTCAGGGAGAGAAGCCTGGCAGAAAGCAGGGTGAGCAGAACGCAAAGCTCCCGCCTTGGTTCCTGCCGTCCACCTGAATGGAGGCAGCTTGCACTTCGGTATCTGGTTCCAAATCCCCGCCTTCAGTCCAAAACTTGGTTCCCTGTGAATGGGCCTCGACAATCTTCAGTTGCCCAGGCCAGGAGTCTGGGTGATCTCAAATCTTCCCTCTTCCCACCACAACCAGTGACTCTCAAAGGCCTGCCAGCTCATCCTCATGTGCCTCAGTCCACCTGCTCCTGGCCTCGCTTCAGCTCTCACTGGAGCTCTTGGGATCAAGACCAAAATCCTTAATGTGGTGAATTAGTCAGATGTAGATTCAGCTGTGAGGCAGAGAAACCCCAGAATACAAATGGCTTAAACAAGATAGAAGGCAGGAGATAGGTGTTCCAGGACTGAGACCACTTCCCGAGGGGGTCAGGGCCAGGATCTGCCCTCTGCTGGCCTGCCGTCCTTGGCACATGGCTTCACCTCCCCATCCCAGATGGCTGCGTGCAGCCTGCAGCCTCCAGAGGGAGGAAGGGTGACCCTGTAATCACTTTAGTGTCTAGTTTCTCTATTCTTGAGAGACTTAAAAGCCTGGACTTTGGAGGCCACAAGATTCGAGCAACCTAATGTCTGGCTGGCCTTGACAAGTTATTTAATCCCTCCTAATTGAGTCTTTATTTCTTCAGCTCTGATGTAGGTATAATAGTAATTTATACTAAACATGGTGGTTATGAAAAGTAGATGAGGTAATCCACAGAGCTTAGCATTGTGCCTGGCACATGTGTAATAAATGTAGTAGTGATTTTTTTTTTTTTTTTTGAGAGAGTCTCACTCTGTCGCCCAGGCTGGAGTGCAGTGGCGCCATCTCGGCTCACTGCAACCTCCGTTTCCCGGGTTCAAGTGTTTAATATTTGATATTTGTCACCATGATGCGGCAGTTTATCTGGGGTGGAGACAACGTCCCCTGTCCTCTGCAGGGTTTGTCTGCAGTGGAGACACTCCCCTACATCCGCTGCGGGGTCGCCTCTTGGCAGCTGCTTCCTGTTGCTCTCTGGGTCACCACACGCTTTACATCAGGTCTCTTCCTAGGGCTCTGCGACACTGCTGTCTGTCTGTGGTTCCGCCACCTCGCTGGCCACACGCAGGTGAGAGCAGGTGAGAGCAGGTGAGAGGTGGGAAAGGCCACACCCCTCTGCCTGCTCCTCCCCGAGCTCCCACAGTGCTCTCACAGAGTGAGGGCGCCAGGCCTCTCCAAAGGGTCTGAGCATTGAAAGGAATTGTGAGAAAATGTTTAATTTGTCCACTCAATCAGATGATTCCTCCCAGTCTAAGGGAGAATGAACCTGCTTAAGAACAGCCCAGGCCCTGGCCTTGCTTCCATTTCAGGACCTTCTCTCTGCTTTCGGTCTGTTTTCTGCCAGGGTACCCTGGAAGACGCAGATGGCACCTCCAGCTGTCTGACTGGGGAGTTTAAGATGATTTACAGGCCGGGCGTGGTGGCTCATGCCTGTAATCCGAGCACTTTGGGAGGCCGAGGCAGGCAGATCAAGCCTATCCTGGCTAACAGGTGAAACCCTGTCTCCATTTAAAAAAAAAAAAATACAAAAAATTAGCCTGGTGTGGTGGCAGGTGCCTGTAGTCCTAGCTACATGGGAGGCTGAGGCAGCAGAATGGCATGAACCCAGGAGGCGGAGCTTGCAGTGAGCCGAGATCGTGCCTCTGCACTCCAGCCTGGGTGACAGAGCGAGACTCCGTCTCAAAAAAAAAAAAAAAAAAAAAAAAAAAAAAAGATTATTTATAATGGGCCAGGCGCGGTAGCTCATGCTGGTAATCCCAGCACTTTGGTAGGCCGAGGCAGGCAGATCATGAGGTCAGGAGTTTGAGACCAGCCTGACCAACATGGTGAAACCCCATCTCTACTAAAAACACAAAAATTAGCCAGGCGCAGTGGCACGCACCGGTAATACCAGCTACTCAGGAGGCTGAGGCAGGAGAATCGCTTGAACCCAGGAGGCAGAGGTTGCAGTGAGTCAAGATTGCACCACTGCACTCCAGCCTGGGCAACAGAGTGAGACTCTGTCTAAAAAATAATAATAATAATAATAATAAAGATTATTTACAATGGAGTGAGCAGGGGTTAGAGAAAACAAAAAGGGATGAGGCAGCATCCTGGGGCTAGCAGCAAAAAGGAGCCCTTGCCCCACTGAAGGTCTAGGGAAGGGAGAAGTTACCAGAATGCTAAGGAAGAGCTGTGTGGAGCTGGCCTCCGGACAGGAGCCGTGGCCTCTGGCACAAGGATATGACCAGCCACTCAAGGAAAAGCCGGGGATCTGCGCGCCCATCCGCACTCTCCTCTCTGATCACCTGCCAGCTCTTGGCATGGGTGAGTCTCCATGGAAGATAGCTGGGGATGCTTCTGACCCCATCCATCGAGGTCAGCCTCTGGGAGCACAGAACAGGGTATAGGAGAGTGGAAAGTGGACCTAGAGGGGCAGGTGGAAACTATGCAGCACAAATCCTCCACTCCTCAAAATCTCCACACCCACCTCTTAGGAAAACCAACCCCTTCTACCAAGGAGGACTGATTTCACTCTACAACACAGCCTTCAATCATCGGCTGCAATCACCCAGTGATTCCCCGAAGTCTGTTATTCAGTGAAGAATAATAATGTTAGAGGGTGGAGGGCAGGCAGGTGAACCTTGGCCACTCTGTGGGGTAGGGGAGGGACCTTGGCACTCCAAAGACTGGATCCTTCTCAGCTCTTCTTGCCAGTAGGAGGTGAAGATCTGCCTGTTTTCTTCTGATCTCAGCTCACTGCAACCTCCACCTCCCGGTTCAAGCAATTCTTCTCCCTCAACCTCCCAAGTAGCTGGGATTACAGGCGTGTGCCACCATGCCTGACTAATTTTTGTATTTTTAGTAGAGATAGGGTTTTGCTCTATTGGCCAGGCTGGTCTCGAACTCCTGACCTCAAGTGATCTACCTGTCTCTGCCTCCCAAAGTGCTGGGATTACAGGCATGAGCCACTGAACCTGGCCTAAATTTTCTCTTCTTACAAGGACATCTGTCATTGAATTAGGGCCCACTCTAATTACTTCTTTTTAATTTAATTACATCTTTACAGACCCCACCTTCAAATACAGTTACATTCCGAGGTATTAGGGATTAGGACTTCAACGTAGGAATTTTGGGAGCAGGGAACACAATTCCATCTCTAACACGACTGGCTCAAGTACATACATATATATTCCCGAGACTGACAACTCTCAGGACAGTTGATAAAGCCATGATAAAAACAGAAGCTGTCTTTCTTTCTACCACATATGTGGAGATTCCCCGACCACGGGAGTGATGACCAATGCGAGAGAGAGGGTTCCTTACGGAGCCATCAGCCTGCCCACGACCTCCAAATGATTGCTTTACCTTAGGCTAGATGCAATCTGCAGGCAGGGCTTCTAGCCCCACTCAAGTCCAGTGCAAGTCCTCAGGGATTAATATGGGCTCCACCTGGGTGGTGGGATGATGGGTGATGTTTGTTCCTTTTTCTTTCCTCAAATATTTACTGAATATCAGGTACTGAACTAGGTAGGCCGGGGGTGGGGGTCCATGGGAAAAAGGTAGGGTCCCTTCTGTCACAGTGGAGGTTACAGCCAAGTCAACTAGTAATGTGCTAGAGTCATCATTGCAACAGCTCTGAAGTCTGGTCCCAGGGGTCACACACTGTCCCAGTCCTGGCATCAAGCCTCAGGCAGCAGTGCAGACTTACCCTTCCCTCTGTGGGGATTATCTCCACCCATGAGTGATGTTCCTGTGACTCGACCCACAGAGCACACTGTGGACATCATCTGCTCTGCCTAGATGCCTTTGGCTTCCTTTTGCCCTGCGGGTATGCCCGTCTGCAAGCTTTGCTTCTAAGGCCTACATCAAAATTCTTCAGGCCAGGCGCGGTGGCTCATGCCTGTAATCCCAGCACTTTGGGAGGCCAAGGCGGGCAGATCACGAGGTCATGAGATCGAGACCATCCTGGCTAACATGATGAAACCCCGTCTCTACTAAAAATACAAAAAATTAGCCAGGCGTAGTGGCCCCAGCCTGTAGTCGCAGCTACTCGGGAGGCTGAGGCAGGAGAATGGCGTGTACCCAGGAGGCGGAGCTTGCGGTGAGCGGAGATCGCCCCGCTGCACTCCAGCCTGGGTGACAGAGTGAGACTCTGTCTCAAAAAAAAAAAAAAAAAAAAAAAAAAAACTCTTCAGCGGCCTGCCCTTGGGCTACTGTAGGATCCACTTTGTCCAGGTGCAAATGCGAGTGCAGAGAGCCAGAAGGACCTAGGACTTTACTTCTGCCCCCATGCACACTCCCCTGCTGGCCTTTGCCAATGCTGGATGGATGACCAGTGCAGTGGTATGACAGCCTAGAGGAGGGACAAACTCGGGGAGATTTACAGTCGATCCCCATTATTTGCAGATTCTGTATATGCAAATTTGCCTAAGCACTAAAATTTATCTGTAACCCCCAAATCAATACGTATTGTGTTTTCACTGTCGTTTTTGGACATATTCAGAGCAGTGAAAAAAGTTGAGCACGCAACTACAGCTGAGGTTGAGCAAGGCAACCTTCTTCTTGTTTCAGTTCTCATAACGAGTGTCCTTTTTGAGATCTATTTAGTGCTGCATTTTTTGCATTGTTGTGATTTTTGTGGATGATTTTGCTGTTTGCAGTGGCTCCTAAGAGTAGTGCTGAAGTACTGTGTGGTGTTTCTGAGTTTGAGAAGGCTGTGAAGTGCCTCACAGAGAAAACACACATGTTTGGTAAGCTTTCTTCAGGCATGAGTTATAGTGCCGTCATCTGTGAGGTCAATGCTAATGAATTAACACTATCTATTAAATAAAGTGTCTTTAAATAGAAAAACACATAAAACAAGGTTGTGTATTGATCAGTTGACAAGTATGTGATCAGACACTCATAGGAACCTAGCCCTGTATTTCCCCTAGGAGCGATGGATCAGTTTCACTAAGTGTCCACAGCAACTTTACAGAACACAACGGCTGCCAAAGAACAGGAGTCCACTATACATTCCAGAGGTCCCCCTTGTGTTCAGGCTGAGGCAGGGACGTTGCTTGTCTTCTCCCTGTTCCCTCCCTGGCTTCTCCCACTCTTACACCAGCTTCTCCTGGGAGCACTTCCTTAATAAAGAACTTGCACAAGAATCGACATCTCAAAGTCAGCTTTAGAGAACTGGACCTGAAACAGAAAGGAAGCATGCTTCTCTCTTCCCTCCAGGAAGTTCCTTACCCCCCGTTAAAACTGATCCCCCCTCTTCCTCAGAGACCAGCCCTGTACAATGTGAGGTACTAGGAGGGCAGTCGTGGTCAAGCTACAAAATAACAAGGTCTTGTTCTGTGATCGCTCAGACAATAGACTCCCACATTTGTTATGGCAGCCCTAGGAGATGAATTCAGCACTCAGGAGAAGATATGATCCACTTGTCTCTGAGATTGGAAGAGCAGCATATGCACTAATACACAATGCACATAATACATAGTAAAGATGGATTCCACAGTGATTCCTCCCAGAACAAATAAAGTCCGCCCCCAGGTGACTGCTGTCTTTCCATAAACAGCACAGGGGCATTTTTGAAACAACAGATTCACTCCTTAAATAATGATTTAATTTCCTCATAAGCAAACCCTTACCACATTTCAAATAACCTCTCCGATCACCATCTTCTATCCTCCAAACTCTTTTACTTTATATATCTTCATTGTTATTAGTATAATTTTCTTAATAAACAATGTATTTATTTTGTATTAACTTATTATGCATTGTATCTTCCTTAGCTTTTCTGTACCACTGCAACTACGTTTTGATTTATTTCAGATTTCCAATCCCTGACCTTTCACACTGTCTCTTGTACTTTCTTTGCCTTCTCTTTCCTTTCCATGCCCAGATTGGTTCCATAATCTACTAAAACAATTGCCCCTTTGCAAAGGCCCTCAAAACATGCCTTGGTCTCCCTCCACTGAATGCAAAAGCCAGAACCCCAATCCATGTTGAACCTAACTTCTTTGCAACTCAGAGGCAGTTGACCTCTGTTGGGAAAAAACACCAATCACATAATTGGCTGACTGCTTTAACTTTAATGTATGATCTTCAGACTTAAATGGGACTTACCATTGTCTGGTAATCCTACGTTTTGCTGGTAGAATTGGTCTTTTCATCAGAGACAACTGGATCATATCTTCTTCCCCTTTCTTACCCCTCACTGTAGCCCCACCTTCGGCTGGTGATCTTCCTTCACATCTCACTGAGAAAACAGAAAGCTGAATTAGTTACCTAAGGCTGCTATGATGGTTAATACTGAGTGTCAACTTGACCGGATTGAAGGATGCAAAGTATTAATCCTGGTTGTGTCCGTGAGGGTGTTGCCAAAGGAGATTAACATTTGAGTCAGTGGCATGGGAAAGGCAGACCCACCCTTAATCTGGTGGCCACCATCTAATCAGCTGCCAGCAAACATAAAGCAGGCAGAAAAACGTGAAAAGGCGAGACTGACCTAGTCTCTCAGCCTACATCTTTCTCCCGTGCTGGATGCTTCCTGCCCTCAAGCATCGGACTCCAAGTTCTTCAGTTTTGGGACTCAAACTGGCTCTCCTTTCTCCTCAAGCTTGCAGACAGCCTATTGTGACTTTTATATATATATTTATATATATAATATAAAGTATTAACATTTCATATATTATACTTTTATTATTTATATATGTATATAAATATAATATAAAAGTTAATACTTCTATATATACTTTTATTAAGTATTAACATATATGTGTATATATATACACTAAGTATATATATACTAAGTATATATATAAAATATATTAATACACTATATATAAAATATATTAATACACCATATATATATACACTAAGGAAGTTCTAGGGGCTAGCAGTCCAAAATCTAGGTGTCAGTAGGGCCATTCTTCCTCTGAAGTCTCCAGGGAAGAATCCTTCCTCACCTATGCCAGCTTCTGGTGACTGCCGTTGATCAGTCTTGTTCCTTGATTTATATGCATCATTCCAATCTCTGCCTCTGTTGTCACCTGGCCTTCGTCCTGTGTGCCTATCTCTGTGCCCAAATTTCCTTCTTCTTCTAAGGCACCTATCATTGGATTAGGGTTCACCCTAATACAGGATGACCTCACCTTAACTTGATTACACCTGCAAAGACTCTACTTACAAATAAGGTCACATTCATAGATTCTGGATGGACATGAATTTTGGGTGGAGGAATTTTGGGGGGAACACTATTTAACCAAATGTAAAGGCCTTCCCTCATCTTACCACAAGGCTAGATACAAACCTACTCACAAATGCTACACCCTTCCTTTCTGTCTTACCTGCGTTATGAAAAATACAGGTCCCTACCAACAGGAGGGCAGGTCCTTGTCTCTACCAACATGAATCCCCCAATTTATGGGCAGTATGTTCCCTCTTTGTTGCTGCAGTTACCCCCTCACCTAACATCAACAATGTTCCCACTAGATCATTTCCAGCAGAATGAAACTATGCATTAGCATCTCTCATCTTAAGACAAAAGATAGGCTGGGTGCAGTGGCTCACGCTTGTAATCTCAGCACTTTGGGAGATCGAGGCAGATGGATCACCTGAGGTCAGGAGTTCGAAACCAGCCTGGCCAACATGGCAAAACTCCATCTCTACTAAAAATGCAAAAATTAGTGGGGCGTGGTCGTGGGCATCTGTAATCCTAGCTACTCGGGAGGCTGAGGCAGGAAAATCGCTTGAACCTGGAAGGTGGAGGTTGCAGTGAGCCGAGATCACGAAACTGCACTCCAGCCTGAGTGACAGAGTGAGACTCCATCTCAAAATAAATAAATAAATAAATAAATAAATAAATAAATAAATAAAGATAAACAAATCCTTGACTTCACATACCCCTCTCGTCAGTTATTCCCACCACCTTACCCTGCTTCCCTTTGCAGAAAAACTTACTACTAACTGAAGCAGAAGTTGGCAACTGGAAGAGGGGAGCTGATGTAACAAAAACCTACATGTGACACTGGTTTTAGGATCGGACTGTAGGCAGAAACCTGAAGAGTGGCCAGGGAACTGCTGGTGGAGGCTGGAATAGCAGTCACCAACTTTTTATTGCAAGCTGAGAAAGGGGGCCTTTGTTACAGAGACTGTCACCTTTGTTAACCTGGAAGATGGAAAATGTTGCAGAGAAACTTGTGGATCTGGCTAAAAAGATTTTTAGGCTTAAAGCAGAATAAGACAATTGCCTTCTGTTAGCTGTGTATAACAAGGTATTGCAAGAAAGAGATGTTACTTACACAAAGAACGGTTTGGTTTTTAAGCAGAATTTAGAAAAAATATTTCCAGCACTTGCTAGGTTAGAAAATAAAACTATTTTTATTCCTACCCCTCTGGCTGGCAAAAAAGTAAGACGTGACCTTGGCAAAGATCAAGTCCAGGGCCTGCCAGTAAAATGTGGCCTGACATTCAAGATCAAATGAAGGGTGCAGCTATCACACCCTTGAAGACATCAGAAAGATTTAAGGTGGTATTTTATAGACTTTTCAACTGAAGGGACTTTCCTTTCTAGGAATCTTAATGGCATTCCAAGTTGTACCAACTTGGAAAAGAAGGGATACAGACAGTTCCAAAATAAAGAAAAATTTGCTCCCAATTTTCTATGGGGAGGAAGCAGGCTGAGAAATCTACTCCACTGCCAATATGAGCCATTTCTTGTAGGAAAAGGATGACTCTGAGAGTCAAGAGCTGGCATGAAAAATGGAGAATCTTGATAAATGCTTGCATAGTGGGGCTTGTTCTCTTGGGAGCTACCTAACACCCTATAAAGCAGCTCAGGATAGAATACTAAATAATGAGAGCCACACAGAGAGAGATTGCAGGATGAAAGACCATCTTGAAGGTTCTAACTGCAGCTGAGTTGCCAGCTGAATGTAGCCACTGGAGTGACTTTTGCTATACCATATGAGACAGAAGAACTGCCCAGCTGAGTCCCGTTCACACACAGAATCATGAAAAATAAATCATTATTATTTTTAGTCACTAAGTTTTA
Organism: Hylobates moloch; assembly: GCF_009828535.3. Classification (NCBI taxonomy): domain Eukaryota; kingdom Metazoa; phylum Chordata; class Mammalia; order Primates; family Hylobatidae; genus Hylobates; species Hylobates moloch. The sequence goes on along the minus strand of NW_026652276.1, from coordinate 221,134,412 downwards.
GGCTGGTTGTTATGCGGCACAGACAAAACATTTCTCTATCTTTATTCGATCTCTTGATAGTGCACTCAATATAGCTGATCATCCCTTCCTATTGAAAAACTTAAATATCTGGCATTTATGACTCCATATTCTTCTGGTTTTCCTCCTACCCCACTGCCTTCTCCTTTAAACCTTAGCTCTATCAGTCTCCTCCTTCTCTTTTAGAGGGGCAGGTCCTTGGAGTTCTCATTTACGCTCTCTTCTAGGGTGAACTCATCCAGTCCCGTAGGTTTAAGTACCATCTGTATGTTCATAACTCTAGTACTGACCTCTTCTATAAATGTCAGACTCATAGATCCAATGTCTTCTGGGTATTTTTCCACTTGTATGTTTTTATAGGTATCTTCTAACTATCCTTCTGCCTTAAAATCCTTTATAACCTATGTTTTAAAAGGGTACCCAGGATTTTTTTTTGTTTTGAGACAGTCTAGCTCTGTCACCCAGGCTGGAGTGCAGTGGCACCATCTCAACTCACTGCAACCTCTGTCTCCCGGGTTCAAACGATTCCCATGTGTCAGTCTCCTAAGCAGCTGGGATTACAGGCACATGCCACCCTGCCCAGCTAATTTTTGATTTTTAAGTAAAGATGGGGTTTCGCCATGTTGGCCAAGCTGGCCTCGAACTCCTGGCCTCAAGTGATCCACCTGCCTCGGACTCCCAAAGTGTTGGGATTACAGGCGTGAGCCACCGCACTCAACCCTAGGATTTGTTTTAATCAGGTATACCAAGACACATAGACACAGAAATGACTATGATGAAATAAGTTTTTATACTCACAGATCTCTAGAAACAGGAAAGCAGAGCATGCCACACAAGGCCACACAGAGAGGCACCAGTACATGTCAGGAGATGGAGACAGTGAGGAGAAAACATAGCCGAGAGCCTCTGTTGTGGTTCCTGGGTTGAGGCAGGGTAAGCAAGCTTAGCATAGGCTAGTTTTAATTAGTTCAGTAGACTCTGGGGTTATAGGGGCTGTCCCCAGTTGTCTGGTACATGGACCTGGGGCAATTAGGAAAAGAGAATACTGGCTTACAGTATGACAGCCCCATGAGAACCCTGATGAAGGAGGTGATTGGAAGTATGGACTCTGGGTTGGTTGGTTTGCATATGAAAGGAAAGCTCAGAGGTAAGTTGTTAGCTATATCTAGGAATTAGCTAGCCCTGGGACAGGCAGTCCTTCTAGTGTCGAGAAGGCCCCAAGATGTCAAAGCATCAAATATAGAAACCAGAAAATGTGATTATTACGCTTGATAATCCTTTCTATTTCTGTAAAGTCAGTAGTAATGACTCCTCTTTCATTCTTGATGTTAGTAATTTTAGTCTTTTTTTTTTTTTTTTTTGGTCACTCTAGGCAAAGAATTATAAATTTTTTATCTTATCCAAGAGCCAACTTTTCGTTTTACTGCTTTGTATTCTTTTTAAATTTTCTGTTGTGTTTCTACTCTAATCTTTATTATTTCCTTCCTTTTGGGCTTAGTGTGCTCTTATTTTTCTAGTTTCTAAGATGGAATGTTAGGATATTGATTTGAGATCTTTTTTTGTGTAGGCATTCACAGATACACATTTCCCTTGAAACAATGCTTTCACTACATCTCACAAATTTGTTTTCATTTTCATCTATCTCAAAGTATTTTCTAATTTCCCTTGTGATTTCTTATTTGACTTATTATTTAGAAGTATATTTTCTAATTTTACATATTTGTGAATTTTCCAAATTTCTGTTATTGACTTCTACTTTTATTCCATTATGGCAAGAGAACATACTTCATATAATTTATGATTCTTTTTTTTTTTTTTTTTTGAGATGGAGTCTCTCTCTGTCGCCCAGGCTGGAGTGCAGTGGCGCAATCTCGGCTCACTGCAAGCTCCGCCTCCCGGGTTCACGCCATTCTCCTGCCTCAGCTTCTCCGAGTAGCTGGGACTACAGGCGCCTGCCATCACGCCCGGCTAATTTTTTGTATTTTTAGTAGAGACGGGGTTTCACCGTGGTCTCGATCTCCTGACCTCGTGATCCGCCCGCCTCGGCCTCCCAAAGTGCTGGGATTACAAGCGTGAGCCACCACACCCGGCCATTTTATGATTCTTGAGACTTGTTTTATGGCCTAGCATCTGGTATGTCCTGGAGTATTTTCCATGTACACTTGGGAAGAATATGTGTTCTGCTCTTGTTGGGTGAAGAGTTCTATAGATGTCTTTCAGGTCTACTTGGATTATAGTATTGCCCTTCTATATCCTTGTTGATATTTTGTCTAGTTTTTTATTCATTATTGAAAGTAGGTATTAAAGCCTCCAACTATTATTGTTGAATTGTCTATTTCTTCCTTCAGTTCTGTCAGTTTTTGCTTCACGTATTTTGAGACTCTGTTGTTAAGTGCATTTAATTTATATTTATTATATATTTTTGGTAGATTGATTCTTTGATCATTATAAAATGTCCTTCTTTATCTCTAGTAAGAATTTTTATCTTATATCTATTTTGTCTGACATTAGTATAACCACTCTGGCCCTCTTTTTTTTACCATTTGTATGGTACATTTTTTCCATCCTTTTACTTTCAATCTATTTGTCTTTGAATCCAAAATGTATCTTTTGAATGCAGCATATAGTTAGGTCATGTTTTCTATTTTTGTTGTTTGTTTTGGTCCATTATGCCCATCTCTATTTTTTAATTGGAAAGCTTAATCCATTTACATTTAATGTAATTACTAATAAGGTAGGATTTGTCTGCCATTTTTCTATTTTTTCTATGTCTTTTGTCTTTTTTTTGTTTTGTTTTTCAACTCCTCTAGTACTGCCTTCTTTTTGTATTAGATATTTGCCAGTGTGCCATTTAAATTATCTTATCATTTCTTTTTTTTCTTTTCTTTTTTTTTTTTATTGAGATGGAGTCTCACTCTGTTGCCCAGGCTGGAGTGCAGTGATACGATCTTGGCTCACTGTAACCTCCACCTCCTGGGTTCAAGTGATTCTCCTGCCTCAGCCTCCTGAGTAGCTAGGATTACAGGTGCCTGCCACCACACCTGGCTAATTTTTTTGTATTTTTAGTAGAGATGGGGTTTCACCATGTTGGCCAGGCTGGTCTCGAACTCCTGACCTCAGGTGATCCACCTGCCTCGGCCTCCCAAAATGCAGGGATTACAGGCGTGAGCCACTGTGCCTGGCCTCATGTATTTTATTGGTTATTGGTTGCACTAGGAATTACCAGCAACATCTTAATTTATAAAAATCCAGTTTGGATTAATACCAATTTAATTTCCACGGTATATAAAAACTGCTTCTCTATGGCTTCACTTTCCTTCCCCATTTCCTTCTGCTGTTATTGTCACAAATTACAACTTCAAAACATTGTCCATCAACTTATATTTGTAATTACTGCATTATGTAGTTGTCTTAAATCAGATGAGGGGGGTTACAAACAAAAAATACATTTATACTGTCTTTTTCATTTACCTGTGTAGTTACCTTTACTGGTGCTTTTCTTTCTTCATGAGAATTCCAGTTACTGTTTAGTATCTTTTACTTTCAGCCCAAAAGACTCTCCTTATGTTTCTCCTAGTGCTAGCAACTAACGGTCTCAGCTTTAGTTTATCTGGGAATATCTTAATTTCTCCTTCATTTCTGAAAGATAGTTTTGCTAGATATAAGATTCTTGGTTGATTCTTTTCACATTTTGAATACATCATCACACTACCTTCTGCATGCATGGTTTTGATGAGAAGTTAACTGTTAATTTTATTGTTGATTCCTTGTGCATGATGAGTTGCTACTTTCTTGCTGCTTTCAAGATTCTCTTTGTCTTTCAAAAGTTTGATTATGATGTATCTAGGTGTAGATCTATTTGAGTTTTTCCTACTTGGAATTCATTAAGCTTCTCGGATGTGTAGATTAATGTTTTTCATCAAATTTGAGAAATTTTAGCCAAAATTTCTTCATATATTCTTTCTTTCCTTTCTCTCTCTCTTTTCTCCTTCTAAGACTTCCATTTTGTGTTGTTGCTATATCTGATGGTGTCCCACAGGTCTCTGAGGCGCTTTTCATTCTTCTTTTTCCTTTCTGTTCCACAGACCAGATAATCATCAATTGATTTATCTTCAAGTTTGCTGATTTTTTTTCTTTCGCATGCTCAAATCTGCTGCTGAACCCTTCTAGTGAATTTATCATTTCAGTTATTGTACTTTTTGGCTCCAGAACCTTTATTGGTTCCTTATTATAACTTCTGTGTCTTTATTAATATTCTGTTTGACAAGGCATCATTCTCATCCTTTCTTTTACGTTTTTAGAGATGGTTTCCTTTAGCTCTTTGAACATATCAAAAATAGCTGATTTACACTCTTTGTCTACAAAGTTCAACATCTGGGTTTTCTTAGGAACAGTTTTTATTGATTGCTCTTATTTCCTTTGTATGGGTCTTACTTTCTTTCTTTGCAAGTCACATAATTTTTAGTTGAAAATTGGACATTTCAAATAATGTGCCAACTCTCAAAGTCAGATACTCCTCTCTTCTCAGGGTTTGATTGTGCTTATTTTAGTATTAGGTTGGTGCAAAAATAATTGCGGTTTGCACCAACCTAATAGTTGCTGTTTGTTTAGTAACTTTTTTGAACTAATTTTTTAAAGTGTGTATCCTTATTGTGTGTGACTATTGAAGTCTCTACTTGGTCAACTAATGATTAGATGGAGATTTCCTTAAACACCTGGAATCAATACGTCTCCTAGTCTTTGCCAAGGGGCTCTGTATGCACTTTGGGGCATGTCTTCAATTTTCATTAGGCAGTTTGCAACTCTGCATAGCTTTTATTTCCTGCTAGCACAGAGCCTCAGTGTCAGCTAGTAGTGAGAGGTTAGGATCTTCTCAGGTGTTAACAGAGCACGTGCACAGCCCTACGCCTGCACATGGCCTTCTAAATTCCTAAAAATATACTGGAGCTTTTCAAAGCCCCTATGGACATCTCATCCTTCAACGTTTCCTTTTACATTTCTTTGTTAGTCTATTGTTTGCCCCTACTGTTACCTATTGCCTCAGCCAGTCACGATGTTAAAATATTTGACAAATAACTCCCTCTTCAGGTGGAAAAACCTTTAGGACTGAGCTAGTTCCAAAGAGGTTGAATAAAGACAAGCCTTTTCAGGATTTTTTTCCAGGGACCCACTAGATAGGTCAAATAATGACTCTTCTTTGGGAATGAGACTTTGAAGTAGCTCCAGCCCTGTCTTCTCCCTCTGGTACGGGTACTAGGAACATGGGCTGTAAGTTTTCAAGGCTGCCGTGGAACTAGAGATGGGGGGGCGATAGGACTAGGGTAAATTAAAATACTATAAATATTGCTGATCCTACTGAGAGTTTGCTGTTTTTCCTGACTAAATGCTAGATGGGTTGCTGCAAACCTTTGACTAATTTCTAGGGCTCTAAGAAAGTTGATTTTGACAATTTTTGTCAGTTCTTTCATTGCTTCCTTTATGGAAGGGCAAACTTGCTGGGATACTTAATCCACCATTTTCACTGACATCACTCTTCCTTTCTTTTTAAAAAATGTTATTTTATTGCAAAACAATATGGAAACCACAACTAAAATTAACTTTTTTTTGAGACAGAGTCTTGCTCTCTCACCCAGGCTGGAGTGCAATGGTGCGATCTTGACTCACTGCAACCTCCGCCTCCCCAGGTCAAACGATTTTCCTGCCTCAGCCTCCCGGGTAGCTGGGATTACAGGCACACACTATCCCACTTGGCTACTTTTTATATTTTTAGTAGAGATGGGGTTTCACCATGTTGGCCAGGCTGGTCTCGAACTCCTGACCTCAAGTGATCCACCCTCCTCGGCCTCCCAAAGTGCTGGGATTACATGCGTGAGCCATCGCACTCTGCCTAACATTTTAAATTAAAAATTAACATTATAGGCTAGGCGTGGTGGCTCACTGTAATCCCAGCACTTTAGGAATCTGAGGTGGGAGGACTGCTTGAGGCCAGGAGTTCAAGATCAGCCTGGGCAACATATGAGACAGTGTCTCCACAAAAAAATATAAAAATTTTCTGGGCATGGTGGCACGTGCCTCTAGACCCAGCTACTTGGGAGGCTAAGGTGGGAGGTTCGCTTGAGCCCAGAAGTTCCAGGTTGTAGTGAGCTATGATTGTACCATTATACTACAGCCTGGGTGACAGACCAAGACCTTGTCTCTAAAACAATAACAAAAACAAAATTAACACTTTATACAATGAAAACATTAAAATCACAAAATCCAAGAGAAAACCCTTCATTCAATTTCCTAATTAAATTCATTTTCATTTGTCCATGTTACTATCTAGTCTTTATCCATACACTTATTTACATTTTTGTAGTAATACTACAGGTAATTTTTTTTTTTTTTTTTTTTTAAAGATGGAGTCTCACTCTGTCGCCCAGGCTGGAGTGCAGTGTCATGATCTCCGCTCACTGCAATCTCTGCCTCCCGGATTCAAGCGATTCTCCTGCCTGTCTCCCGAGTAGCTGGGATTACTGGCGCCCGCTACCAGGCCCGGCTAATTTTTACATTTTTAGCAGAGACGAGGTTTTACCACGTTGGCCAGGCTGGTCTCAAACTACTGACCTCAAGTGATCCGCCTGCCTTGACCTCCCAAAGAGCTGGGATTACAGGCGTGAGCCACTGCGCCTGGCCTATAGTTAAGATTTTTATATTCATTTTTAGTGAATGTTATACTATAAGTACTTTCCCCCCACAATCCTTCTGCCTCTCATCTTCCCTTTTCCATTTTCCTAATACCTCCTACTGCCTCCTCTCAATTACCCTTGTGTGTTTCTTCATCTTTCTCCGTGCTTATTCAAAAATGTCCTGACACACACACACACACACACACACACGCTTCTCTGTTATTCAGCCATTTAAAAAATTAATTCTTGATCATTCAACTTGATTATTTAGACATTTCTGTACAGCCATCTTTTCTCGTTTAACACCACATCATGGCTGTCTGTCCCTCTACATCCGCACACAGAGATCTAACGCATGCTTGTTAAACAGTCTTCGTAATAGTCTTTAAAGATCAGCCACACTGTTCCCACTTAACCCTACCTCCCAGGTAGGGTTCCCCCAGTAACACTTTCACACATAACTTATTTCCTGTTCCTTTTACTTCTGGAAGATTCCGAGAGGAAAGATCGCTGGGTCAAAGATCACGCGCGTTTTCAATTTTAATAGCTATTCCTGGATTACTTCCTCAAAGGGCTCTAACAACTCGCATTGCTCTTAGCGTGTGAGAGGGTCCTTTGCTCTGAAGGGTCTTCTAAAATATTTGTTCAATCGTTACTTAGCAGGGGCTGGGAGTAACGGATTTTTTTTTTTTTTTTTTGAGACGGAGTCTAGCTCTGTCGCCCAGGCTAGAGTGCAGTGGCACGATCTCGGCTCACGGATTTGCTCTTTTAAAGGACACAGCCTTTTATGTTTAAATGAAGGAACTCATTGATGCGCCGAGGCGAAAGGAACATTTAATTAAGTGCGTCTTCCATGCGGAGTGATCGCTTTTGTCACTTGTTCGAGGGGTGGGAACTCCCGTCAGTTGTCCCTGTTTCTGTGAGCCGTCCACGAAGCCGGGGCTTGGCCCGGGCGACGCTGAGCGGCTTTAACCGGCGGTGTCCAGCCGGCTCCGCCAGCGCTGCCGCCGCCCTCGAGGCTCCCTCTGACTGAAGGCGCTCTGAGCATCGCGGCATTAGGGGCTCCTGGTCCCTCAAACATCCAGGGAAGCCATTTTCAGGGACTAAGGACTAGCCCCCGCGAACGGCCACAGCCCTCGCCCGCGCTCCGGGCCGAACGCCAGAGCTCACGAGCTGCAGAGCTCCCGGCGGGCGGCGGCCTCACAGCTGGGGGCCCTGAGGCGGAAGGCGCAGCCGCTCAGCTGCGGGCCGGGGGCGTGGCGAGGGCGCACAGGTTCTGTTTTTCGCCGGCCCGGGGCCGCTTTCGGTTTCGTTTCCCGCCGGCGTCTCCACCCTGCGAGAGCCGCCCGCCAGCCAGCGTCCGCCGCCGTCCGCGTCGCACCACCCGCAGTCCGACGGGCACAGGCCCAGCGGCCATGGCCCAGGCCGGCGTCGTCGGTGAGGTGACCCAGGTGCTGTGCGCGGCCGGGGGCGCCCTGGAGCTGCCCGAGCTGCGGCGCCGCTTGCGGATGGGCTTGAGCGCCGACGCGTTGGAGCGGCTGCTGCGGCAGCGTGGGCGCTTCGTGGTGGCGGTGCGGGCGGGCGGCGCTGCCGCGACCCCGGAGCGCGTGGTGCTGGCCGCGTCGCCGCTGCGCCTGTGCCGCGCGCACCAGGGCTCCAAGCCCGGCTGCATAGGGCTCTGCGCGCAGCTGCACCTCTGCAGGTTCATGGTCTATGGCGCCTGCAAGTTCCTGAGAGCCGGGTAAGGCGCCGCGCCCCCACGCACTTCCAGCCCGCTTGGGGGTCCTACTTGAAGTTTGAGCAGACAATTCGGTCGCTCTGCCCCGGCCTCGCCCCGTGATTCATTAAAGCGAGCGTTTATTGAGCACCTGCGGAGTACCTGGCACAGTGCGAGGGACTCGGGGTCGAGTGGGGTCCTTTAGACGCCTGGGGGGAGAGAGTGATTTACATAGAGCTCGGTAGTGCAGGGTGGAACACCCGGGTGTGGCCGTGTGGGGTGGGGAGGCAGGGAGGCGGCGGCCTAGGGGAACTCCACGACGCCGCGGGTTGCCCCTTGCCAGCTTTGAGGCCAGTGAAGGTTTTCTCTGCCCAGCAGCTGGAAGGGATCTTTAAACCCCGTTCAACCCTATTTATCCGCTTACAAACTGGAAAATGCAAGCTCCCTGCCATCGCCCACAAGGTCCTGGGGCACTAGTCCCTGCCCACCCGGGACCCTTCTGTGCCTGGAACACCCCCCCCCCCCCCCCCCCCCCCCCCGCCCCCCCCCCCCCCCCCCCCCCCCCCCCGGGCATTTCTGGGAGCCTTTGCTCTGCCTGGAGTGCCCTTCCTGCTCTTGGTTGGCCCTGTTTGTTAATCCTTCAGGCCTCAACCTAAGGATCACATCCCATTTGAGGGTTTTTCCTCCCCTTACTCTTGGTCACAGGGAACTGTTTATTTTCCTCATGGCACCCAGCTGCCAGTAGAATAGAAACTCCCTGAGGGCAGAGGCTCCAGCTGTCTCCCCAGCACTTAGCGTCCATGTTCTGTGCATAGCACGTGGCCAGTGGGATGTGTGGAAGGGATTGCTGAAGTTTATGCTAAATAATTTGGGCCTCACCCTGAAGGTAATGGGGCGGGTAAAATGGCAGGAGAGAGCAACCATCAGGTTTGCATTTTAAGAAGTCTAAGGTAGTGGTGTGGGTGCCAATTTAAGGGAGGATATTGTGGGGGAACCACTGGGAAGCTAGTCATCTAGGAGAATTCCTTCCTCCCCTGCTCCCTCCTTTCTCGCTTGCTCCCTGTTTTGTGTGTGTGTGTGTGTGTGTATATGTTTGTCTTAATAGATATTTCTTGCTCATGTCAGGCCCAGCAGTGAGCATGGGGTGGGGGCCTTGATCCATACAGTCATTCAGGGATCCAGGCTGACTGACCTCCGTCCGCTCTGTGCCCCTCAGCACATGGCTCTTGAGGCCAGCCTAGGTATCAAGTTCCAGGGGGCTGATTGAAAACAGGGTTGCATGGGAGGTTTTTGTGGGCCAGGTCTAGAAGTGGTGGATTTCCTTTCACCCACATCGCATTGACCAGAAGCTGTCTCGTGACTCTGTCTAGATGTAGGGTGGCTGGGAAAGGTAGTCTCTAGGAAGCAGCTGTCTGGAAGTATCTAGATTAGAGCTTTCCAAGGGCTATGTGTGTGAGAAATTTGGGATAGTTGGTGACGGTGTGATGAGAGGATGTGTGAGAGGTGACGACTCTTCAGTCTCTGTTCCTGCGGTGGCCTGGGTGTTGTTCACTGAGAGAGCAAGAGAGGGTTTTAGTTTGGAAGCATGCCCAGGAGGCAGCTGTTCAGGTCAGAAGCTTGGGAGGAAGGCCAGGGCCCCAATGCGCTGGGCTGGTTTGGGAGATATTGGGTGGTGTATGTTGTAGCTGCAGCCCCAGGAGTGGATCAGACCTGAGGTAGCGTCTGAGGCCCGAAAAGAGGCTGAGGGTGGAACTCTGGGGAAATCAGCCTTCAGGGATGAGGCAGTCCAGGGGAGAGCAGGGAACAACAGCCCACGAGGAAGAAGGTACACAGTAAATGGTGGCTGGATGGAGCCACTCATGGGGGTAACTGGTAGATCTGTTTCATGTTCATATTTGGTAAAATAAAGATGGCAGCCCTGTTGTTAAGCTAGTTCCCAAAATGTGGGGTCAGGTCTGACTTGTCTCAGAAATCTGTAGTGTGATATTTACTGACTCAGATGACCTTGAGTTTTCTTCTTTCTTCAGTTTTCTCTTTTCCTTGTTTACACAGGTGAGTTTCTTGAGCCTTCCATTTCTGACTCACTTTAGGGAGAGCGGGTGTGGCTGGCTGCAATTCTCTGCTTCCCCTGTGACTCTGCTTGTCTTCCTGAACCACAGGGTCAGTTCTTTTAGAAATAGGTCATCAGTCCTGCTGCAGAGCTGGTGCGGAGTCCTGGGTCCCTGACTGTTAGTTCTCTGCTCAGGAGGCATTGAGCCTGGTGGTCTAGGGCACAGTGCCAAGATCCAGCCCACCTTGTTTCAACCTGGGCTCTGCTCCGTGCTAGCTGGTGGCTTTGGGCGAGTGACTTTACCTCCAGGTCTCAGTTCCCTCATCTGCAAAGTGGAGTTAATGATATTACTCCCCTCACAGGCTGGTTGAGGACTGAATGAGTTAACTCGTAAAACATTTTGGCAATCCCCGATATTTGGCAGTTGCTCAATAAATTTTAGTAGTCATTATCATTGTTATCATCAGTCATCATTACACTTATTAGATATATTTGGCTCTGGCAGCACCAAATTATTTGCTCCTCTTCTGGAATGTTCTTCCTTTCTCTTGCTGTCTCCTCCTCACCCTTTAAGTATTCCACTCAGGCTTTATGCCATCCAGCATGCTCCCCTGATTTCTTCCCCAGTTCTCTCCCATCCCTGACTGGCTCAGGTGCCCTTCCACTCTGCGCTGACGGATTCTGACCACAGCTGACGTTGCACTTTCCACTCCGTATCAGAGTCCCCTCTATGTCTGTCACCTCCACTAGATGAGGGAAAGAGAGCAGGCAAGGATGGCTTCAGAGTTTTTGGTCTGTGCAGTGGGAGAGGGAAGTTGCCTTTTACTGAGCTGGGGGATTCTGTAAAAGATGCAGGTTTGGGGTGGATCAGGGTTTGGCATTCTCCTGAGATGTGGCATAGGAGGCATGGCAGTGCCAGAGTCAAACAAATGCTGTTGGCCCGACTCTTCTGGGTCCTGGTGACTCAGGCAGTCATTTAAAGGTTTATCTTTGGGTTCTCAGGGCATGGTGCCAGTGTCTGGCTCACCCTGGTGCTCATCAGACGCTTGTGGATGGAAAGAATGGAGGAAGAGAGCAAAAAAAAAAAAAAAAAAAGGAGAGTTGGGTTCAGGGCTCTGTGTGTGTGTGTGTGTGTGTGTGTGTGTATACATGCCTGCATGCATGCACATATGTAACCTATAATGAAAAGATGCCATGCTTGTTGATTCAACCTGTGGCTAACTGCTTACCGACTGACTGCTGTGCAGCAACTCCTCTTTGTCATTCTCATCAAATGCTTGTTCAGAGGTGCTGTCCTGGGCCTTAGACCTTGCAAGGCCCCATCTCCTCCTTGGTAAATACACATTGGATTTTTTGTTGTTGTCATGTAGACATGCTGGTTTTTCTTTTCTTTTTTTTTTTTTTTTTGAGACAGTCTCGCTCTTGTTGCCCAGGCTGGAGTGCAATGGCGCGATCTTGGCTCACCACAGCCTCCGCCTCCTGGGTTCAAGCGATTGTCCTGCCTCAGCCTCCTGAGTAGCTGGGATTACAGGCATGTACCACCTTGCCTGGCTAATTTTGCATTTTTAGTAGGGACAGGGTTTCTTCATGTTGGCCAGGTTAGTCTCGAACTCCCAACCTCAAGTGATCCACCCACCTCGGCCTCCTAGAGTGCTGGGATTATAGGCGTGAGCCACCGCACCCAGCCTACATGCTGGTTTTTCTCTGGTGCTTGTAAACACTGTCAGGAAGTGTTTCTGAAAAATTGTCATGAAGACTGATTTTATCAGCTTTCAGTTTGCCAGTGCTGCCATAACAAAATACCATAGACTAGGAGGCTTAAACAACAGAAATTGACTTTCTCACAGTTCTGGAGGCTAGAAGTCTGAGGTCAAGGTGGCAGGGTTGATTTCTTCCGAGGCCCCTCTCTTTGGCTTGTAGATGGCCACCTTCTCACCATGTCCTCGCATGGTCTTCCCTCTGTGTGTGTCTGTGCCCCAATCTCTTCTTTTCTTTCTTTTTTTTTTTTTTTGAGACTGAGTCTCGCTCTGTTGCCCAGGCTGGAGTGCAGTGGCTCACTGCAAGCTCCACCTCTCGGGTTCATGCCATTCTCCTGCCTCAGCCTCCAGAGTAGCTGGGACTACAGGTGCTCACCACCACGCCCAGCTAATTTTTTGTATTTTTAGCAGAGATGGGGTTTCACTGTGTTAGCCAGGATGGTCTCGATCTCCTGACCTCGTGATCCTCCCACCTCGGCCTCCCAAAGTGCTGGGATTACAGGCATGAGCCACCGCGCTTGGCCAAATCTCTTCTTATAAGGACAGTAGTCATGTGGGTTTGGGGCCCACCCTATTGACCTCTTTTTAACTTAATTACTTTTTTAGAGACCTTCTTGCCAAATAAAGCCGTATCCTGAGGTCCTGGGAGTTAGGACTCCAACATAGGAATTTTGAGGAGACTCAATTTGACATGTAACACCAGCTCTGCTTCTTTGCAGGAAGAACTGTAGGAATAGTCACAGCTTGACAACCGAACACAACTTGAGTGTGCTGAGAACTCATGGCGTTGACCACCTGAGCTATAACGAGCTATGCCAACTCTTGTTTCAGAACGACCCCTGGCTTTTGCCAGAAGTGAGTGCCAGGGGAAGTCTGGGTTCCACAGTTCCCTGGGGACATTCCTGTATCTTGGGAAATGTAATGACTGTGAGTGGAATGGGTGGGCCCTTGGTGGTCTCTGGTCTGGTTTCCACCTGCAGAAATTTGGAATGTGGAGCAGAAGGAGCATTTGAAGTTCAAGGGCCAGCTTTGCCAACAACCCAGTTCAACAAACATCATATGTGCCAGATGCCATGGATAGCCGTGTGACTAGGGCTGATTCTGTAACTTCTCTGAGCCTCTCAGTGTGCTCCATTGAGAAATGAAAGGGTGGTATTTGGCCTTCTCTAAGATGCTTTAAGCCCTCAGAGCCTCTTTGACTTTGAATTGTAGAAAAGAGAGCTCAGAGAAAACTGGGGCTTGGGGAAGGGAGAGTTGATGAGTCAGTGGGGGAAGAGTATAGGTAGATTGTAGTGGTCCTTAGGATGTAGCCATTTGATTTGCATTGTCTCATGTGAAAGGAGCAGCTCTAGTCACTTTGAAGTTCTTGGATTTTCCCAGTGGAGGGACTGATTCTGTGCAGTCTCCTTTCCAGTTGGTTCCCATTTTAGCCAAGGGCATTTGTTAGCAGCTGTCATCTAGAGTGAGGGATGTAATAGCTGTGTTCTGTGTGGATGATGGAATCACAGCTTGTGAAGCCCCTTTCTCACCAGTGGACTGGCCACTGGGGAGGTGGTGTCGTGTGAGACCTTCCTGAACTGGTGGTTTTTTTCCCCTCTCTATCAACAGATTTGCCAACATTACAACAAAGGAGATGGACCCCACGGCTCTTGTGCCTTTCAAAAGCAGTGCATCAAGCTCCATATCTGCCAGTATTTTTTACAGGGGGAATGCAAGTTTGGCACTAGCTGTAAGAGATCCCATGATATCTCTAATTCTGAGAATCTGGAAAAATTGGAGAAGTTGGGTATGAGCTCAGACCTGGTGAGCAGGCTGCCTACCATTTATAGAAATGCACATGACATCAAGAATAAGAGCTCTGCCTCCAGCAGAGTGCCTCCTCCTTTTGTCCCACAGGGGACTTCTGGTAAGGCTGGTGGGGAGGTAAGGCTGGTGGGGAGGTAAGGCTGGTGGGGAGTGGTAAGGCTGGTGGGGAGCACGGGAGGTCCTGGGCTGGGGGTTCCCGGATTCCAGCTAGCCATTACACGGAATGTGTGACTTTGGGCAAGTCTGGTGCTGCTTTTAGTAAAATGGAGTTGATGCTTTCCTAACAAGGCAGGGAGTGCAGGGGTGAGGATAAGTTGAAATCATAGACATGATCAAGCATGCCATCCTAGACTAATGTGAATCGGTATTGATGGTGACTGAATTCTGGATGGGCCTAGTCTGCACTGAAATGGGAGACTTGGCTCCTCCCCCTGTGCAGTCACCCCTATCTTCATCCCTACGAGAGCATGCTCTTCAGGGAAGAACTCAAAGTTAGGAATGCTGTGCTGCACAGCTGTGGGGAGCATCCCTTGTGTTGTATTCTGATTTTACAAAATGAGTGAAAGAAGCATACCTTAATTATGGCATTGGCCATATTCCTGACATCAGTAAGTAGAGTTTTTGAGCCATTGTAAATTTGCTTTGTTCCCTGCTCATCTCCAGCACCTAGACAGTGTCTGGCCCACAGTAGGTACTCTGACATTTGTTGAATGAATGAGTGTGCTAGGATACTTATTTTTTAAAAAAGACTGTCAGGTTTAGTGACAGGCAGATTTTGAGCAGAGATTTTTATTTAATAAGCATTTCTTGAATATCTCTTGTGGGGCAGATGAATAATGTGGTCTGTCAGGGAGATTATGATACACTGGCATTCGTTGGATTTCACAGTATCAGCCATTGGCTGGCCGTTCTGTTACCCACTCTTTCATTCAGCACCTTTGTGTGCTTGCCACATGCTGGGCACTGTCTTGGGTGCTGGTTATTCCTTGGTGAAGCTGAGACATGCCTCCCCTCAGAGCAGAATCAAACCCTCTCAGTTAGCTGTAGTGGTGGCTACAGTTTTAATAGAGCACTTCCTAGAATGTCAGTTGCATGCCAGGACTACCTACAAACAAAGCACCACTCTAATTGTACCTGACTTTTATATTTAAAAGTTGTCTTTTGTATTTGTTTTTTCTTTACATTGTCTTCAATTATGTTTTGTTAATTTCTTTCAGTTGTAGGAAGCCTAGAAATAGACAGGTTTTGTATTAAATAGATCTTTAAGAGTATCTTACAGCCCTGAATACAGTTGGATTACAGCCTTGTCAGAAAGGGAGGAGGGATCCACTGCCAGTGATGTCAGCTGCAAGAGCAGTCACCATCGTGGGGAGAGAGGGAGATGACCTTCTGGGTCCCATAGACCTAGATTTCGCGTGAAGTATCTCTCAGGGGCTTATAAAGAGAAAAGGGAAGATGAATAACAAAATGACAGGTGACACTAAATAGGGATTGCAAATTAATTTTATGTGCTCATTTGGGGATAGCTGGGTGAGGGTAAATGTCATAGGTAAAGACTCATTGGCATGGTGCTAGTAAAGGTAAAATAGAAAGGATTTATGTGCCCTTTTTATATTAAGAGCCTGATAATACACCTGAAATTAATTAAAGGAGCTCCATTTTGAAATGTGGACTTTCTATTTATTACTCTCTTCTTGGTATTAGTACCCAATTCTGATAGTTCATTAATGAATGTTTGTTATATAGCCTCAAATCTAGTTTATAAAAAGTAGCCCTCTGTTTGCCCTCAGGGGTCATCACACCCTTAGGCATAGAAGGAATTGTCAGATGCCTCAACATGTAAGACAGTGGTTCTCCCCTTATTACAAAAGTGTCCCAAGCCCCACCCCTGGAGGTTCTGATTCAGTCAGTCTGGGGTGAAGTCTGTCTAGGGCAGAATCAGGCACTTGTGTTTTTAAATGGGTCTCCTAGTGAATTGGGTGGACAGCAAGAGTTGAGAAAGGAGTCCCTTCATGGAGTCCTGGATCTGGCAAGCAGCTGTGTGGCATCAGGCTGGCAGCCTGTCACTAGAGGATCCACCTGTGCAGGAGCACTTTCATCCCAAACACGATAGGGCTTTGTGAGCTTGCCTTGCCCACTTTTGTGCAGAGAACTGAATGAATCCTCTTTGACTCTCTTTTGTACCCCATATCAGAAGGTGACATATCTTTGTGGTGTTTCTTTGCAGAAAGAAAAGACAGTCCAGGTTCTGTGTCCCCAAACACCCTTAGCCAGGAGGAGAGTGATCAGATCTGTTTGTACCATATCCGGAAAAGTTGTAGCTTTCAAGGTAAGTTGGAAGAGGTTCCTTCATCCCACTTGTGGGCGGGGTAACTGCTTGTCATTCCCAGAGCTGTGCTCTGAAGTCACCCCCTACCAAACCTCTACTCCATCCGGAGAGGATCAGGGCTTGGCACTTTGGCCAAACCAATTCTGAAGGTATTTTGTTGGGGAGTTGAAGATGGTAGCAATTCTTTGAGTTTTCAGAAATTAAATGTGGATCATTTTTGGGAACATAACTGGTTCATGCACCAAATGAGTGTCAAGTATTGAGCCTTGGTCAACTTAGCATGAGGTTACAGACCTGCACAGGACAGGGAACTGCTCAGCCTAGTGGGAACAAAGATAAGGGTGGTGATAGGCTGAGAGCTCCCTTAGAAACTGGAAAGGACCTCACTGTGAAGGAAACACTTGTGTTAGCTCTTGGAGGATGAGTAGTTGTTTAAATTGGGGGTTTCTTCTGTATTGATCCAGTGAACAATCCAGTGATCTCTCTTTTATCAGAAGCAGCAATTCTGGTGTGCATGTGTGTGTCTGTATTTTCACTAAACCTTTGTTTTCTTCTTAAATGCTGTCCTGGGCTTTGACTGAAGGAAGGTTTGTTCTCAAATTTGGTGACTCCCCTTGACAACCACCAAACTTCTTGTTTCATTTTCAGTTTTTAAAAATTACCCAAGCAATTAATGAATATTTTCACTCTGTAAAACAGTTCAGTAATACAGAGTGAAGCATGAAGTCCTCCATCGTCTTTGCCCAAAGGTAAACACTTCCCGTGTGGTCGTGATATTTGTTTTACATATTTTTAAACAGATGGGAGCATGTGATAATGTTATTATTCAACCTCATCTTAACATTGTATCTTGGAGATTTTTTTTCCGTGTCAGTATGTGAAAGTCCACCTCATTTTAAAAACAAGTGTGTAGTAGTTGATTATAATGATGTTCCATTGAGCATTCAAGTACATATATGTGAGTATTTCCATAGATAGATTCTGGGGAATGGAATGATAGGTCAAAGAGTATGAGCTATATGTACATAGACACATATATATGTGTATTCTGAAAGCAATATTACTGAGCTGTAGTTTACACAAGATAAAGTGTACCATTTTAAATGTATACTGAGTTTTGATGAGTATATATGCTCATGTAACCATCTCTACCATCAAGATATGGAACCACCTCCAAAAACATTGTTTATGCTCCTTTATAATTAATCCTCACCCCCTAGTTCATTAGGGAAATCCCTGATCTACTTTTTGTCACTATAGATTAGATTTGCCTGTTCTAGAATTTCACATAAATGGAATCATACAGTGTATTATCTTGTGCCTGGCTTCTCTCATTAGCATGTTTTTGAGATTCAGTCATGCTGGCATATCGATCATTTGTTTCTTTTTATTGCACGGTAGTATTCCATTGCATGATTGACTGCAATTTGTTTATCCGTTCATATGTTGATGAACATTTGAGTTGTTGCCAGTTTTTGGCTTTTACAAATACAACTTCTGTAAATATTTATGTATAAGTTTTCATGTGGATATATGTTTCCATTTCTCTTGGGTAAAAGACTTAGACATAGTTACTGGGTTATGTCATGTGATTGACTTTGTAAGAAACTGCCAAACTGTCTCCCAAAATAGATAATAATATTTTATGTTCCCATCAGCAACGTGTGAGAGTTTCAGTTATTGTATATTTTTGCTAAATATACAATATTTAGCAAAATATTGTCTTGGCATTGTCTTTTAAATTTTAGCCATTCTAATCAGTGAGTGATGATGTCTCGTGGTTTTAATTTGCATTTCCCTGATGATTAATGATGTTTAACTTTTATTCACATGTACTTTTGGGGCATTTGTATATTTTCTGTGAAGTATCTACTCAGATCTTTTGCCTATTTTTTATATAACAGCTTTACACACATACACACACACACACACACACACACACACACACACACACAAAAGGAATCTTCAGAAAGTTCATGGAAAATGCATATTATGAAAAAATTATGCATGGAGTTCAAAAGTTTTGCACCAAAATAAATTCATACTAACTTGTGATAACATATCTGAACAGGATCTAGTTTGAGGCACTAAGAAGGATAAGACATCAATTTGGAAAGAGCCCCTATCAAAGCAACATGAATTTTGCTGCAGTTGAAGCAAGAACAAATATCAAATTTATGGTGACTCTTGGGTAGCAGAATGACGAAATAATTGATGCTTTACAAAACAGTTTATGAGGACAATGTCCCAAAGAAATCAGTTTATAAATGAGTAAGTCATTTTAAGAAGGGATGAGAGAATGTTAAAGATGGAGCTATCCATATCAATTTGTGGGGAAAAAATTAATGTTGTTTGTTCCTTAATTGAAGACCAGTGATTAACAGCACAAACAGTAACTGACACCAGACATCTTGATTAGTTCAGTTTATACTGTCTGCCAGAAAAATTAAAAATTAAATTTGAGCAAACTTTCCACTCTATGGGTGCCAGAACCATTCTGCCTGGATCAGCTGCAAAGAGCAGAACTTTGAATGGAAATTTTAAACAAGTGGGATCAAGATCCTGAAGCATTTCTCTGAAGAGTTGTAACAGGAGATGGAACATGGCTTTACCAGTAGGATCCTGAAGACAAAGCAATGGCTCCTAAAAGGAGGAAGTGGCCCAGTCACAGCAGAAGTGATCAGGAGCAGAAGTCACAGCAACAGTTTTTTGAGATGCTCAAGACATTTTGCTTGTTGGCTTTCTAGAGGGCCAAAGAGCAGTAACATCTGCTTATTATGAGAGTGTTTTGAGAAAGCCAAAACTTTAGCAGAAAAATGCCCAGAAAGCTTCGCCAGAGGGTCCTTCACCACCACTGTTCATTCCTCATCAATCAAGGCTGCTGCTCGTTCCTCGTCAATCAAGGGCAATTTTGCAAGAGTTTCAATGGGAAATCTGTAGGCATCCACCTTACAGTCCTGATTTGGCTCTTTCTGACTTATTTTTGTTTTCTAATCTAAAAAATCTTTAGGCCGGTCATGGTGGCTCATGCCTGTAATCTCAGCACTTTGAGAGGCCGAGGCAGGTGGATCACTTGAGGTCAGGAGTTTGAGACCTGCCTGGCCAACATGGTGAAACCCTGTCTCTACTAAAAATACAAAAATTAGCCGGGTGTGGTGGCACATACCTGTAATCCCAGCTACTTGGGAGGATGAGGCAGGAAAGTCACTTGAACCCGGGAGGTGGAGGTTGCAGTGAGCCGAGACCGTGCCACTGCACTCCAGCCTGGGCAACAGAGTGAAACTCTGTCTGAAAAAAAAAAAAAAGAAAAAAATCTTTAAAGGGCACCCATTTTTCTTCAGTTAATAATGTAAAAAAAAGACTGGATTGACATGGTTAAATTCCTAGGACCCTCAGTTCTTTCTGGGTGGACTAAATGGCTGGTATCGTCTTTTACAAAAGTGTCCTGAACTTGATGGAGCTTATATTGAGAAATAAAGTTTATATTTTTTATCTTTTAGTTCTGTTTTCCATGAACTTTTTGAAGTCCACTTATATATGTAATAATAACACAGAATTGGGCAGCCATCATCATAGGCAATATGAAAACATTTTCAACACCTCCAAAGTAACCCCGTCTTCATTAGCAGTCAGCCACCATTCTTCCCTCACCTCAGCTCCTGATGACTACAGATGAAGGTTCCATCTCTATAGATTTGCTTGAATATTTCATATAAATGGAATCATACAGTATTGGTCTTTTGTGACTGTTATACCCATTTTTATTGGGTTATTTGATCTCTTATTATTGAGCTGTGTTTTGTATGTGATGTATACTGAAGATATATCCTTCCAGTCTTTCATGTTTATTTCCTTTATGGTGTATTTTGAAGAACAGATATTTTAATAGTGATGTCCAGATAATATTTTTTTCTTTTACGGTTTTTTTTGTATTCTAAAAATATTTGCCTATTCTAAGCCTACAAAATGTTTTCTCTTATGGTGTTTTCCTAGAGGTTTCAGGGACTAGGCATTTAGGTTGAAGTCTAGCTGTGAACACTTGTTCTCTTAACCCTGATCATTCTCTCCTTAGGTATCGCTGCTTCTGTGTGAGTTGCTGCCTCTCTTCGAATTGTTTTCCTTCATGTGTTGAGTGATTCTTGGTTGTCTGTCACGTTGGTGCTTGAGAATCCCGTATACCTGTTGGTTGATTTCCATGGGGCTGATTTGGATTCCAGGCCCTCATTCTAGTGATGGTGGGGAAGAGGCAGAAGGTCCTGCTTGGTGAGGTGGGTGGCTGGCATGTAGCCTAGGACTGGGACGGGGGCTTTGGTGGTC
Source organism: Hylobates moloch (assembly GCF_009828535.3). Lineage (NCBI taxonomy): Eukaryota > Metazoa > Chordata > Mammalia > Primates > Hylobatidae > Hylobates > Hylobates moloch. The sequence goes on along the minus strand of NW_026652276.1, from coordinate 221,113,750 downwards.
ATCTCATTTGCTTTTCTCTCGCTCTAACCCTTATATTCACACTTAGTTTAACTAGGAAGTGCACAGCAAGCTTCCTCCACACAAGCAAGTTAGGGGAAGGGAGTGCCTCTGCCAGGGGCTCCCTTGTTGTCACTGGGATTGGCCTGGGTATCTTTCTTGCTCCTGGCTTCATCTGACTGTGAATCTGTGATGACCCCAGATCTTTTCTACTTCTGCGGTATATTCTGCACATTTTGTCTGCATTTTTCTCTCTCCTTTTTATATCTATTTGATTCTCATTGCTCCATAGTTTTAGCAATTCTTGAATAATTCTGGTCTTTTGATGGTATTTTTTATTGTTTTCCAGTGCTTTTGGATTTATTCTTCTCTCTGGCCTGTTATTTCAAGGACTATAGGGAGGAAGGGCTGGGGTAGATGTGGTGTTTTGTCTGCCAAATTGATTTGATTTCTGTGACTCACCTCCTAGAAAGCCCCTGGAATGCCAAAGTGAGGTAGGGAACATTAGAAGGAAGGAAAATAAGTTGAGAAAGGGGACAGGAAGACCAGGACAAGGGAAAGGACCTTATGTCTCTACCGCTGTGCTGGGACTAGGCTCTCACCAGCTGCTGTGGCTGCAGTGGCTTACGTGGTGCCTCCTGTCCTGGGTACCTTCCAGCTGTGAACAGTGTGGTCTATAGCTCAGCTTTGATTCAGAACGGAAGCCTCAGGCCTGCTGTTTGATTATAGTGCCTTCCCCTGGCTGTCCTTCTCGAGGAAGCATCAGCCTGGAGGGCCTTATGGAGTGCACCTTCCCCAGGATGTGCCTGCTTGCAGGGAGAGCCTGTCTCAGGCTGTCCATAGTACACCTGTGCCTGGGGTTTGTAGGTATAGCATTTGAATACTGGGATGCCCCGGGGTGGCCTTCTACTCTCATCCCTGATCATTTCCTCTAATGCCTTTCAGGGAGGGAACAGGAACTCTGGTTGGTCGTGACCTTGGACCATAGCTATTTGTCTTCCCTGGCCCAGCCCTTTAATTATCTGTTGTGTACACACCTGCTTGAGAGAGTTCAAGAGGTTCCTGACCTAGTGAGCTGTCCATGTTCAAACTGGACAAGTTAGGAGATCTTCAGTCCCTGGTGTGGCTGTTTTCAGCCTTGTTGAACTTAGAGGAGTTTCCTTGCTTGGGTGTCCCCGCCTTGTTCCCTCAGTCCTCTTGGCCTGGCACTCTCTTCTGCCCTGTCTTCTCAGCCCCATACCTGGTCACACAATCCCAGGCACCCTCCCACTCTCTTCCATGGGACTTCCCCCACCATGGTGCTTTTGCAGAGCCTGGGAAAGAAGTGGCATTGAGATGTGCCTGAAAAAATGCACACGATTTTAGAAAATTTTAATTTTTTTCAAGTATCAAATTAGCTAGTTTCATTATTATTTTGAAATATGAATTAAAAATGTACAAAGGACACTCAGGAAGAAATAAGTCCCCTTCACACCAGTTTTCTTCAGAACTCAAGTCCTCTCCAAGAAACAGCTGTAATTATCCATTCCTTGAATATCCTCCCATCGAGGCTTTATACATGTACAAGGGTATGTGTCTGTTCAGTTTCCTTCTTACACAGGCACACTAGCATGGCTTTCTACCTTTTTCACTTAATTAGATGTGTAATTTTTGGAATATATTATATCTTCTTGTGGTTCAAAGTTCAAAACATGTCAAAATGACAGAAGTCTTTGCTCATAACTTTGTCTCCAGCTACCAGGTTCCCTCTGCAAGAAATAATGTGTGCATATGTGTGTGTTTAGTTAGAATATCTCTAAGCTTATTTTTTTTTTCTATTTTTTACCCAAATAGAGGCATTCTGCACCTTGTTCTCTATCTTTCTGCCTTAGAGCAAATATCTCGGAGGTAGCTAGCTGCATGTCACAATGCAAAGAGCTTCTCATTCTTTTTCTCTCCTTTTTCCCTGTCCTCTCCTGACGCTTCTCTGTGTGGATGTAGCAGAACCTCACATGGGCTGTTGACAGGTAGGGAGAGGGTGTGGGTGGCATTCCCAGTGGTGGCAGGCACCAGCAAAGACAGGGCAGGCAGTGTGTGCTTGGAGTGATGAGAGAAGTGAGGATCTGGCTGCCCAGGAGGAACATGGGGTTGGTGAGGGGAGCAGCCCACTAGAACCCATAGGTCTGGGCCATTGTGTGGATGTTGGTGGGAGTGTGTCAGGGAAGGAGTGAGCATGTTGTTAGCCAGAAGAGATCCAAGGAGCCTATAACCATGCTGCTGACCTGCCTTCAGTTGGACGTGTTGGGTTGGGATGGATTTCTGGTAGAGATGAATCTGGCTCCGTCTTTGATGTGATCTCTGCCCATCCACCTGCCACATGGAGAGTGATATTGAGGAGTCAGACTGCCCCCTGCAGTGATGAGACCTTTGACCTTCTCATGATCAGTTTCTTACTCTTATTAAATAAAATTCATAGATGATATAAACTATCAACATACATATTTCTAAAAAATTGCCAGGTGTGGTGGCTCACACTTGTAATCCCAGCACTTTGGGAGGCCAGGATGGGTGGATCACTTGAGGCCAGAAGTTCGAGACTAGTTTGGCCAACGTGGTGAAACCTTGTCTCTACAAAAAATACAAAAATTAGCTGTGTGGTGGCACACACCTGTAATCCCAGCTACTGAGGAGACTGAGATGGGAGGATCATCTGAGCCTGGGAGGTTGAGGCTGCAGTGAGCCGTGATTGTGCCACTACACCCCAGCCTGGGTGACAGAGTGAGACCCTGTCTCAAAAAAAAAAAAGTAAGGTCCTGTTAAAAAGTGAGACATAAGGAATATGTATATCTTAGTCCATTTTGTTGCTTATAACAGAATACCTGAAACTGGATAATTTATAAAGAAAAGGAATTTATGTCTTACCTTTATGGAGGCTGAGAAGTCCAGGGTCAAGGGCCTGCATCTGATGAGGGCCTTTGAGCTGGTGGGGACTGCAGAGTCCTGAGGTGCTGCAGGGCATCACATGGCAAGGGGGCTGACCATGCTAGCTCAGGTCTCGCTTCCTCTTCTAAAGCCACCAGTTCCACTCCTATGATAATCCATACACCCATTAATCCATTCATCTATGACCCAGTCACCTCTTAAAGGCCTTACCGCTCAATACTATCACTTTGGCGATTAAGTTGTAACAAGAGTTTTAAAAGGGACAGACATTTAAATCATAGCAATGTATATAATAAAATACAAAAAGTGTTTCCATATCTAAATGCTCAGGCATGCCTGCACTGAAAAAACAGACTCCACCACACATTTCAGAATGTTCCCAGGTCAGCGGGCAGAACCACCCCTGTTGACAACCACAAGGCTAGGGTGTGCTGCGGATTGCCAAGCTATCTTACTCCTTTATGTTTTTATTTCAGATAAGTGCCATAGAGTTCATTTCCATTTGCCGTATCGATGGCAATTCTTGGATAGAGGCAAATGGAAGGATTTGAACAACATGGAACTTATTGAAGAGGCATATTGCAATCCCAAAATAGAAAGGTAGGAAATATGTCCCTTGTCTCTGCTTTGTGCCTGGGCTTCTGTGTGTGGTGAAGTTTAGCTTAAACAGCAGTGTTTAGTTTTGATACCCTGCGTGCGCGTGTGTGTGCACGCACGCGCACACACACACACACACACACCCACTGTAAGCAGCCTAGTCTGGAGGTAGGAGGTGGGCTGGGATCGAAAGTCAGCGTTCATACTGGCAGTTTGGTGGCTTTGTTCTCCCACCTCCTTCTCCTTTCAGACAGGAGCAATGGGGAAAGGAGAAAATGGTACCAATACCAAGTATTAAGTTCTCAGTTGTTTGGTGCTGGAATTGATCATGTACATCTATACTCATTATTACAGAAAAGCGAGAGGTGATCATTTCTATTTGTGAAATTTTAGCCTTTGGCCTATACAGCCATACCGCTGAATTGCTGTTTATGGTTTAACTAACTTTTTTTTTCCTCAAGCATGTCCTAATATTTTCCCTTAGTCAATTCAGAGTAAATAGGGAATTCCCGGATAGGCTTCTTTTCTAATACTTAACATATTTTTCAATGAACTTGCTGAAATATGTTGCCAAGAAGAGAATTTGAGCCTACTTTTTGAGTGTATAAAATAAATTTGCACTTAGAGTGCAATTATATGCAAATTGCTATTGGTAAAGTATGTGAAACCAATTACTCCTGTTAGGAGGATTAAATGGCTCACATACCACCCCAATCTTTCTTTTTGAGGCAAAATTTACACCCAGCGAAGAGCCTAGATATTAAGCGTACAGCTCAGTGAGTTTTGACAAATGCATACACTTGTGTAGCCAGCATTCTGATTGAGATACGGATCATTTTCCTCACCCCATCTCCTTCGAGTCAGTGCCTACTCCCATCGTTCACCACCGTTCTGACCTCTATCACCATAGATCTCTGTCTTGCCTGTTCTCGAACCTCATATAAATAGAACCGCGTGGTAGGTACTGTTGTGTCTGGCCTCTTTCACTCAAACTTTTCACCCTCCAAAAGGGCAAACTACAAGGTCAGAAACTTCCCGGCAGAGGAAGCACAAATGGCCAATAACGTGGATCTGGATTTATTTCTGCCACTCATTAAAATTGTCACTGTGACCCACTTTTTGTATATTTCTTTTCTCTTTTTGATCTTCTCGTAGATTTTTTTCCTCATTTGATTTTTTCCCTTTACTAGTTTGGACATTATATACTGAATTTTTATTTTTTCAGTGGCTGCTCTGGAAATCTAAACAGACTCTTTATCTTAACAGACTTTTAACTGAACTTAAGCCAATCAGTGCCTTTTGTCATTCTGTCAAACCGTGAAAGAACCTTGGACACTTGAATTCTGACTAGTTTCATTCAAACTTACTTACTAATTATATAAATTTGGCCAGATTACTTAATTTCATTTTACCCCAATTTTACTATATGTTAAGTAGACTAAATCATAGTTTCTACGTCATAAGGTTATTTTGAGAATTAAATGAGTTAATGTGCATAAAACACTCAGTACAGTGCCAGGCACATAAGATGTGGGTTGAGTGCAGCAGCTCATACCTGTTATCCCAGTGCTTTGGGAGGCTGAAGTGGGAGGATTGCTAGAGGCTAGGAATACACAATTAGCCTGGGCAACATAAAGAGACCTTGTCTCTACAAAAATTTTTTTAAAAAATTATCTCAGCATGGTGGCGCATGCCTGTAGTCCCAGCTACTCAGGAAGCTGCAGAGGGAGCACCATTTGAGCCCAGGAGTTTGAGGCTGCAGTGAGCTATGATTGCGTCACTACACTCCAGTCTGGGTGACAGAGCTAGATCTTGTCTCTATTTAAAAAAAAAAAAAAGATGCACTGTGTGTACTGCTTCTATAATATTTTTAATCCTAGAAGTTAGAAATTTGTATTGTTTTAGGCAGTCAGTATTTGTTTAAGCTTACACAATTATCATTTTGTTTCTTACTCACCATTCCTTTGCTCACACTTCTCCTCGTTTATCATTTTCCTTCTTTAAGTTCCTCTGTGGGAGGTTGCTTTAGTGAGAGTCTGGAGGTAATTGTGTATTTTGTTAGTCTGAAAGGGTTTTTATTCCCATCTCGTTCTTGAAAGATAGTTTTACTGGGTATTTTCCCTCAGCTCTTCAAAGACTATTTCATTGTTGTCTGGATTCCATTGCTTCTACTTAGAAGTTAGCTGTCAACCTAAATCGAGGTGGTATTAGTTCACTTCTTAGGGCTGCTGTAACACATTACCATGAACTTGATGGCTTCAAACAACAGAAATTTCTTTTCTCAGTTCTGGAGGCTAGAAGTCCAAACTGAAGTTGTTAGCAGGGCCTTGCTCTGTCTGCAGGCTTTACAGGAGGATCCTTTCTTGCCTCCTCCAGGATTCTGATGCTTAGAAATCCTTGGCATGCCTTGGCTTGTAGACGCATCACTCCAATCTCAGCTTCCATTGTCACAGGCATTTCCCCATGTGTCTGTGTTCAAATTTCCTCATCTTAAAAGGACATCAGTTTTGGATTAGGGCCCGCCCGAATCCAATATGACCTCATCTTGATTATTACTATTTTTTGTTGTTGTTTTGTTTGTTTGTTTTTTTTTTTTTGAGATGGAGTCTCTCTCTGTCGCCCAGGCTGGAGTGCAGTGGCGCAATCTCGGCTCACTGCAAACTCCGCCTTCCGGGTTCATGCCATTCTCCTGCCTCAGCCTCTCTGAGTAGCTGGGACTACAGGCGCCCGCCACCACGCCCGGCTAATTTTTTTTTTTTTTTTAGTAGAGACGGGGTTTCACCGTGGTCTCGATCTCCTGACCTCGTGATCCGCCTGCCTCGGCCTCCCGAAGTGCTGGGATTACAAGCGTGAGCCACCGCGCCCGGCCGACCTCATCTTGATTATATCTGCAAAGACCCTATTTCCAAATAAGATCACATTCACAGGTACCAGGGATTAGACCTTCAGCATATCTTCTTGGGGACACAATTCAATCAAGTATAGTAGATAGTCTGTTTTTTCTCTCTGGCTGCTTTTAATATCTTGTCATTCTTTGGTGCTGTGCAGTTTCACTAAGATCTGTGTGTGGATTTAAAAAATTTTATGCTACTCCTATTTTGCTGTGCTTTCTGATTTCCTCAGCCATGATCTCCTTAAGTATTCCTTCTCGGGAATTCTCATTAGATATATGGTGAAGTCTTCTTTCTCACTTTATCTTTTATGTCTTCTAACTTCTCTTTTATTCTCTTTCTAAACTCTGCCACATTTCTTTCTCTCAGGCTCTCAGCTCATTAGTTCAGCCTCTTCTGAGATGCAGTGTGTTTCATTGAAGTATGATTTTTAAATTTCAGTTAATTTACTTATGCTTTAAAGTTCTAAGGCCGGGAGCAGTGGCTCACGCGTGTAATCCCAGCACTTTGGGAGGCTGAGGAGGGCAGATGGCTTGAGTCCAGGAGTTCAAGACCAGCCTGGCCAACATGGTGAAACTCTGTCTGCACAAAAAAATACAAAAATTAGCCGGGCATGGTGGTGCATGCCTGTAATCCCAGCTACTCCTCGGGAGGGTGAGACAGGAGAATTGCTTGAATCCGGGAGGTGGAGATCACGATGAGCTGAGATGATGCCACTGCACTCCAGCCTGGGTGACAGGGTGAGACTGTCTCAAAAAATAAAAAAAAAATCGTAAAAAAGGAAAAGAAAAAAAGTTTTGGAGGGAGTGGAGGAGAAAGAAAAGAATAATGAATAGTAAAAGTTCTGTTTTTTTCCTTAAATTTACCTAGTCAATTTTTATAGTCTCTTGATTCTTACTCATACTTTTGATGCTCAATTCCTTTTTAAAAAACATATCACGCATATCTGCATCTGAGAATACTAATGTTTGTAGTTCAAGGTGGTCTGATTTTGTTTTTGTTAAGTTTTGCCCATAGTGTCTTTGTTTCCACGTTTTGTGATCGATTTTGAGCTCATGTTTGATGGAAATGTCTTTGGAAATTCTTTTTTTTTTTTTTTTTTGAGATGGAGTCTCACTCTGTCGCCCAGGCTGGAGCGCAGTGGTGTGGTCTCGGCTCACTGCAAGCATTCCCCTGCCTCAGCCTCCTGAGTAGCTGGGACTACAGGTGCCCGCCACCACTCCCAGCTATTGTTTTGTATTTTTAGTAGAGACGGGGTTTCACCGTGTTAGCCAGGATGGTCTCGATCTGCTGACCTCGTGATCCACCTGCCTTGGCCTCCCAAAGTGCTGGGATTACAGGCGTGAGCCACCGCACCCGGCCTGGAAATTCTTTTGAGGCCTGAGTTGAAGGTGAATCTCTCCAGAGGGGATTTGTGTTTGCTTCTCTGAGAACTGCTACCCTGAGTCTTCTTTGCAGCTAATTCTCCCAAAATGTGAATCAGCCTAAAACTTCTGTGAGGCTTGAGTGGTTTATGAGTTCTCAGAGGAATTTTTTCCTCCTTTATCCAGAACCAACATTAATACAGGCAGGTTTCCTTGCCAGATGTCTTTGCAAGGCAAGTCCCCTCTTCAGTCCCCCTTTACTAAGGTGGGTCATCTTTTAGGGTCCTGGTTTTACGCAGAGGTATCTCTTTTGAGATTCAGCCTCCTGCCTTACTCAGACGCTACATTTGTTTCCTGCTTCCCCTTTGTGGCCAAAGCCCAGGCTCTCTGTTGTTACTCATCGACATTGCCCTAGGATAGCTGCTGGCTCTCGCCCTCCTCTCAGCTCTCCAGTTTCGTACCTTCCTTTGGTCTTTAGGCAGTACTGCGTTTAGAAAGGGTGCGCGTCCTGGTGGCTCAGGTGCAGGCTGTGCAGCCCACCTGCCCACCTGAAAGCCCAGCTCGCCCGCTGACTAGCTGTTTGATCTTGAACAGGTTTCTTCACCTTCCTGAGCTTCTGTTTTCCCATCTGTGAAATGGAGATAATAGTCTTAACCTCATAGGGTTGTGAAAATGTCATCGCCTAATACATATAAAGTGCTTAATGCAGGGTCTGGCTCACACAGTAAACACTCAGTATATGTTAACTATTGTTATTTTGGCTTCTAAGGACTTCCCTTTCTTGCCAGCTCAGCAGTGCATTTTAAAAGAGAATGTTTTCACCAGCATCTTCGGCATTTTGTCCTGAGAGGAATTTTCATCATAACTAGTCTCCCACATTATCTTGATTTTGATATTTTTATACCTCAAAACTGATCTGAAAAAGCAGTTTCCTCTACCTCTGGAAACTTTTTCTAAAATGTGCATGCCACATTTACTATTCGCATCTCCCAGCTGTATGTTCTCAAGCTGAGGGACCTGTGTCTGCTTGGCTGCTGGGATTTTCAGTCTGCTGCTGTTTTCCTTTTGTAGGATCCTGTGCTCTGAGTCAGCCAGTACCTTTCACTCTGATTGTCTGAACTTTAACACCATGACTTACGGTGCTACCCAGGCTCGCCGCCTCTCCACGGCCTCCTCTGTCACCAAACCTCCACACTTCATCTTCACCACTAACTGGATTTGGTACTGGAGTGATGAGTTTGGTTCTTGGCAGGAATATGGAAGACAGGTAAGTGTGATGGAAAGAGGGTGAGTGTTTTGTCCTGAGGATCTGTAAGAGAGGAGCCAAATAAGAGCCCCCATATTGTTGCCAGGGGCATCCTTGAGAGAGCTGAGGATCCCCAGGTGCCAGTGTGGCTCACTTGCTTTGGGAGAATTATGGCAAAACTAGATAAGTTGGAATTTATTTGTATGAGCTTTCGTCTTCGAAGAGCTTCCATCTGTTGGCTCATGAGAACTGAATGACAAATTTGTAGTGAGATCAAGTTTCTTCATTGGTTTTATTAAATGGGATAGAAAGATGTTTCTCTTGTTGAACAGGTAACTTAACCCCAGAGCTGGTGCCTATGTGTGCAAGTGTGTTTGTGTAGCTGTGGTATAGAGGTAAAGGCTTTTCAAACCGGTTGTCTGCCATTTCTGCAACTTTACAGAAGGTAGGCAGATTAAAGAAAATTGATTTATATCATGTATAGGTTTGGAATCCAAGCCAAATAACAAAAAATAGCTGCTGTCAATTATTTGCAGGTGTTTGTGGATGGGTCTGATTAAAGGGAGTCCCCTGGTCACTTACAGAAATACAAGTTTAGGCCGGGCATGGTGGCTCATGCCTATAATCCCAGCACTTTGGGAGGCCGAGGCGGGCAGATCACTTGAGGTCAGGAGTTCAAGACCAGCCTGGCCAACATGGTGAAACCGCATCTCTACTAAAAATACAAAAATTGGCCAGGTGTGGTGGCGTACGCCTGTGGTCCCAGCTACTTGGGAGACTGAGGTATGAATGAGGATCACTTGAACCCGGGAGGCAGAGGTTGCAGTGAGCAGAGATCACACACTGTACTCCAGCCTGGGCGAAAGAGTGAGATTCCGTCTCAAGAGAAGTACAAGTTTAGGGAAGGCACCATTGATGAAGAACCCACCCTCCAAAATGAAAATCGATAGGTATTTTATACTCTTCTGGGTTTTAAGAGGCTATATTGAAGCTTTAGTTTTTTATTCTTAACTGTACTCAGAATGCCCTTTTCCTCTGGTGATGCTCTAATGTAAGCTCCATGAGGGCAGGGACTTTTGTCTTTCTTTTGCCCCATCGTATCCCGTGTGTGGAATGATGCATAGCCAGTCCTCAGGAAATAGACATTGGCTGATGGAAGGAGGAGGGTGTTACTGACAGTGTCTGTTGGTCAGCTGGAGATGGTCACTCTCAGCGATGGCCTTGCTGCCTCGCACTACTTCCTTTCCCCTCTGCTCACCTGCTCCCCTCTTGCCAGCACCAGCCTCTCCTTGCTTGCTGCTCTGCCCTGCCTGCCTTTCCCACCTGTCTCCCTCCCCTGGTGGGTGACCTGGGACTCTCTCTGACCTGCCCTGTGGGACTCATCCAGGTAAGCTCTCTGGGTTTGGTCAGGAGCATGAGGGGAAGAGGCTGTGGCGTGACGTGGAGGAGGGGGAGAGGATGACTGCCCAATCATGCTCTGGGAATCCCGGCTTTCCTTGAGATGGAGGGACAGATGGCAGGCGCAACACACTTAGCAGATGTGACCATCACGTTCATTTTGTTTGGGGATCTGTCTGGCTTCTTGGGGGAGACCGCTGGTTGCTGAATGAGATGACACAGGGCTCTGGGCAACCCATGCAAAAGTAGGGTTCCCCGGTGGTGTCTCATCACAGCTCTGGTTGTTTTGGCCGTTCTCCAGTCAGCCAACACCTGGAGTGTGCCCCTTTCTCTCCTGTGCTCCTCCTTTGTGGCAGTGCAGAAACTCATGGCGAGCAGTTTGAGAATGTCTGGGGACGAACCGCTTGTGGATGTTATTGATATGCCACGTGCTAGTGGGGGCGTAGAAACACATGTGGGCTTGGTGGCTTCAGGCTGGACAGCCTAGGATGATCTGGTTTTTCTTGTCCTCCCTTTCCTACATGTTTCTGGTGTAACCCCACATTTAGGTTTCTTTTTTAGTTTTCTGCTAATTGCCACTTCAAAACAGTTTTCTCTTGATTCCCAGAAAAGCTAAGTTTTTTCTGTCGGAGCTCAAGAAGTACTCCAACATTTATGTCAAAATCAGACACCTGCTGGTCCTGCCACAGGACATGTGGGAATCTGTCATTCCTTCCACATCTCACTGGTGCCTCCAGGTGCTAAACCGAGACCTTTCTCAGCTTAACACATAATATGGCTGCCATTGTTGGTTTCTCCTTCCAAACCTCCCACTGAGGGCAAAAAAACTCTTTGTTTTTTGCTTTCTGCTCATCCACCTGCATCTTCCCTCCCTCTATGACCACCCATCTGCAGGGATTTTGACTGGAGCCCTGGGGTCGGGGCAGGACGCCTGCATCTGACTGCTGCTTCTCCTCTCTGTTTCCCTGACTCAGAGGAAACACAGCTTCATTTCCTCAGGCCCAAAGGGGGGAGGGATTGTTTTCTTTTCCTTTCCTCTTGTTGTCAGAAAGGGATTTTTATGCCACATCCTCTTCCTCCGAGACTCTAGTCTAATGGCTTGGTTTTGAAGGAGGACAGACTTCAGAGAGAGAAACTTAGGCGCCACTATGAGACTGTAAACTAGGAGGCTGCTTTACAAACCATTATACCTCTTACAGCCGCCCCTCATGGTCCTCATGGGGCCAACTCATGTCATCCCTTGGGCTTGGGCCTTGGCTCAGGCATCTTTTTCTTCCAAGAAACCTTTGCTGGGTCTCACCCTTCCTTGGTCATTCTTAGTTACCCCTCTCAGCATCTAGAGCACCCGTGAGACCTGTGTGGGTCCTTGTGCTTGAGGCTTTGAAATGTCTGGGTACTTTTTTTTCCCCTTCTCCATTGCTGGACTCAGTTGCACAGAGGCATGGGTGACTCTTGTCTTGTCTCACTTTTGTTCTGTTAGTAACACCTAAAGCTTGTGACCCAGGAGAACTAGGATGGTAGCGTAGTGGGAGCAGGAAAATTGACAGGGACAGAAGGAGTTAGTTGGTTATAGGTTCAATAACTTTAATTTTAGTTGTCAGTGTAATGTCAAATTTAATAAGAACAGGGATGATAATAGTAACATTTATTGAGTATGTTTTGTTCTAGGCACTGTACTAAGTGCTCCACATGCCTTATTTAAATGATTTCTCCAGCCCTGTGAGGACAATATAGTCCTGTTGTATAAAGGGATGAATATGGCCTAAGTACTATTATTCATGTTATAAGCTTGAGATAACGGAGGCTCAGGGAGGTTGAGATAACTTGCCAAAGTTACAGAGCCAGCGGGTTTGGGAGCCAGAATTCAAACTCACTCCAGCCGAAGCTATGAGATTTCCTGTAGGTAACTGTGGAAGGATAGGGATTGAAATGGATAATTTAAAAAAGAGATGAATGCTCCTAGGGACGAGAAAAAGAAAACCGCAAGGAAGAGGACCGAGCTCTGATTAAAGGATGGTTGCAACGTGAATAGACGGGTAAGAGCAGCCTGGCTTGGGCTGCCCAGTCAAGCAGCACTCGAGAAGTCGCTGTTGCTGTTCTGCCGGCATTTGAGTGGCTGCTGCGTCCTCTGTCCTAGGTGACTTGAGTGCCCTCCTCTCCGTTGCTCCCATCCCTGTCTTCCTGCTCAGCAGGACCCATATTTACTGCATTGTGTTTGCTAGGGCAGCTTCAGGAGAGAGTCATGTTGCCTCTGTTCTGTGCTTCCCTCTCCTGCCATACCATGCTCCCTGGCCTCCCTCTTCCCCACCACAGGACTGTCCACCAGGAGCATCTCTGAAATGTGGCGTGGGTGCCACCAGCGTCTTTCCTCATCACGCAGTTTCTTGCCTTCATAAAGTGTCTGGCTTTCCATCGCAGGGCACGACGCACCCTGTGACCACTGTCAGCAGTAGCGACGTGGAGAAGGCCTACCTGGCCTACTGCTCACCGGGGTCTGACGGCCAGGCAGCTACCTTGAAGTTCCAGGCCGGAAAGCACAACTATGAGTTAGATTTCAAAGGTATCCTGTGCCCTGCCCTCGCCCAGCAGAGCCTGGCTCTGTCCCTACACCTTAACCCTGGAGGAGCCGTGTGCGCTTACTGAGGGCCCGGGTGGGTACAGGAAAGAAAAGCAAGGTACCAGGTCCAAGGTAGACCTGGAGACAGATGACACTGGCCCTGTGCAGTGGGGGAAGAGCTGCGTCAAGGGTGTGAGGAGTATCAACCCCAGGAGGGGCAGGAGCCCCAAGTGTGGAGGACAAGCAGGGTCAGCATGCATGTAGTGTGGTTGTCCTGCTGTGTCCGAGGACTAACCGAGTCCCTGACAGGTGTCCGAGCAGCTCCGTCGTGCAGTGTCTGCCTTTCACTCCCTGCTGCGGCAGTGCTGCTGTCATCTTTTTTTTGAGACAGAGTCTCGCTCTGTCACCCAGGCTGGAGTGTAGTGGCGTGATCTTGGCTCACTGCAACCTCCGCCTCCCAGGTTCAAGTGATTCTCGTGCTTCAGCCTCCCATGTAGCTGGAATTACAGTCATGAGCCATCACACCTGGCTAATTTTTTGTATTCTTAGTAGAGACGGGGTTTCATCATGTTGGCCAGACTGGTCTTGAATTCCTGTCCTCAAGTTCCTTGGCCTCCCAACGTGCTGGGATTTCAGGCATGAGCCACCACGCCTGGCCTGCTGCCATCTTTTCTGTAGGTGACTTTGGAGTTGACGGGTTTAACGGATGGTAGGACACAGAATAATTAAAAGTCCCTGAGAAGCAGATTTTAATGCACTCATGGTGTCCTGAGGCTGGGGCCTTAGGAAACCATGTTTCGTCCTGGTTGCCTTACAGAGAGAAATAGGCCACCCTTCGGCCAGTTCCTCCAAGTGGCTGATTTGTGAGAATTTTTTTTTTTTTAGTTTTAATTTTGTGTAGTTTCTCTTAAGCCATTTCCACATGAGTGTAATGGTCCAGCTTTATTCAGTTCCGTTTTGCCTGTATTTCACATTTTAAACTCTGAGTCCTTCTGAATGTTCAGCATTTTATAAGGGCGTAAGTGGGCCTTCCTTTAAACACAGTTTATGGTTTTCTTTATTTTTGCAGACCTTTATTCTATGTGGAGTATAGTGAAGTGTCTGGTGAATTATCCTAAAACCACTTTGGCTGTCTGTTTCTGGCCTTGGTTTTGCTTGTGGTTTTGTGGCACTTGTGGTTTTGCTTAGGGTAGATCACTACCCCCTTGACATGCCCTTACAGTGAAGTTTTTCTCCTCTAGAGTGTGAACTGCCTCTGCTGGAGAGTGCCAGCCACGTGTGGTCTGGTTTGCTTTCCACGGCCTGACACACACCAGTGCATGAGAGGGGACAATGAAAGCATAGACGTTAATCAAATCAGGACTGCCCTGGAGGTCAGGACTGTGTGGCAAGCATGCATCTGACTGCTGCTGACGGCAATCTGGACTATTTCTTTTAAATATCTGGAAAATATCAAAACAGATAAATCAGAAATGTCAGATACTACCTTGATCATTCCCAACCTAGGCCACACCCTGGGGACATAACAGAACCTCATGATAGGGATGGGGAAGAGCACACACGTGCAGTTTATGATTCCTGCAGACTTACCGAAGCCCATTTGGGCACAATTTTTCTTCTTCTCCTTCTTCTCCTTCTTCTCCTTCTCCTCCTTCTCCTCCTTCTCCTCCTTCTCCTCCTTCTTCTCCTCCTTCCTCCTCCTTGTCCTCTTCCTCGTCCTCCTCCTCCTCTTCCCCCTCCTCCTCCTCCTCCTCTTCCCCCTCCTCCTCCTCTTCCTCTTCCCCCTCCTCCTCCTCCTCTTCCTCTTCCCCCTCCTCCTCCTCTTCCTCTTCCTCTTCCTCCTCTTCCTCCTCCTCCTTTTGGTAGATCCCAGTATCCACAAAAGAAGCTTGAGATGAATTGGCTTCTTCCCCCACAACTTCACTACTAAGTATAAAGCAAGTCTCAAAGCAAACTGCCACACATATTTATTAGCTATTTATTAGGAAGCAAGTACATTTAAAACACACACAAAATAGCCCAAATGGGAGTTGTTCTGAAGGTTTAGGGATGATTCAGTTCTGCCCTTTTAGGGACTCTTGTCATAAATGATTCACTCAAGGCAAATGCCAGGATTCCAGAGGCAGAATTCTAGCATCCTGTTAGGTGGTGTCAGATGGGGCAGAATCCCCCAGAGACAGGCGATAGCCTAGGGTATCCTCTGGAAGGGTACAGAGGGAAAAGACCTCACTTTACTGTGTCCATAGAAGGGTAGGGAATGTGTCTGACACACATTTAGCCAGTCCATGTATCTTGGCTCACTTTTAATTTCACCAGTGAAAGCCATTTAAGATTCATCACAGATGGCCAGTAGGCCAGTAACACCCATTTAAATATGCCATTGAGAATGGTCTTGATGGGTGGCTGAGTAGTGGGTAACAGAAGGGGTCATGGTTGCTGCATTTGGATCATGGGCTCTGAATGAGAATGTGGATGGACCTCCAGGAATGGTGACCATCTTGGCTGCAACCTAAGAGACACACACTTGGATAACCATCCAGTTTATGCTCAAGTGCAATAAGGCTAATTCTGGACATCTATAATTTTTAATATTAAAATGTTTTGTAAATGAAAACAAAATTAGCTTGGCATGGTGTCACACACCTGTAGTCCCAGCTACTTGGGAGGCTGAGGTGGGAGGATTACTTGAGCCGGTAAGTTTTCAAGGTCCACTTGAGCAACAAAGCACAAGACCCCATCTCTTAAAAAAAAAAAAAAAAAACAAGTAAGACTTGAGAGAGTTTTCCTGGCAGGCAAGGACATGACAAACACTTCGAGGTATTTGTCATTTTTCAGCTTGAGGGGCCAGTTCCCCCAACCCCAAATCCTCAGGATGAGTATGGGATTCTTGAGGGTGGGGAAGCAAGAAATTTGTTTATTAAAGATATTATTGGTTTAGAAAGGTTGATGAATACTGCCATAGTTTAACTAAAACAAAGTCGTAAAACTTATATTAACTCTGAATCCCACTAACTCAAGACGTGGTAGTTTGATCTCAGGTTGGGCTGAGGCTTTTTTGTATCCAAGCTGGGAAACATTGCCAAGCAAAATAATGGTTTAAACAAGATTGGGAGAAACAATTTAAAACCACTCATGTATAATTGATATGTCAATTACTAATCATTCCTCTATTCATTAAACCCAGTCTCCTAAGGATACCTATTTTCTTTATGAATATTTGAAATGTGTAAAATGGCCCTATTTTTAACAGACTGATTCTGGGCTTTACACATTTGGATAAGCTTTCAAATCTATCTAATTTGTGTTTATAAAACATTGCCATCCTGTGTGTATGTATATGTATATGTATATTTTTTCACTGGTTATGTTTTTTTTCAGCCTTCATTCAGAAAAACCTGGTCTATGGCACAACTAAAAAGGTTTGCCGCAGACCCAAATACGTGTCTCCCCAGGATGTGACAACCATGCAAACCTGGTAGGTTGCAGTGGGGGGCTTGGTACTTAGGATGTAATCAGCTGGGGTGTGCTCTGCAGTGGCGACAGAAAACCTGCCTCAGACAGCACCCAGGCACCCGTTGGCTTGTACAGCGAAGTGCTCCCGCACTCTGTTATCGTTTGTCTTCTACTAGTTGGACGAGAGTGGGAATTACCCTGTGGGTAGAAGCTTCGTGATTTATAATTAGAAGGCTGCCTGTTGTGATCTGCGATGATTCCCTGGAAAAGACAGACTCTGAAGGCGAGTCTAGACTTGAAGCCAACCCATCCGTTTGTCTTTTCCATGGAATCGTTGAGTCATAGACTTGAATTTTTTAAATGTTGAAATAATGAAATAATGATGGAATTATACCAATAAAAACTCATGTATTTTAGTATTTGAATATCACGGAATACCAAAACTCTAAAAACAGATATTGCAGTCACTAATGGGTGAGCTTCGTCAGGGTGAGTTTCTTTCAGTCCCAAGATGGCTGCCAGGAGCCACCAGGTTAGCTGGCCTGTGGCCTATGGGCCCCTAGAAGGGAGGAGAGAAACCTCCTATAGCAGATGAGGGGAAATTCTTGTGCTTTGCACTGATCAGACCCTATCTCAACCACTGGTGTTATTTTAGGCTTGGGGAGGTGGGATGGGATTGGAACTGAGAGGAAGGGGTCAGTGTTCTCCAAACCACACAGCCACATATTGGGGGAAGGTGGCCTGCATGGTGGAGAGGGACCACAGTGCCCATACAGTTTGGGCTTGCCAGAGCCAGTGCTGGGACTTTAGGCAGTGTTACTGGTAGCTGGCTGCACCTTCTGTTCGCCTGAGAGGTCTGGCTTGTGTCTATTTTATGGAGAACCAACAATGTCTCTTTTGGTTCTTTTGTTTTGTGAAGCATGCAAAGGTCATTTTTTAAATGAGTTTGGTACAAGATAGAGGAGAAAGGTATTATCAGTCCACGAAACTGCCTTGTGAGTCAGACCTAGCAAAGTAATTTCCTGGGAATGTGCCTTACTTTTTCCTTTTTAAATTAAAATTTATTTTTGCACTGGGTGCAGTGACTCACACCTGTAATCCCAACAGTTCGAGAGGCCGAGGCAGGTAGATTGCGTGAGCCCAGGAGTTCGAGACCAGCCTGTGCGCCTGTAGTCCCAGCTACTCAGGAGGCTGAGGTGGGAGAGACACCTGAGCCCGGGGAGGTCGAGGCTGTAGTGAGCCAAGATCACGCCACTGCACTCCAGCCTGGGTGACAGAGTGAGACCCGTCTCAAAAATAATAATAATAATTATTATTGTTTTTGACTATGTATAAAACCTTCACGTGATTAAAAGTCAAACCTATATAAAATGGTATCCTCTGTAGTCTGTAACTTCCTCCCTGTAATCTCTACCCTGTTCACACTGTGGGTAACATTAGTTTCTGGTTTCTCTTTTTTATGTTTCTCTTTGCAAAAATAAGCATTTGCATACATACATATAAAAGTATTTTCTTCTTGCACAAAAGGGAATGTGCTGTCTATACTGTTCTATACCCTTTTTTGTTTTCACTTAAAAATAGATCCTGATAATCACTTTGTTTCAATTCATTAACTTCCTCAATCTGTTTCTTCTTTCCTGGTTCTCTGTAATATGTATGTACCATAGTTTACTTAATATGTCCCCTTTTCATGGATGTTTGTGTTGTTTTCAGTCTTTTGCTATTACGAAGTATAATGCCGTGAAGAACCCTTTGATGTATGTGCTGTTTCAAATTTTGGAGGTATGGCCGGGTGCAGTGGTGCACACCTATAATCCCAGCACTTTGGGAGGCCAAGATGGAAGAATCGCTTGAGCCCAGGAGTTTGAGACCAACCTGGGCAACATAGCGAGAGCCCGTCTCTTTTTTTTTTTTTTAATTTAAAAAAACAAATTTTGGAGGCAGACTGTTAGGTCAGAGTCCTAGGAAGTAAACCAAGTTCCTTTCCATGGGCTTGAATCATTATGCACACCGACTAGGACGCATGAGATGCCACAGAGTGAGTTGTCAGGCTCTTGGGCTTTTGCATTTCTCAGGGGTAAAAGATGGGTCAGTGGACTTCTGTTTGCTCTCTTTTAGGAGTGAGGTTGAATATTATTTCTAACATGTAAGTGCCATTTTTGCTTCTTTTTCTGTGGACTGTTGGTCTTTTTATCCATTTTTCTATCAACTTTCTGATTTTTTTCTTAAATATCAAAAGGCTTTTATCTATTAGGGAGGTTGACCCTTGTTTTGTTATATAAATGGCAAATATTTTCTCTTAGTTGTTTGCCTTTTGACTTTGCCTGTGAAGTATTTTACCATAAAGATATATTTCTTATTATTTTAGTTAAATGTATCAGTGTCTTACTGATTCTGGATTTAGAGTTTTGGTTGATTATGACCCTCCTATTTCTGGAAGTCATTTTTTATTCTTTTCCTATACAAAGCCTATCCTAGACAAGGTTTGGAAAAGTCTCTTTCTGAGAGTAGATCTCTCCTGTCATTCTAATTTAGTTTTCAGGGGGCCACAAGAAGATGCCAAATGTCCAAACTAAAAGTGATTTAGGCTAAGATATGAGTGATTTGGGGTCTCCTGTAAGCGGAGTGTCACACACTGTTCACACAGATGAAGTGTTCAGTTCTTCTCTCTGACCCATGTGCCAGCAGCTGGTTGTTACTAACTCCAGTAAGCAAGTCTGCTTGGGCCTGCATGGCCAACTGGGAATCTGAGGGTAGATCACTTTCAGAAACAACTTTTCTGTTTACACAATTAATGGGGTCATAAAATGTAATGTCCATATTCAGAAGTTATAATACAGGAGTGTCATGTAAAATTTATTTATGTATGTATTTATTTATTTATGAGACAGGGTCTCACTCTGTCACCCAGGATGGAATGCAGTGACCTGATCACGGCTTACTGCACCTTCCACCTCCTGGGCTCAAGCAATCCTCCCACCTCAGCATCCCAAGTAGTTGGGACGACAGGCATGCGCCACCACGCCCAGCTAATTTTTTTATTTTTTGTAGAGACAGAGTCTCACCATGTTGCCCATCCTCCATGAAAATGTTTCATTCATGTGATTGGGTCTTATTTTTTCTTTTCTTACCTTCTTTTGTGTATATGTATATTTTAAAGGCTATGGTAGAAACTACATGTTCTTCACTTAAGTACAAGTAAATCAATATCTTTGCCCTCCTATCTTTTCTTCCATTTGCCTTCCTCTCAACTTTTTTTTTAAACCTCAAGAGGCACCATTATTTTATACTCTGAAAGTTTCATTAAATTTACTCACATTTTTACCACTTTGTCCTTTCAGATTACCTTAGATCAGGGGTGTCCAATCTTTTGGCTTTCCTGGGCCATATTAGAAGAAAAAGAATTGGGCCACACATAAAATACACTAACACTAATGATAGCTGAGCTAAAAGAAAAAAAAAAAAACCACAAGAAAATCTCATAAGGTTTTAAGAAAGTTTACAGATTTGTGTTGGGTCACATTCAAAGCTGTCCTGGGTCACATGCAGCCTGCGGGCTGCAGGTTGGACAAGCCTGCCTTCAATGAAGATTTGTTGGAAAACTGTTTTTGGTTTGTCTGAATATGTATGTATGTATGTATGTATGTATTTATTTTGAGATGGAGTCGCACTGTCGCCCAGGCCAGAGTGCAGTGGCATGATCTTGGCTCACTGCAACCTCCACCTCTTGAGTTCAAGCGATTCTCCTGTCTCAGCCTCCTGAGTAGCTTGGACTACTGGTGTGCGCCACCATGCCCAGCTAATTTTTGTATTTTTGGTGGAGATGGGGTTTCATTATGTTGGTCAGGCTGATCTTGAACTCCTGATCTCAAGTGATCTGCCCACTTTGGCCTCCCAAAGTGCTGGGATTACAGGCATGGGCGACTGCGCCCGGCCAATATGTATTTATTTTGCCGTCAATCTTGAAGGAAGTTTTCACTGGGTATAGAATTTCGGGTTGTAGGGATTTTCTCTTGGATCATTGGTGATGATCACTCCACTGTATTCTGGCTTCCATTGTTGCTTTTGAGAAATTGCCTTTTGGTCTAACAGGTGCTTCTTTGACAGTAATCACTCTTTTTTCCTTTGGCTACTTTTAAGAGCTTCTGTTTGTCTTGGAGGTAGGCATCCTCACTAAAGTGTATCTAGGTATGTTCTTTTATTTATCATAGTTGAGATTCTTTGGCCTTCTTAAGCTGTGGATTGGTGCGTCTCATCAGTTCTCTTTGAAAATCACCTCCACTGTCTTGTCTCTCCTCTCCTAGAGCTTCACTTAGGTTCTGATCATATTCCAGTTCTCACTGTTCTTCATGTCTCAACTTCTTTCCTGCATTTTCCATTTCCTTGTTGCTGTGAGTCACATTCTGGACAATTTCATTTCACATATGTTTCAGCTCACTGATTGTTCCTCCAGCTGGTCTAATCTGCTATTAAGCCTATCTACTGCACTTTTATTATTAAAGATTGTACTTAATTCTATAAGTTCTGTTTGGTTCTTTTTTAGATCTTCCAGGTCTTTTTATAGTTTCCTGTTCCTTGCATGTGTTTTTAAAGTTTGTCTTTTTTTTTTTCCTTTAAACATAGGAAGAATAATTGTTTTGTAATCTCTTTGATAATTTCAGCATCTTAAGTCTTTGTGGGTCTGTTTTTGGCTGATTCTTGCTGGTAGGACCTTGCTTAGTTATTTTTGAACTGTGCCATTTTCTGAGGAAAGTTATTTGTGGGAGTTCTTTGAGGCTTAGGATGAAGGTATATGTTTCATGCCAGCAGAAACAGAAGGTAGATCTATTTAGAAAGAACAGTGTATTCTGAAACTTAATAGGAATGATTTGTAATTATAGTTTCACAGTCCTTGTTCCTGAACCCTTGAGCCATATGTCTTTTGAACTGCTTTTATTTAATTTTTAGAAAGATAATGTGATGCTTGTATCACGTGACACTCTGTATTTTAGCACATTAATATTTCTGCAGTAAAGAATATGCATAGTGAGTTTAAGAAGGATAGATACAGATCACAATGGCCTCTTACTAAATAACTTCAGTCAAATTTCCACTGCCAAATGAGTTTTGATGTCACTTTTATGTTTTTTAAAAAATGTTTTATTTCATATTTTCTCCTGCTTTTCCTGAGCTGTATAAAAAAAGTTTTAAAATGTCAATTATACCTCATTGAGGCCTTAAAAAATGTCTTTAGAGCTCTTAGAATTTCAGAATTGTGGATAAAGGTTTATGGCCACGTGTGTGCTCCTTTAACCACGTACTCCATCCCTTTTATTCCTTTTGTGTGGTAGTTGGGACACAGGCGAGAAATAGATCTCTCAGGACTGTTTGGAGTTTGGCAACATAGGCAAAGATATAAGTGCTCTCATGTTGTGAATATTGTGCTAACATTCTTCCTTGCCTTCTACCTGCTCTTAAAATATGATATGCTGAGACTCAAGACTGGTGATATTGGCTAGCAGAGACCACCTATGGTATATTTGGCTTTGTGTAAGAATAAAATGTCTACGTGTTTTTGTTTACATTTTTGTAGCAATACCAAGTTTCCAGGCCCGAAGAGCATCCCAGACTATTGGGACTCCTCTGCCCTGCCAGACCCAGGCTTTCAGGTAGGGGATGCACACGCCTGGGGCTGGACAGGAAGGTGTTCTGTAGAAGTGGGTGTGTGTGAACAGACTGTGCCATTCCTCAACACTGAAGAAGCTGTAAGGCTGGGGCTAATTGGGGCAGGAGGGCAGTGACAGATGTGGGCTTTATTTTTGTTTTCGTTTTTTTGCAGAGGGTTTTGTTTTTTCGCCACCCAGGAGTTGGCTGTGGTTCTGAGGGGAGGAGTCGTCTTGTGGAGGGAGGAGGATGAGCTGTGAAATTTGCTAGAAAGGGCAGAAATAAGGAGCTTATGGGCTGGGCTTAACCAGTAAATACCAATTTTACTAAGCGAGAAAAGGAAAAGAAGCCTGGGAAGGACCTGAGTCCGATGGACATTTGGAGGGGAGTTACTGTCAGGAGGGAAGGCATTCACGACTAGCAGACAGGAGAATGGACAGTCAATTTGGCAGCTTGTTGAGGGGCTCTGACCAGTGGGAGCTGTGCAGAGTGCAGGAGAGTACGCAGACTAACATCTGAGGCTGCCCGTCTGCACCTGGGCTGATGTCTGCCAGCTGGCCGGCTGCCGAGCACTGTGTAACTCAGCTTTACAATATGACGGTCCCTGTCCTGGGAGGACTTATTGAGCTTGTACAAGGCACATGCAGATGCCAACAGTGCAGGCAAGAAGTGCTAAGGACCTGAAGGAGTTCAACACGTTTGTCTAGACAACTCTGTGGTCTTTGGACCATGTAGTCCAACCTGTGTCTTTGGCCTGTGTGGGACAAAAAAAAAAAAAAAGAGCAGGGACATCCAGGGGATACCCTGGATGGTGGCTTAAGCATCACGTGTCTGTCCTTTAGATTGGTTTCACAGTGATGAGGAGCAAAGTGACTACTTGAAAACATAGTAAATCCTCAACGTCATCAATAGGTTCTTGGAAACCGACTTAAAGTGGCACAACATTCTGTCTAACGAAACCCAATTTCCCATATGCTAACTGACATAAACAAGAGGTAAGTTCCTATGGCATGCAGTTTGTTGTTTTACTTAAAATTGCAGTTTCCGAGAACCTATCAATGACATTTCATGAGGACCGATTGTCTCCTATGCCTGGGGAAACCACATCATCATGGGAGGTGGGAATGTGGTCACTGCTCTCTGGGCTTTTGTGCTTCTGCGGCTCTAGTGTTTACAAGAAGCTTTGGGAAGGGACTGATTTATATTCTGCATGTTGATGGTAATGCACTAAAAACATTTGCCCCTTGCAGAAGATCACCCTTAGTTCTTCCTCGGAAGAGTATCAGAAGGTCTGGAACCTCTTTAACCGCACGCTGCCTTTCTACTTTGTTCAGAAGATTGAGCGAGTACAGAACCTGGCCCTCTGGGAAGTCTACCAGTGGTGCGTTGGGGCTCGCTCTTGGTGGGCTGGTGGCTCTGTCCCTTCACACCGCTGGCTGGTTGCCACATGTGGCCCGGGTTTCCAGGAAAAGCAGAGTGGCAGTTAGGGCTGCCATGTGCTGAGAGCTGAGTGTCTGCTCTCCTTCATCTGCTCCCCCGGGGCAGTGTGGTCGCACATCCCATTATAGAGATGAGGGCACCGCGGCTTCCTGGAGCATACCACCTGGTCCCGTTCATGAGGGGTGGCAAAGCCAGCACTCTCACTTGTCCATTCTGCCTTCCTGGAGACCAGTGGGATGGGTCAGTACAGCCCACCACACTATTAGCCCCAGGAACATGAGGCTGTGGCTGGAGAGCAGGGGTCTCAGGTGCATACATGAGGACTGGCTTGTCCTTGAGCACCCACTCACTTGTCTATGTGGGGAGGAATCCTACAATAGGTCACCATGGCAGGCTGGGTCTTGCTGACCTGTCCCCAAATGGGGTTGGGGCAGTGTAATCTGTACTCTGTGCACAGTGAAGAAGTCTGGGAACGGGAGAGGGGAGAAGGATGGGCACCCACTGACCAGCAGCCTCAAAACTCCTACAGCATCCCAGGGCTCAGCTCCACGCAGGAGCAAGGTGGGGCGGGGTTGGGGGAAATGGTACCCATTTTCCAAGGGCTGCTCTGCTTTTGGAGTCCAGGGAGCCCCTGCAGTCTGGAGCTATGGAGGGAGGGTTTTCACCCAGCTCCCACGATCCCCCTTCTTTCCCACACCCTGGCTTGTGGCTGGAGCCTCACAGGCCTAGTCAGGGTAGCCTGTGACCTGCGTCTCTTGGTCCCAGGACACTTTTGGAATTTTGGAAAAATATGTTGTTTTGCATCAGGCCGGCTGTATTTGGTGGCCGGCACAGTCTGCCCCCAGCACACATTCTTCTGTGATTCTAGGCAAAAAGGACAGATGCAGAAGCAGAACGGAGGGAAGGCCGTGGATGAGCGGCAGCTGTTCCACGGCACCAGCGCCATTTTCGTGGACGCCATCTGCCAGCAGAACTTTGACTGGCGGGTCTGTGGTGTTCATGGCACTTCCTACGGCAAGGGTAAGGCATGACTGGTCTCTACCAGCAGAACCTATGTTGCTTTGCCCCTGCATAGGAACAGACTGCGAGAGGGCATGAAGGGACCAGCCTGAGCCGATCAGCAGGTTCAAACTCCATGCGTGGTGGTACCTGGGCATGGCTACCAGTCACATCCTTGCTCTTGCTCCTCTGGGCATGGTCAGGAGCTTGGCCCCAGGTGTGGGCAGGGTGGCCTGCCTAGGCTGGGGTGTTGCTTCCCTGTGGAGCGGAGGCCCTGGGAGATGGTGACAGAGACGGGAGAGGAGAGGGGATACCTTCCCAGCCCTGATGAAGTCCCTGACTGTGCCTTTACTATTGATTTCCTTAGAATAGAAACCAGAAACCCTCAGAGATACTCATGTAAACATGTATTCTAGCTATCATGTGAGTTATCTCAGTGTTTTCTTGTCTGTTATTTTTAAACTTGCCAAAGAAAGTTTTAAAATATTATTTATTTGGAAATCCAAATTCAAGAAAATTGGAATAATAATAATGAAAAAAACCTCTTTGGGTAAATTTTACCTGGATTCATTGGTTTTAACATGTTGCCACTTCTCTCTTTCTCTCTCCCTCTCTCTCTTTCTGCACCATTTTCAGGTAGGTGGCATATATTGTCTCCTTTCACCCTTTAACACATCCCAAGAACAGGACATTATCTTCTGTAACCACAATGTGCTTACCAAGTTGAGAACATTTTTTGCCCAGCAGTCCATGTTCCAGGTCCATCAGTTCTTTGTTAGTCAGTTTCCGTCTGAGGTAGCGATGGTGTGGGGTCAAGATGGGCAGCAGCCAGTGGTAGACTTGTGGATTCAAATGTACAGGTGACAGCTTCTAACTCAGATTTCCATTTGACAAGGCTCATAATTCTATACACTGGGCTGCCGGAGTCTACAGACTGCTTCCATATATGGGATCTCATTCATTTTCCATGCCAACCCTGTAAGGTTGGGCTGAACAGCCCCATTTTATGCCTGAGGAATCTGAGGTTTGGGGGATTAAGTAGTGACATGTCCAGAGGCCTTTAGGTTTTGTGGGGCAGATCCGGAACTTGAAAGGAGTTTGCTATCTCAGTTTGGTAACTCCTCAGATGCTGCCACTCAGAAGGGTGTTGGTGTCACTGATGCATGTGACTTCATGAGGGAGAGTGGAGACATGGCACAGAGGGAGGGAGGGAGGGAGATGCGGGGCGGAAGAGTAGAGGCCCTGGTGTTGCACATCACCAGGACGCTGTTCGCAGTGTGCTGACCCTTCCTGGCTGCGGGCCCCTCCACCAGGTGCCCAGCTGAGCCCTCATGTGTCATTTCAGGGAGCTACTTTGCCCGAGATGCTGCATATTCCCACCACTACAGCAAATCCGACACGCAGACCCACACGATGTTCCTGGCCCGGGTGCTGGTGGGCGAGTTCGTCAGGGGCAATGCCTCCTTTGTCCGTCCCCCGGCCAAGGAGGGCCAGAGCAACACCTTCTATGATAGCTGCGTGAACAGCGTGTCCGAACCCTCCATCTTCGTGATCTTTGAGAAACACCAGGTCTACCCAGAATATCTTATCCAGTACACCACCTCCTCCAAGGCCTCGGCCACGCCCTCCATCCTGCTGGCCTTGGGCTCCCTGTTCAGCAGCGGAAAGTGAGCACACAGGAGTGTTCCAGGCCTTTCACCTGCTCTGCCTTGAAATGGCTATTTGGGCCTTTCCTTTTCTTTTTAAACAGAAAACTTTTAATGAACTGTTCTCTTAACGTTGACCTCTCAATGAAGTTATGTTCTTAATCTCTTGATAATAATGATTTTTACTTTTAAGTCACTTTTGGGCTCACTAGTGGACTAACCAGAAGTGATTGTAGTTGAGTCCAGTTTTGCTTTTTAATAATGTGTTGAAGTTTTAGTTTTTACTCTTTGTTGACTTTGCTGCTTATTGGCACCAGGGACAGAGTTTCTAGGTACAATTTTATGGATTGGTTTTAATTTTTATGAGTTTGTCTCTGCAGTGATTCGGTTTTTCAGAGTCTCATGGCATCACAGTTTTTCCAGAATGACACAGTAGCCACCGGTGGAGGACAGCCCAGGGGCGGCACCGTCACTTCTGCCTGTTGCTCTGACACCAACCCAGGCAGCTCTGCTGTGGCTTCTCCTGGGCTCTGGCATTAGTTGGTCTGTGTCACATTGTCAGAACAGGTGGCTGCTGTGTGGTGCCATCGAGTCCCTGCTGGTTCCCCTTGTCCTGGTAGGGTCACCCATTGCCCAAGGAAGTGCATCCACCTGGCAGGTGACCTGGAGGAGTAGCTTCCCCGAGGACCCCCAGGCTTGGCCTGTGATTGCCCAAACCCACATTTCCTAAGCACACTGGGCACCCTTAGAGTGTGGGTTTTAACATCCCTGTGAGATTGAATACTTGTGCCACACATGTCACAAAAGAGTATGGAAATAAAAGAAAATTTATCTGAAGTGGATGAAGACTCAAGCTCGTTTTTCTGCGTCTATTGATTGAGCACCTACTGAGTGCCAGGCGTTTTTCTGAGAGTCAGGGATTGATGGCCTTTGTTCATTTGGACTGCTGTAACAAAACACCATGGACTGGGTGGCTCATAAACAGCAGACGTTGATTTACCGGGTTTGGAGTCTATAAAGTCCAACTCCTGCTTCCTCATAGATTCAGTCTTCTCACTGTAACCCCACACGGTGGAAGGGCCTCTTTTATAAAGGCACTGAATCTCATTCATGAGGGCTCCGCCCTAGCGGTCTAATCACCTCTACGTTAAATACTGTCACCTCAGGGGTGAGGATTTCAACAATGGAATTTTGGGGGTCATAACATTCAGACTGTATCAGGGTTGTGACAGAGCTGATGACATGGCTTTGTGAGCTACGTATGGATTTATTACGAAGACAATGAAGCTGAAGGTTCAGGGCCCCTCACTTGCTGGAGCCCCTCCCCAGGCCCTAGGAGGGACCCTAGCAATATGGTCACGTGGTCATAGGTTTTGATAAAATTTGCAAACGTTACACATTTTTTTTTTCTCTTGCCTCCAATTCGTAGATAAGTTTCAGGCACCATAAGACCCAGGTTCACCATTGAGCAATGTGCTGTGCATGTGGAGAGAGTGTTGTGTGTGTCCCCCATACGTGGCAGTTTACAGGAGCCTCCCTTCTGGGCATTGGCTGGTTCTAGTCCTGTTGGCAGAGGGGCTGGCAGGGCCACTGGTGTCACCAGGCTGTCAGCCCTCCCTGCTTGGTCCTCACTACCTGCTTTTTGCCCAGCCTCCACCTTCCCGAGGACATGTGTCTGCTGGCGACTTGCTGCTTGGGCTTCAGTTGGCTTGCCTGTATTTCTCAGGTCCAAGGTGAGTATGAGCCCGTTTTTCCATCTTTGGAGTGATCTGAAACCCTAACACAGGCAAGTACAATTAAGCTGGAGGAGAGCCAAGGTAAATGACCAGGGACACAGCAAGAACAACACAGCTTCACCCAGCAGCTGGGTCAGCCACATGGTTGCCCGTGGTATGATTTTCAGAACCCCCTCCAAATTTCCCTCACAGCCTGACTGATCCTGCCATTTCATTCACTGCTTTTTCATTAAGTCATTGGTCCTGCTATGGTGTAGTTGGGCAGGGGGCAAAGAGGTGTCAGAGAAAACTATTAAATCAGACGCACGTCTGTTGCTGAGGTCTCGCATGTAAGTGAACTGATTCTATGCTTCTGAATCATCTGGGAGCTGGGGAGATTCAGGGAGCAGAACTGGTTCACTGGGGGTGTAGATGGGGAGAGCGGCCAGAGGGATCCGGTGGGAGATGCTCAGTTGCTCCGGAAAAGTCCACTGAGCTGTGAAGACTGCGGCAGCCATGGCTGGGTGACCTGGGAGAAAGCAGGTTAGGAAGAGCAAGTCCTTGGATCAGCAATGCTAGGGAGGGTGGGAGCCACGTGGCCAGATGGCCTGATGACGGGGAGGGAGCCGTTCCTGCCGCTGCAGAAAGGGTGGGCGTTGCGATGGGAAGGGGTCGAAATGACTATGACTCTCGAGATGTTTGGTGCCAAGAGGTGGTAGAATCCGGGACATGGGTGTATGTGTGTGGGATTGGCCAGAATCTTTGTGAGGACCCAGTTGGGAATCTAGCAAGAGGGTGTTTTGGAGGACCAGGCGGTGCAGTTCCCTGCCCTTTGATAGCTGGTATTGGATGTGAACAGTGGGATTTAAGCAGAGGTGGGGTTGGTGGGCTCACACAGTAGAAGGACTGCAGTCCAGTGACCCCAGCACATGAGGAAGCCTCTACCACTATGTCTGAAGGTGGTGACCACCTGAGCTGGGAAGGTGAGGGAAGCTGGATGGAGCTGACAGGCCGGGGGGTGGGGCCAGAGGTCCCAAGGGAGGGCTCAGGTTGTGGGGCTGTGCTCCAAGCAGGGAGCTGAGTGCACCATTGGGCCTGTCTGCAGGCTGAGGTTCTATGGTGGCGGCGGCCGTGGGGAGGTCAGAGATTGTGGGACAGGCAGGGAGGCCGACAGGTCCCCAGGGGTGGATGGTTTTCTCCAGTGAGTCTGAGTCCCAGGCTGGGCATTGCAGAGGGGCCAGGTGATGGAGAAGGGCAGGTGGTGGCAACAAGGGTGTGGGGAGGGCCACAGGACACCCCTGCACCTTGAGGTAGCAGTCACTCACAGGCCTGGCCCAGTGCTGGGCAGCTGGGGTGTCCTCTTCCTGCCCGGAGGGCGAGAATGAGAGAAGGGACCCCCCAAGGGGGACTTTGAGGGATGCAGTGGGTGCTCCTGGCTGAAGGGGATGGGGGACCACCAAACAGTGGAAGCAGCAGTCCCAGCAGTGAATATGTGGAAACTCATTCTGCCAACACTCCCAAAAGAGCCTGAAGTTTCTAAAGGTGGGTTGTCAGCGTCTGGGTGTCACATAAGGGGCTTACAGATTTCTACAAGATCGTTCTCTATACAACATTCAACCCCTTAAGCTGCTCAGGTGTCAACTAGAGGACAAGAGGTGTTTTTCGAGGCCAGCCTCCTTATTTTACAGAAGAGGCCCCTGAGGCACAGGGAGGTGATACTGCTCTTCACCAGCAGCCATGAATGCACAGCTGCTGGTGGCTGATCTTGAGACTGACCTTGCAAGTGCTTGGTTGAATGTGAACTGCTTAGCAACACAATACTTATTTTTACAAAAAAATCACCTCTGTATTTTGATTCTTTGATCAAAATTGATATACAGTGTTTTTTTGGGGTTTTTTTGTTTTGTTTTTGTTTTGAGATGGAGTCTTGCTCTGTCACCCAGGCTGGTGTGCAGTGGTGCGATCTCGGCTCACTGCAACCTCCACCTCCCTGGTTCAAGCAATTCCCCTGCCTCAGACTCCCAAGTAGTTGGGATTACAGGCGCCCGCCACCACGCCTGGCTAAGTTTTTTGTATTTTTAATAGATACGGGGTTTCACCATGTTGGTCAGACTGGTCTCAAACTCCTGACCTCAGGCGATCCACCTGCCTCAGCCTCCCAAAGTGCTGGGATTACAGGTGTGAGCCACCACGACCAGCCGATACAGTGTTCTTTAAAAGAAAACGTATATCATTTTTCAGACTCTCATTTTTCTGTCGATTGAAACTTGACTGTAAAGTTGGTACTACTCTACCTAGGAAAATCAAAGCATAATAAAGCTTTGGAACCACTGTTGACGTTGAACTTCTGATAAATGTCATTCTCCACAACTCCACAATGCACGAGAAGCTGAAAGAGCCACGAGCTGGTGCCATCAGGACAGGCTTACCTGGGAGTCCTCATGTGCCCTGCACCATGGATTCCTTTCAGCATAAGCCTGGGACTTCCTTTAAAACCCCACATTCTCAGTTGTTTTGTCAAAACTACATTTTCACTTATTTATCAGCAATTCTTCATTTAGAGAGAGCACAAGTTCAAACCCCATTGGCAATGTCAAAACCAAGTGCAACAAACGTTTATTAAGCATTTAGGAAATGTTATGTAAAAAACCTCTTATCCTTGCATGCCAAGCACTCTTTCAATCACTTCAGTGACATTTTTCCAAAATTCTGAACATTCACACTTAGGGTTTCCTTTGAATTTGGGGGTGCCCTCCCCCCACCCGGCGGCCTTCTGTGTCAGCGGGATACAATCTTGATATAGACACCATTTTTTGGACCTAGGGCAGATTTGGATTCTAGCTGCAGCGGTACCTAAAATAGAGAAAATATTTGTCAAAGAGATAGTAGCGTCTCACTGTACCAATGAAGACTTGGAGGTTCAAGAGACCAAGTCCCTTGTCCAAGGTCACACGAGAAGAAAGCAGAGAGCAAAGCCCCAAACCTATCTTTCAGTGACTCCAGCCGTCCCTGCCGATCCCCCTCATCTCACTCCCCAGTTCTGGCCAGTAACGGAGCAATGCCCTCTGGCCGAGGGGCTCTGGGGAGAGCAGCTTCATGCTGTTCTGCTCGTGTGTGCTGTGATCTGGCCTCACTGACATCCAGAAAGCTTTCCTATGTCCAGCTTAAAAGGCAGAGCCAGTGGTGGACTGGGGGCTTTGAAGAAAAGCCAAAGAATTACTCAAGGAGTTGGGTTTCCTCTGGAGCTGAGTAAAATGATGACCCAGTGGCTAATGTGACAGCAAAGAGTCACCAGGGTCTTAGTGCTTGGGGCTGCACGTGTCTCCTGTGGGAACCACAGCCCTCAAAGGCATCTGAAAAAGCTGCAGCCCCCAGCACTTGTCTGAGCAGACAAGGAAGAAGGGGGAGCCCTCGACTCCTGGCTGGTTCTTAAGCCGGGGAGTGCCAGGCATAAGCAGCGTTTTGGGAGACTGGTCTGGCTGCTGTACTGTACGTTGAGATCGTGGGGAAGTGAGACAAGCCCTGCACACGTGGAAGCCCCGATGCAGTGGGGCTGCTCCTCCGTCTGCCCCTTGACCTCACTTGGTTTGGCTCTGCTCTGCCGATCTGCCCCTGCCTGTCTCCAGCCCAGAGTGTGTGGAAGCGTTCACTTTCAGTTCACTTTCAGTACCTCAGACTCTATGTGCCCCATCCAAGCTCGTTATTCCTCCAGGACCAGCAGCTGGTCCCAGGTTGTCTGTCAGAGGCACTGCCTGTCTCAATCTAGAATTGTTGCTGTCACTGTGTCCTTATGCCTTCCTATGCCTGCGTGTCCAGGTCTGCAATTGAACAGTGGGTTCCGAGTGGCAGGACCAGCATGAGGATAGTTGCAGGGGACAGCAGTGGTCAGGATGAGCAGGGAATAGCTAACGCTGTGCAGAGACGTAGCCAGATGTCAGGAAGGAGGGAGAGCTTGGGAGTGAGCAGGATCTGGGTGAAGACCCCCGTTTCTTTCATCTCTGGCTGCTTATCCATTTGCTCATTAATGTTTGTTGAATGAATGAGTGAGCACCTGTCATGCGCCTGGCATTAAACTAGATGCTGGAAAGTCCAACAATGAATATGCCAGGCTGGGTCCCTGCCATCACAAAGCCTGCAGTCCAACTGTGTGGCCTTAGGCAAGTTATTTAACCTCTCTGAGCTTTGGTTCCTCATCTAAAGAATGGGAATAGTCACTCCTACTCTGCAGGATTGCTGTGAGTGTGAAAGGGGGGGATATAAGCTCCCTGACCTGTTGAGAAATTGGTCTGCTGGTTCTGGAGTGTGTGATGTGGGGGGAGATAGGGCTGGAAAAGTGGGTGAGGCCCCATTTCAGGAGAGCCCAGCTCTCTGGGTGAGGACAGGGTCTGTGCACCAGTCTAGTACCTCAAGAATGAAGGCATATGTTGTTGGGAAGAGGCTGTGTCACCACCTGTGAGAGGGACCAGGCTGTGGCCATGGGGACATGTGAGTGTCTGCACAAGGGGGGAAGGCAAAGCTGGGGGTACACTTCAAGGAGCTGAAACCCCTCAGCTTCCCTTTGTTCTGTCAGGAGGAGCCAGAGGAGGTGTCCCCAGCTTCTGCAGGACAAGCCACGCACCCCCCACCCTGCAAAGGCAGGCACATGTCACAACTGCAAATGCCATTGTCTGTGTGCCCTATGTGGAGGTGGGAAGAGCTCCAGCAAGGTGAGGTCCAGCCCTGGTGTGCGGAGAACAATACTAATAACAATGGTTAACATGTGCTCAGGTTGGCATGCCAGGGCTTACCTGAGCGCTGTGTGAACTCACTGGATCCTCACAGGATGTTGAGAGGTAGAGGGTGTTATTATTATCATCCCCACTTTACGAATCAAGAAACTGAGGCCGAGAGAGGTTAAGAAGCTCGCCCAAGCTCACGGAGGCAGAGCCTGATGCTGCCCCCAGGCTGGCCTGCTCTCGCGCAGAGAACGGGGGTGGCCCTCCCACCCCTGCCCCTGCCCCTGCCTCTGAGCAGTGGGGCCTCACCTGGGTCTCAGGGCAGGCTTGGAACCGGAACTTGTGCAGCACGTGGAGCAGTGTCAACTTGACCTCCAGCAGCCCTAGCCGCACCCCGAGGCAGCTCCGTGGGCCGGCCCCGAAGGGCAGGTACGTGAAGGGCCGGTGCTGCTGCCGGGCCTCAGCCTTGAACCTGCAGGTCGGTGTGGTCAGGGCTGGCTCGGAACACCCGCTCCCTTCCCTCTGCAGCCCTGTGCTCCAGCTGAGCCACCCCTGCATCTGAGACAAGGATGTCCCCAAGGCTCTGGGAGCTGATGGCTGCTCATTCCTGAGCCTCAGTCCCTCTCTGCTCCTGGCCTGTCTTCCTGCACAGCCCCAGAGGCAGAGCTGAATTCACGGAATCACCTGGAATGTCCACAGCGCCCTCCCTGCCTCTCCTTAGGAATTCAATGTGTGGCTAATAAGCCCACAGACTCACCACCACCCACAGTCAGAGTCTAAACACGGCATCCCTGAACCCCAGGGCTTGGCGATCACCCTCACCTGGGCCCATGGCACCACCTCCCCTCCTGTAGGATGCCCCAGCCACCACCTGCTTACTTCCTTGGCAGGGTACTGGGCACCTCAGCACCTCCCGGGCCCTCCCTGGGGGGCGTGTCCTGCTGGCTTGCCCTGCAGGTCTCTTGAGCCACACTGGCAGCCCCTCTCCTGCCCATGCTTGCTTTGCAGGCCCCTGCACTGGACACTTGAACCATTGGAAGCTGCAGTACCTGGAGAGCTGGAGGCCCTTCCTCAGAACTGCTGAATCTCCTACCAAGTAGTGCATTTGCCTGCAGCGTGTGTCCCATGACAGTGAAGCTAGGTGGCACTCACTCTTCTGTAACAGCGAGCTCACTTTTTACTACCCCTGGGCTTTATTGTGAGGCTGTAAGCCCTGTGGCTGCAGCGTGTTCAGGAGCTGCTGACTGTGGAGTATTATTTGTGTAGATCCCATTGCTCACGCTTTCCCAGTGACTGGGTCGTAGACTTGGGCTGAATTCAGTTGGAGCCATGAAAGGTGAAAACACAACTGGTGCTGGGCCAGCCCTTCCCTTGCCAGATCACACACAGAGGGGATATTGA
Source organism: Hylobates moloch (assembly GCF_009828535.3). NCBI lineage: Eukaryota > Metazoa > Chordata > Mammalia > Primates > Hylobatidae > Hylobates > Hylobates moloch. Next base: position 221,079,766 of record NW_026652276.1, on the reverse strand, counting down.
CTGGTTCTGATGAGGACCAGAGTGTGGCCACCTGCTCAGATGTTTCCAATCACAGAGCCCAGAAATGAGACAATGAACCAAAGCCAGTTGGTGGAAGGAGGGGACCCAGGTCAACCAGCGGATCAAATGAATTTAGATTCATGGAGACATTAGCTGAAGCTATTGTTTTGGCATAGATGCCCGTTTTTTAAAAAGGAAATGATGTTCTGTTACTTTCCAGTGCAGACCTGAAATACAATCCTGTATCCCATGTCCTGGCTTGAATGAATGGAAGACAATCATTTGAAATTGCCTTGTTCCTTGCATGCAGGGCTGCTGAAATGCTAAATCTCTGGATTCAGTTTGGACCTTGAAAAAATGGTATAATTATTTATTTATTTTATTTTATTTTATTTATTTATTTATTTTTGAGACAGAGTCTCGCTCTGTTGCCCAGGCTGGAGGGCAGTGGCACCATCTCGGCTCACCGCAAGCTCTGCCTCCTGGGTTCACGCCATTCTCCTGCCTCAGCCTCCCGAGTAGCTGGGACTACAGGTGCCCACCACCACGCCCAGCTAATCTTTTGTATTTTTAGTAGAGATGGGGTTTCACTGTGTTAGCCAGGATAGTCTCGATCTCCTGACTTCATGATCCGCCTGCCTCGGCCTCCCAAAGTGCTGGGATTACAGGCATGAGCCACCGCGCCCAGCTAAAAAATGGTATAATAATTTCCTTTGGAAATTATGCCTTTTGGGGACAATTCTACTAAGTCTGTGCCTCCCGGCTGCTGCCTCCACTGGTAAATTTCTGTTCCACACACTCACATTCCTTCAGAGCTTTTTAAAAGGGGCAGCACTCACCTTTCAGGGTTGAAGGTCTCCGGGCTAGGCCAGTGCTCGGGGTCATGGTGCAGGGCACCCACGGCCATCTCTAGCACAGCACCTGCGGGGATGCGCTGCCCCAGCACCTCGCAGTCCTGAGCCGCCTCCCGTGTGAATCTGAGGGAAACACCAGGTTGGGGGGTGGGTGCAAAGTACAGACGAGGAGCAGAGCTTGGGGCATGCTGGGCAGGCAGAGTCTTGAGTGTGAAGGGGATCAGGGGCAGGCAGCATGGTGTGTGGAGAACCCCCTGCTCAGCCTCCTTCCCAGGATGACCAAGCCCCCACCCCATTACCACTCACTGCCCAGGAGTCTGCAGCCCCGAGGCTAGGCTCACTTGGTCCTTGATGAAAATGTACTCATCCATCCCTTCATGCATCCATTTGTCAAGCACCAAAGGGCCCCTCTTCTGCCCCATGTTGGGGTGCAAAGTGCTTTGGAAGGATTGCTTTCATAGTGGGGGCTTGGAGGGTCATTCCTGGGCCACAGCCTATTCTATCTTCCCATTCACAGCCAAGCCTCTTAAAATTGCCCTCGCTCACCCTCTCGCTCCCTCTCCTTCCATTTCACTGACTAGCCCTGCTGCCTGGCATCTGTCCCCTCCCTCCTGTGGATGGTCCCCATGCCAAGAACCCCAAAGAACATTTATGGGTACGTCTGATGAATACTCCTCAGTCTTCATCTGACTTGGTCTGTCTATGTCATTGACTGTCTTCCTCTTGCACATTTCTTTGTTTTGTTTGTTTTTCTGTTTTAATTTTCATTTGGAAATAATTCTGAACTTACAGAAAAGTTGAAGAATAGTACATAAGATACCCATGTATCGTTTACCCAGATTCACCTGCTGTTCTTGCTGCATCCTCCTCCTCCTCTTCTTCTCCTCCTCCTCCTTCTTTCTTCTTCATCTTCATTTGTTATTTATTTATTTTTTTTGAGACAGGGTCTCTGTCACCCAGGCTGGAGTGGCACAATCTCTGCTCACTGCAACCTCTGCCTTCCAGGTTCAAGCAATTCTCCTGCTTCAGCCTCCCAAGTAGCTCAGACTACAGGTGTGTGTCAACAGGCCTGACTAATTTTTATATTTTTAGTAGAGGTGGGGGGTGGTTTCACCATGTTGGTCAGGCTGGTCTCGAACTTGTGACCTCAAGTGATCCCCAGCCTCAGCCTCCCAAAGTTCTGGGATTACAGGCATGAGCCACTGAGCCCGGCCTGTGTCCATCATCTTTACCATTCTCTGTGTGTGTGTGTGTCTGAGAGACTCTCTCAGACACACACACACACACACACACACACACACACACGCACACACACATTTCTTTCCTTGATTTCTCCCTCACTGGCAGGCTCTTCTGCATCCACCAGCCTCTTAAATCCTGGCACTTCCCAGGGATTTCGTCCGCACTCCCAGATTCAACTTCCATTATCTCCTAAGCCTCCTACCCCAACCTCAGCCTGAACCCCGGTTCCAATTTCTACCCACAGACCCAGCCTCTTCCCCGAGTGGTCCACAGAATCCTCGAAGTCGGCCTGAGCAGCAGCAGATCGTCAGAATCTTCTCCTCCTTTTGTTTCCCACACAGGCTTGAGAAAGCCAGAAACCAGAATCCATCCTGGACTTGTCCCTCCCTGTCTGCAGATTCATCACTGGTCTTTCATATGGTGCCATCTCTCCAGTTTTACTGCCATCTCCTTAGTTTAGATTCTCGTCGCTCCTTGACCTCTTTCCAATCCAGTCTTCTCATGACAACCAGAGCCATGTCTCTGACATGCAGTTTTGTCTGCTTCTTCCCAAGGATGGGCTGCCTAGGACAGGGAGCTGGTGCTGGGGTGAGACCCAGGTGCTTGAGGCTGTGTGGCCCCAGAGCTGAGGCTAGAGTCACAGTTAGCTGGTGAAACCTGTAGCTCAAAGTCAAGGGCAATCATTGGGTGAAGTGAGGCCATGAATCGGAGAAGGCAGCAGATCAGAAGCCAGGAAGATGGGCAGTGACTTGTAATGCACAGTGAGAGGTAGTTTAGGACCTGGGTTTGGGATTAAGGCCATGAGCAGGTCAGGTGTGTTGGAGGCCGCTGGTGTTGATGCAGTCTCCAGGTTTGCCTGGTCAAGCTGCATTCAGGGCTGAGCCTCAGGCTGGTGTTCAGGGCTCCTAGTGCTGTGAGATCACACCCCAGTCTGACTGCTGGAGCCACTGCAGCTTGTGAACAATCTGAACCACCTTCCAGTTCCCCAGCTCGGGTCTCCTCCGTGAGGCCTGTCAGTGAGAGCCGTTCCTGGTTTCTGGGAGTGTTCTAGCTTCCTTACCTCACCAATTTCTTACAACCAACACCTGTGACTCAAGAAAACACCATTGAATCCCTCTTCCTTGCAACTTGAAATCCCGGCATGGCTCTCTTAAGCTTGTACCTTGTTGATTATGGCCCAGCAGGTGACCCTGGGAAATGAGTCTACCTGGAGTCACACAACTCAACTCTTGGACTGAGCATTGAGACCACCTGTGTCAGTGACTTCTTCTCTGCTCCAGAAAATTCTTGCCGAGGAAGATAAACCTCTGAACCAAGAAATAGCTTCACTGTGGGCTTCAGGAAATTAATGCAAACTAATTTGTCTGAGCAAACCGCTTTCCTATCAGGACAATGGTTTGCTTGCTTGAGCAAACAGCTCACTTACCAGACAACAGTCTTACCTGTCAGAACTCCCTTCAACTCACCTACCTGTATTCACTCATTCCGAAATTGTTATGTCATCTTGCCCAATTTCTTGTCTTTTCTTTTTTTTTTTTTTTTTTTTGAGACAGAGTCTCACTCTGTTGCCCAGGCTGGAGTGCAGTGGCGCGATCTCAGCTCACTCATCTTGCCCAATTTCAAACATTCCTTGCCACGAAAGACCTACCTTAAACCTCTGTAGCCCAAACTCCAAACCTTATAAGTGTCCTTTCCTGATCTGCTGGCTTTGAATTCCTGTTAAACAAATGTGCTGTCACTCTTCAGACCTACATGTAACCTTCTAGAAACAAACTTCGAGGTGGAGAGGTGAAGAACCTCTCTCTTCCTGAACTTGGGTAGACTTTTGGACTTCAAGTGTTGAGCACACGCTCTCAAGAGTTCTGGTCATGGCCAGGTGTGGTGGCTCATGCCTACAATCCCAGCACTTTGGGAGGCGGAGGTGTGTGGATCACCTGAGGTCAGGAGCTGGAGACCAGCCTGGCCAACATGGTGAAACCCCGTCTCTACTAAAAATACCCAAATTAGCCAGGCGTGATGTTGTGCACCTGTAGTCCCGGCTACTCAGGAGGCTGAGGCACCAGAATCGCTTGAACCCAGGAGGAGGAGGTTGCAGTGAGCTGAGATCGCACCACTGCACACCTGAGCGACAGAGCGAGACTCCGTCTCAAAAAAAAAAAAAAAAAAAGTTCTGGTTACAGTTGATTTGGGATTTTAAAGGATGAGATAGAGCCTTTTAGGACGAGGGCAGAATTACATCCCCAGCTTCTCTTCATCACCTCCCTGCACCTCTCAGCCCACCCCCTCCCCAACTACTTCTGTGACTATAGGGTTGGACTGAGAAGTCTCTCTGACTTCAGCGTTATCCCACTCCAACAGATCTGGCTCATAGCAAGAAAACCAAGCCCCACTTCCTGCCTCCTACCTTCCAGACTTCAGGCCATTTCCTATCCCAGGTAACATGGGAGTTGGGAGGAGACGCTGGTCACACCCTCTGTCAAGGCTTGTCCTCGAGATACCCTCCCTGTGTAGCAAAGTTCTGTTTCCCTAATGAATCCCGTACACGGGCTCCCACTCCTGCTCCTGTCTGTACCACTCCCACGTGCCTGGAATCCATGAAAAATCTTCTGAGTCTTAAGTCCTTAACACAGAACATGTGAACATCTAATGAGGACAGGCTCAAACCGTCCATCAGCTGCCATGATAATTCTGGAATACTGGAACACCAGAATTGGTCCTGGTTTATTTTGTTATTTATCTGCTCACCTATCTGTTTATTATTTCATTGTGGTTATATATATATATATATATAAAATGTGTGCAGTTCTGTGGTTTTGGTACGTTCATTGTGCAACCAGCACTGCCATCCATCTCCGGAACTTTTTCCTCTTCCCCCACTGAAATTCTGGATCCCTTAAACACTAACTCCCTCCCCTCCCCTCTCCCTGGTCCCTGGCAGACAGCCTTCTACTTTCTGTCTTTGTTAATTTGGCTTCTCTGAGTGAGTCCTGGTGAGGGAAGGAAATTTGGGCTTGAAAATCTGTTCCCTGTTGTCTATGTCTCTACCGATAGCTTCTTCTCCCAGAGAGGAAAATGTTTGATCGGATTGTTCATTTTACCCAAGGGCAATGGCACAATCTCATTTATGCTTTACTTTTAAAGGGTAGACTATATATGCTTGTATATGAACATAACATTTCTAGAAGAATACTTAAATTTCTATCTTTCTCTTCTCTAGGGGATGGGATTGGGATGAAGAATGGCAGGGGGCCTTTTTTTCTTTTTAAATTATTCTGTATTGTTTAGGGAACTGGTTTTTTTTTTTTTTTTTTTTGAGATAGAATCTTGCTCTGCCACCCAGGGTGGAGTGCAGTGGCACTATCTTGGCTCACTGCAATCTCCGACTCCCAGGTTCAAGCAATTCTCCTGCCTTAGCCTCCCAAGTAGCTGGGATTACAGGTTCCTGACACCATGCCCGGCTAATTTTTGTATTTTTAGTAGAGACAAGAGTTCCACCGTGTTGGTCAGGCTGGTGTCAAACTCCTGAACTCAAGTGATCCTCCCTCCTTGCCTCCCAAAGTGCTGGAATTACAGGTGTGAGCCACCACGCCTGGCC
>NW_026652276.1:221054165-221069075 GCF_009828535.3 Hylobates moloch | reverse complement strand
CCAAGCCACAGCTGGACCCCAGCTATCAGCCAACTCTGGGGCCCTGTAAGGCCTTCTTTCCTTTAAATGGCCTTTGTTCTATTTGATCCCTGAATGCTTTATCTTGAACTTCATTTTAACATGTACACCAGCTGCCCACAATCCCCTTGGAAGAAAGCTGGATATCAATTATGAAAAAAATAAGGCTGGGAGTGGTGGCTCACACCTGTAATCCCAGCACTTTGAGAGGCCAAGGCAGGCAGATCACCTGAGGTCAGGAGTTTGAGACCAGCCTGGCCAACATGGTGAAACCCCATCTCTACTAAAAATACAAAAAATTATCCGGGCATAGTGGCGGGCACCTGTAATCCCAGTTACTTGGGAGGCTGAGACAGGAGGATCTCTTGAACCCAGGAGGCGGAAGTTGCAGTGAGCCAAGATCACACTATTGCACTCCAGCCTGGGCGACAGAGCAAGACTCCATCTTAAAAAACAAAGAATAAAAGAAAGAATTGGATGACAGTTTGCAAGAGGTTCCAAAAGAGATCAGGGAAGGGCTGCATACAAGTCTTAATGCTGGCATGGGGAGAGGGGGCACAGAGCCCCTGAGTGACTGGCCTGCTTCCGCACTGAGACCCAAAACCCTGCCTGCTTGAAGACAAGGCAGTTCTAATCACGCCACCGGAATTTTCTGTATTTCCTTCCGGACTTGAACATTTGGACAATATCTACAATTGCATTCTTTGTAATACTTCTGTGTTGAAATATCATTTTGAGATACCCTCAAATCATCCACATATTCTCTTTAAAAATGGCGAAAGGTATTTCCATATGGTTTATGTGATCTATTAATTCATAAAAGTGTTGAGTGGAATTTATCACATGCGGTTAATGCTTTGTGCTGCTTCTGTTTCTAGAGCCTGAAATCTGGCTGTTATTTCACTCTCTGTAAGGGTCTGGGGACATGAATTAAGATGCCCTTCTCCATGGAGTGCCTTGTTTGGGAGAGTTTGAACGAAGTACAATAGTTGGTTTTGCTCTCAAGATACCCACAGGTTGGTGTGACCGGCTGGTTGGTGTGTACATTAGTGAAATGTCATGGAGTGGCAGGCATGCATCCAAGAATATAACATGAAGTATAGTTACAGCTCAAAGTGCTGAGGAGGAAGGGCAGGGAGGACCAGGTGAGGCAAGCCCAACACAGACGTCTTGAGGGGTGGTGAGATGTTTTGGAGGGTGAGTCGTGTTGGAGCTCCAGGATGGGACAGCTGGGGGTGTTGGATGGCAGGAAAGAGCTCCCAGGACTCAGACAGTCCCCTACTGTCTGAATGCCAGCTCCAAGATCGGTCAGGGACTTTTATCTGTTTTATATACAGCTGATTTCCCAATGCTTGGCACAGAGAAGGTGCTCAATAAACAATTGCTGAATGAATTAATTAATGAATGAACAGGCAGGAGAAATGGCAAAAGCCAGCACAGGCTAGGAGACCAAAGGGCCAGCTTGGGCTGGGGAGGAAGGCGGTGTTAAGAAAAGGCCAGTGAAGCTTTGAGAAGCTTGTTAACCTATAGGAAAGCTGGCCAGATATCTGAGGTGCCCTGGGGGATACAAAGGAACCCAGGACTCAGGCGCTGCCCTCCAGAAACACATGTGGCAACTGATGGAGGAGGGCCCTGACCTGCAGGGTGGGGCAGAGGGTAGGGGTAGGGGGTGGAGACTGGGGCAGGAGAGGGGGCTGCCACACACCTGAAAGCTGGTGGGTACATCCTCAGCGTCTCTGCAATCACCATGTCCAGATAGGGCAGGCCTTCCTCGAGGCTGCAGAACTCAGGGGCCATCTGCTGGAGGGGTCGTGACAAAGAGAGAAGTTCGAGTTAGCCCAAATCTCACGGCATTTTGTCGTTTCCTTAAATTTCAATCTCGTTTCCAACTTTGGCAAATATTTAAACAGAAACTCCACAAAATGGAAAGTCAGTATGACCCAAATTGCATCTGATTGGCGCTCAGTATGTTCTATTGTGCTTATATTTCACGGTGGTAGCCTGGGGCTCAGGGGTTTTTGTAATACAGAGGAGTTTGGTTATAAAACTGCAGCGGCAACCACAGCTGCCAGCATTTATTGGGAGCTGACGATGTGGCCGACCAAGTGCAGCATAGACGTTCCCTCATTTGATCCTCCACTAAGCCAGTGTGGCGACTGTTTCCCCATCTCTTAGATGAGAAAACTGAGGCTCAAAGAGCCTGTCACATGGGTAATCATGGCACATTACGAAGTCAAAAGGCAAATAGTGAAATAGCAAATAAAAAAGTTTGCAACATCTATAAAGGATTAACAGTAACAAAAACCAAAGAGCTATTATCAATCAGTAGGAAAAGAAAACTAGCTAGAAAAATGGTCAAAGGCTATGAAGAGGCAAAACACAGAGGCAATATGAGTCACTACGAAGAAAAATGCAAGTTCAAATGAGATTCCATTTGCACAGGTCGGATTAGGAACAGTTGGAAAATATTGATTAGATTTCAGGGGATGCAAATGTGGGGATCCTAACACCCCCTGGGTGACTCTCCTGGGGTGACAGTCTGTCACTCCCTGGCTCCCCATCTTTGGCCTGAAAATGAACACGTGCCCATGAGGTCTTGAGCAGGGTGTGGGCGCACCGGGATTAAGGAAGCTTATTTGCTGCTCTGCCAGTTTCCCCACAGAGGTGGAATGAGTTATCTGGTTAGTAGGTGATGGTCTCACTTTCTTCACCTAGATAATGCTAATCCAGGAGGAGTCCCCAAGGTGGCGGATTGCTTTCTTCTGTTCCCTCTTTTTCCCAGAGCAGCAGGAGGCTGGCCTCCAGGGCAAGTCCATTCTGAAGCCGCCAATGTTCCAGGGACAGGCGCTGGGAGGCCTAGTTCCTCCATCTGCAGGGGGAGCCCTTCACAGCCCTGTAGCAGCCACCGGCTGCCCTGCCTGGGATCTCAGCCAGCTCTCAAAGTGAGCTCCCGGGATGGGCAAGGGTCAGCAGCAGCAGCAACACCCGGGAACCTGTTAGAACCGCATGTCGGGTCAGAGGGGTGGAAGGGCAGGGGCCGGGACACGTGGAGTCTTGAAGTCCATAGCCAGTATCGTAGCTAATCTGTGATGACATAGCCATTCAATATAATGCAGCTGTTTAATGATGTCCATAGGCAGGTTGCAGAAATTATATGTAGTTTAATCCCATGTCTGTGACTGTTTATGAATTTAGAGGGCCAGGGTGGCATTCCTACTTTGTCATAAAAAATGACAAGGTTTGGATGGTTTTCCCAAAGCTCTCCCACCTGCATTTCTGGGAAAGTTTCTAACTTTAGAAGGTTATCACTCAACCCCACACTTGCCACTCCCATAACAGGCCACTGGGGCAGCTGGCTGAGCAAATGACCAATGAAAAGGGCTCTGTGCGGGGGTTAATGCTCTGTGGCTGCTGTCTTGAGAGTCTTCATAACTTTATCTTTTTTTTTTTTTTTGAGACAGAGTCTTTTTCTGTCGCCCAAGCTGGAGTGCAGTGGTGTAATCTCGGCTCACTGCATCCTCCGCCTCCCAGGTTCAAGTGATTCTCCTGCTTCAGCCTCTCAACTAGCTGGGATTATAGGCATCTGCCACCATGCCTGGCTAACTGTTATATTTTTAATAGAGATGGGGTTTTACCGTGTTGGTCAGGTTGGCCTCAAACTTCTGACCTCAAGTGATCCGCCTGCGTTGGCCTTCCAAAGTGCTGGAGTTACAGGCGTGAGTCACTGCACCCGGACATAACTTTATCTTTGAATCTGTGCTTTGGAAGCCTGGCTTATGCATGGCTCCACCTGTGGCTGCCTCCCACGACCAGCTCTCAGCTGCCTGTGCTCTCCACCTGGCTTCCCCCTTTCTGCCCTGACCTATGGCCACTGTTGCTGTCCACACTTCACAGGGTCCTGGGTACAGGCACAGAGAGGGCCAGGATAGGGTGCATGCACCCTGCAGCATCTCGGGTGGGCATGGTGGTGGCCGTCCCTGCCCTAGGCTGGCAGCACACAGTGTATGTGGTGGGGCCAGCCAGAGGCTGTGTCTTGATGGGGGCAAACCTCTGCCCACCCCTAGCCCAGGTACTGAGTGTGTCATAGCACAGAGGTTTAGAGATCCTTGGAGGTTAGTCTGCTGTGGCTAGCTGGGGAAGGCTGTGGAAAGGGGAGACAGCTGGACCAATTTCCCTAGACCCTGCCTCCCTGGCTGGGTCTCAGTGCCTGTGTCTGGTGGCTGACAGGGCCCTTGGATGCCTGGAAGGGTCTGGACTCCCCCAGCTCATCCAGTATGTCCAGGCCTGAAAGAGCATCCCCCTTGGGCGAACCTGGAGGCACCCTGTCTTCCTGTTTCCAATCTTTATGAGTTTGGTTTGTGTTTGTCTCTTCTGGCCAACAAGTCACAAACACCAATTGTGTAATTTCAGTGGTTCTGCATGAGTTAAACGCTCTGAAATTTACATTTAAAACTGGCATTGTTTGATATAAAGATGAATGGTAAAATGCTTGCTAATAATTTAACATTGAGCTTTCTTTACTTAGAACAACAGTAAATAGAAAATAAAAAGCACCATGACAAGTCGAAAAAGAGACTACAGAAGAACCGAAGAAGCTCGCTGAGTACCACGATGGACACCTCCCCCCGCTTTGGGAATAAAGGCTACCACACTTTTATTTCTCACTGGGCCTCACAGATCCTGCAGGCCAAGATTGACTGGCCCAAAGGGACCAGTCTGGAAATTTGGATCTGGGACAAAGAAAAAAGTTTTTCTCCAGCAGGCGGCGATTGAACACAGGGAAGTGGAGACCCATTGTTGGCCACATTCGGCCTTGTGGATTAACGAGCAGAAAACAGCAGTTGGCCTCAAGAAAGAAGAAATGAATCAGATGTATACAACAAAGCAGAAGCAAAGGACGGAGAGACCATTTCTTTGTGCCCCATAGAGTTCTAGTTCCTGTTTGCCATCTGCTCCTGGCAGGTAGCCCTGTGGGTGGCATCTTGGTACCTTCCAACTTGCGGCTGAAGTTAGCAACATTCTGAATTCCATTGTCTGCAACCAAACGAATCTTAAATGCAGGAATATGCATGTATCAAACAAGAAACAGAGGTGCGGTACACAAACATAGGGAACTACATCTCAAAAAGAAAAACTGGATCTGGGAGCAGCATCCCTAATGGGTAAATGGTGTTGGTTCCCTGAAGAAAACTGTATGGCTTGTAAGTTGTCACGGTTTGTCAAAGAAATAAAATTTTTAAAGACAGGCTAAGCAAATTTTGTATCAGAAAATCAAAGTCTTTATTTACTCTTTCCCTAGATGGGCTTTTTTGTTTTGTTTTGTTTTTTTTGTTTTTACTGCTTCTAGGCTTTTAGATCAAGATACCCATGTAGGCCAGGTACGGTGGCTCACGCCTGTAATCCCAGCACTTTGGGAGGCCGAGGTGGGTGGATCACCTGAGGTGAGGAGTTCAAGACAAGCCTGGCCAACATGATGAAACCCTGTCTCTACTAAAAGTACAAAAAATTAGCTGGTCATGGTGGTGGGTGCCTATAATCCCAGCCACCCTGGAGGCTGAGACAGGAGAATCACTTGAACCAGGAGGTGGAGGTTGCAGTGAGCTGAGATCACAGCCTAGGCAACAAGAGCAAAACTCCGTCTCAAACAAACAAAAAGATACGTATGTAAAGATCGTCTTGGTTCAGCAGTTCTCCGTGTGGCTGCATGTTAGAAACAGCCAGCTTTTTTTTTTTTTTTTTTGAAACAGAGTTTTGCTCTTATTGCCCAGGCTGGAGTGCAATGGCCCGGTCTTGGCTCACTGCAACCTCCTCCTCCTGGGTTCAAGCAATTCTCCTGCCTCAGCCTCCTGAGTAGCTGGGACTACAGACGCTCACCGCCACGCCCGGCTAATTTTTGTATTTTTAGTAGAGATGAGGTTTCACCATGTTGGTCAGGCTGGTCTCGAACTCCTGACCTCAGGCAATCCGCCTGTCTCTGCCTCTGCCTCCCACAGTGCTGGGATTACAGGCGTGAGCCACCACGCCCGGCCAGAAACAGCCAGATTTTTTTTTTTTTTTTTTTGGGGCGGAGTCTCGCTCTGTCGCCCAGGCTGGAGTGCAGTGGCGCAATCTCGGCTCACTGCAAGCTCCGTCTCCCGGGTTCACGCCATTCTCCTGCCTCAGCCTCTCCGAGTAGCTGGGACTACAGGTGCCCGCCACCACGCCCCAGCCAGATTTTTATATGCTTTAACATAGATGGATGCTTGGGCCCTACTCCCCAGTGTTGGTCTGAGGTGGGGCCTGGGCACCAGCTCTCCCTTTATAGCCCCCTGGCTGTCCTAATGTACACTCAGGGGCATAGGTCTTTCTGTCTGTCTGTCTGAGACCTACCCTAGCGCTTCTCCACACCTGAGGAGCGAACGATGAGGCGGAGGGACGCACATACCTCCATGTCTTAGTCGAACCAGGGAGACGACAAAACTCAAGTCCCTATCCCACTCACTGGCTGGTCCACCCAGCAATTGCTGGCTTTGTCTGCAGCATTCAGGAACAGCAGGGGCAGAGCGGTCCTGAGCAAATTCTGCCAGCAGAGGGCAGCAAGCGCACGCTAAATGAGGACTCCCCGACCCGGGAAAGGACCTTGGAAATCCTCGCAGCCATCCTTCATTGACAGAGAGGAGAAAAATGTGGCCCAGAGAGGAAGGCCTGTGAACCCAAAGTCTCAACATAGAACTTATTCTAAGTGTCTTCTTTCATTCAGCAGTCCCTCAATGGGCACCTTGGATGGGTCAGGTGCAGGACCAGGTGCTGGGGGTCCGAGAAAGCTCTGCCCATTGAGGAAACCAATTCCTAAACAAATCATGACATGGATGTGTAAAGTGTTATCGAATGTGCTTATGAGGAGTGCAAAACCAGTTCTGTTTAGGAGATCCTTCATTTACATACTCAGGGAATACATATGGAATCGGCGAGCATGATTCACCAGGCACTGTGCTAGGCCCAGGAGACGTAACTTTAAAATGCATGGACATGTCCCAGCCTCTTGGAGCTTCCAGTCTATCAGGATGCAAACAAGTGGATAAGGGTGAGATGGGAGAACAGATGAGGGACACACATCGCCCACATTTGGGATCAGGGACTCTGCGAGGAGGAAGCGACAATGTCCAGGCTGAGATTTTTAGAATGAGTGAGAATAAGCTAGTGAAAAGTGGATGGGCTTGTTCAGAGGCTGCTGCAAACAATCTAAAACAAATATGAATCAATCAGGGAACTGTGAATCCAACAGGATATTTGATGCTCTCAAGGAATGAACATTTATTTTGGTTTTAGTTGATAATGGTATTGTGGTCATGTTTAGAAAAGAGTTCTTATCGGCCAGGCACGGTGGCTCACGCCTGTAATCTCAGCACTTTGGGAGGCCGAGGCAGGGGTGTCACTTGAGGCCAGGAGCTCGAGACCAGCCTGGGCAACATGGTGAAATCCTATCTCTACTCAAAATAGAAAAATAGCCAGGTGCGGTGGTGGGCACCTGTAATCCCAGCTACTTGGGAGGCTGAGGCAGGAAAATTGCTCAAGCCTGAGAGGTAGAGGTTGCAGTGAGCCAAGATAGCGCCACTGCACTACAGCCTGGGAGACAGGCCCTTGGCACACCCAGTCCTCTGTCAGCAGCTCCAGGCACCAACGTTACCAACAGCTAATGAGGGTGCAGTGGATCTGCTGGGCCTGGAGTGTCATGAAAATGTGGGGGACTGAGCAGAATATTCTTTTATTTAAAGCCAGGAAGCACCTGAAGCTTCTATGTTTCCAAAAGATAACATGAAAAGCCATCCCCCAGGGTTCTCTCTGCCTCCTGTTTCAAAGGCCAAATTACTGAGAATTAGAGTTGGGGGGAAATCTCAAAATCAACCTGTGCTGTCCACACCCAACGAAGAAGCCCCCATGCAGCCCCTCCCCCTGACCTTGGCCTGGCCTTGGGTCCCACAAGGGAGGCAAAGGGCAGGGTTCTGTTCTGGGTCTGTAACTAGTAGCCATGGCCTTGGGCCAGTTGTCAGGACAGTATCGACAGGTCCCCTCGTCTGTAATGCTGTCCCACCCATCTTGCAGAGTAGGGTGAACAAGAAGATGAAGGTGAAAGTCTTTGGCCACTGGAAAGTACCTCATAAGCAGGTGATATTTCTGTTTGAACACATTCAGTGGCGAGAAAGCTTATTTCAACATTAGGCGCTCTGCTCTCTCTATTGAACTAGGCTAATAGGATGTATTAAGGGAGAAAGAAATTCTAAAATCCTATCAAATTCATTTCAGCTGGGACTTAATTTTATAAAATAACTGCTCTTAGGAGATTGAAAATTAAATATTGGGAAACATGGAAATAAAGAAAATAAATAGAATTTTACCTAGTGGTTTACATTCTCAAACCAGAGTTTCTTCATTTGGGGGGAGACTTTTTCATATATATTTGATTTTCAATGGGCAGTAACTTCTAATTTTATTTCTAAGATTCTTGGTCTCTTAGTCTTTCCATCATATAGTTTAGGATCTGGAAACCAATATGTGTTTGTTTATTTTCTTGCTCTGTGGCCCAGGCTACAGTGCAGTGGTGCTGTCATAGCTCACTGCAGCCTTGAACTCCTGGGCTCAAGCGATCCTCCTGCCTCAGCCTCCAGAGTAACTGGGACTACGGGTGCAAGCCACCATGCCTGTCTAATTGTTTTTTGTTTGTTTGTAGAGATGCGGGGACATCTCACTATGTTGCCCAGGCTTGTCTTGAACTCCTGGACTCCAGTGATCCTCCAGTCTCAGCCTCCTAAAGTACTGGGAGCACAGACGTGAGCCACTGTGTCTGGCCCAATATTTAAATACATTTAAATACAATAGATTAACCTGATGGTTTAGGGAACTAACTCTGTGGGAAATCTATTGATAAATCCTTTTCTGTGGGAAATAACATTACTGCCCTCTCCTATTAATCTCTTTTCTATATTTATCATTTTGTGTATCATTTTCTCTGAAAGCTAGACACACACACAGTCACACACCTACACATACGCCACACGCTGGGTGTGTGTGCAGGTGTCATCTGGAGTATAAATGAAAAAAAGAAAATAAAAATGTCATTGCTTTCACAAAGATTTTTCCTGGAGATTCGCGGACCTAATAGAAAAATTATCATTTTTCTATTTTGTTAAAGGAAATAGAAGCAGAGATGGCTTCAGTTGTGTTCTTCAGAGCAGTAGGAAGAGCAGCATCTGTAGTAGTTATACCTACCCAGCCGTCACTAGACTTGGTCTTATACTAAGAAGTGGGCCAAGTGATGCTGGCCCTTGCCCTCTAGAAGCGGAAGCTGGAAATCCCTTAAGCACAAGGACAGCTTGGGGCAATACAGCCATATGAAGAATAAAGATTTCCATTCGCTCTGATTCTCCAGGGACCGTGGGACTATACTGTGAAACCAAGCCGTGGAAAATGGGGTGACCTTCGCTTTACCCTTCTGACCATAAACCAGAGGCAAAGCCCCTCACCCTTGCAACTGGTTTCCAAGAGGAGCCCTGAGTTCTAATTTTTTTTTTTTTTTTTTTTTTGAGACCGAGTCTTGCTGTGTCCTCCAGGCTGGAGTGCAGTGACGCGATCTTGGCTCACTGCAACCTCCACCTCCTGGGTTCAAGCAAGTCTCATGCCTCAGCCTCCCAAGTAGCTGGAATTACAGGCACCCACTACCACGCCCACCTAATTTTTGTATTTTTATGGAGACAGGGTTTTACCATGTTGGCCAGGCTGGTCTTGAACTCCTGACCTCAGGTGATTCACCCACCTCAGCCTCCCAAAGTGCTGGGATTATAGGCATAAGCCATGGCACCCGGCCAGCCCTGAGTTCTTATGGCAAGGTTGGGAGGGTGGTGAGGTTCTCTGAGCTCTGACATTTCACCTTCTAGATCCCATAGCTCTGTTGTCTGAGTGGGTCCAGTGAGCAGTTTCAAGGCTTGCAGGAAGATACGATGGAGGTTTGGTCACGAGAGGGGGTGATAAATCTTTCCATCCACATTGCTGGCTTCCCTGGCCAATGACCAGAAAGTCCTCCGTGCTAGTTTCAATAATTTGGCAGATTTAGATGTTGAAATTCATCCATACTCGAGAAAAAGTAATTAGGAGAGTGTACATGGCATCTATTTATATCTGCATTAGAAGGAGACAGAACCCATCTCAATAAAAACACAGGGATTATTCCAGGTGTTTTTATACTCTGAGGCCCAGGCCATTAAGGGATTAGGTGCAGAGATGTAATGAAAAAACATAAACCAGGCTGCGTGCGCACACAAACACACAGCCCACGGGGCGTCAGTCCTCTCCATGATGGCTCTGGGCCGAGCTTCACTGACAGTGCTGACCCGCTGCAGAAATTACTGTCTGCAGAGATCTAGAATAATAATAGTGTTTTGCCTTCTGAAGCACTTTATTGCTCACCAATGGATTTTTACATCCGTTATACCATTTGGTCCTCACAACCACACTGTGAGGTAGGTAGAGCAGATTTATTGCCTATTTTATAGATGAAAAAAACCCAGAGATTTGGAGAGGTGAAGTGACTTGTCCCAGGTCGCATGGCCAGTTAATGGTAGAGTTGGAACTGAATCCAGGTCTTCAAATTCCAAGCCTTTTCCATTACCTGGGCCTACCTGGTCTTACCTTCCCTCCCTCCAGCCTTCCCTCTCTTCCTTTCCTCTTGTACATTTTATGGAAGAATAACACGCATATGGAAAAATATGACACAAACACAAACGTAGAGCTCAATGAATTTTCACACCATAAGCATTCCTGTGTAACCAGCACCTAGACCAAGACAGAACCTTCCAGCACTTGGAAGCATGCCTGTGGCCTCTCCCGGTCACATGCTCCTCAAGAGTAACCACTGTCTTGACTTCTAACACGAGAGATTACTTTTGCCTCTCTGTCTTGAACTTCCTATAAATGAAATATTTCCATGCAGGCTTTTTGGTCTGCCTTCTTTTGCTCAGTTTCATGTCTGTGACAGTCACCCATGTTGTGTGTTGTGGTGTGTTCATCCTCATGATTTGGTGCTCCATTGGGTGAGCTGCCCAGATTTATACATCCTTTTCCTTGTCAATGGACATTTGAGTTGTTCCCAGGTTGGGGGCCATTATGAATAAAGCCTTATGAACATTGTCGTTTATGGCTTTTGGTGAACAGAGTACAGGTTTCTGTTGGGTGTACATCTGGGAGTGGGACTGCCGGGTCATGAGGGATGTGTATGTTCAGCTTTAGTAGATATTACAAACAGTTTGACAGATAGGTTGTTCACACTGCCTAAAATTTGAACAGTGAATCAGTTGAAAAGCAGCCTGTTGACATCCTAGTTTCTTCTATTTACTCTAACTGCAGGCTTCTCCCCAATTTCTTCTCCCTCCCTTGCTAATATTCTGAAATGTAACCACTATCTCTATTCCAGGAAAAGACTGAGAGAAAGAAATAGGGCATTGTTTTGGGAGCTGAGTTATTTATTCATATAGTGTGTGTGTGTAGCGGCGGGAGGGGGAAATAGGAACAAATAAAACACATCTAATTACCTAATTTTTAAAAATTGCCCCAATTATCAGACACAAGCACTCAGCACTCATAAGCAAAAACACATTCCAACATCAACTAGATTCGAGTCTTTGAATTATCTGCTGTTTGGTAATATTTAGGATTCTGTTTTTTCCGTTAGTATGGAAAATTCACAGCTGATTGTATATGATGTGGAAAGAAATGAGCCCCTAAGTAAGTGATAGTTAAATCACCTAGCCCACTTTCTCTGCACTGGGAAGTGAGTGGACCGCATTTAATTTGCAGAGAAAATGCTTTTGTTCGCTCACCCCACAGATCCCGGTTCCCTCTATCTACTCTGATTAGCAGAGTGTGTGGGGTGAGGGGCAGGGAAAGAGAGGGGATAAGATACAGTTCTGCGCCATATAGAACTTACTCTGTATTTGGGAAACCATTTATTTGTTCATTCACAGATTTATTTTTACGGTAATAGGGAGCCACTGAAGGTTTTTGATGAGTCAAGATAACATACTGAAAATGGCTTTGTGTGATCTGACAATGACATGTAGGATGGTTGGGGTAGAAAGAGTTGGGAAATAGGTCAATAAGACAGGAGGTTCTTGCAATAGTCCAGGCAAAAGTGAGGCGCGCCAATCACAAGGCCAGTAGTCAGAATGGGAAAAGGGGCTGAAAGAGAGAAGCCGTATCAGCAGTGGCTCTCTATCTTGGCTGTTCCCCATTGATACTGGGGCCCATCCCAAAACATTTCCACTTAATTGGTCTGGATTGGGGTGCAGGAATTGGTATTGTTTTAAAAGTCCCCCAAGGGATTATCACATGCAGCCTGGATTTCAGAATCACTGTCATAAAGGAAGCTCTACCAGGGGAGGTGAGGGTCTTGGGATTTAACGGGTCAGGGAATGAAGAGAGATGAAAGGGATTCCCTGGTTTCATTCCTAAGTGGCTGAGAGAAAGACAGAAAGAGGACCACATGGGTGGGGCAGCATCTTCCAGGGGAAGGAGATCAGTTTTTGCAGGATTTTGCTGGAGGCCCCCCCGACCACCTCACCTGGGTGAGACCGTGAGCAGCTTGGCGTAGAAGTGGGGAGATGGTGTCGGCACAGAGGGGGATGAGTCCTCTGGGATAGGGGTAAGAAAAACAAGCACAGAGCCAAGCATTAAACCTTAATGCTTCCCAAGGGAAGGTGGCAGGGCAACTGGAAAGTAAGGGACCCTGGACAACATCTCAGATCTCCTGGACAGTGCCTGGGAGATTCAAGACTAAGAGAAGAGGATGGCTGGCACGGTGGCTCACGCCTGTAATCCCAGCACTTTGGGAGGCTGAGGTGGCAGGATTGCTTGAGGCCAGGAGATCGAGACCAGCCTGGACAACATAGTGAAACCCCATCTCTAAAAAAAAAAAAAAAAAAAAAATGCCAGACGTGGTGGTGTGCACCTGTAATGCCACCTACTCAGGAGGCTGAGGTGGAAGGATCACTTGAGCCCAGGAGTTTGAGGCAGAGTGGACTATGATTGCCAATAATAATAATGATAATAATAAAGAAGAAGAAGACGCGCCATTATATTTGTCAACTGTGGCAGGGACAAGGCCAAAACCAAGTCAGTGGGATGGCAGGATGAGTAGTTAGAGAGAGGATGAATGAGAGGGAGCGAGGGGAGACTGGCAGACTGCTTCTACCAGGCACACTGAAAGAATTTGGGAGAACAGAGCAAACCGAAGGGAGGCAGGAGAGCACCGTCACCCGTCTGCAGGGCGAGCCCATGGCCAAGGAGAAGGCAGTGCTGTGCCATGCAGTTGTGGGGGTGGAGCCAGGCCCCATGGCATCAGTCCCAGAAAGAAAGATTCTGACTCCATGTGGGGCAGGATTTTCAAAGGACTACAACTTCACAATGCAATCGGCAAGGCCAGGTCCTCCGGGGCTTTTCACATGAGGTTATGAAGCACTTGAAAAGGTCGCGGTAGGATATTCATAGGTCCCTCATCAACAGGAGAGCAACACGAGGGACCCCAAGGTGCCCTCCACCTCTGGGCTGGTCTGATGCAGCATGGCCACGCCCCCACCCACCGGGGGACAGTCTCGTGACCTTAGCAGATCCTGGTCACTCTGCCAGGCCAAATAAACGTGACGGGAAGGTGGAGAGCCATCAACTTGCCCTCCCCACGCCCCTCCTGCATTTCCCATCCCTCATCTTCGTGTGCATCTCGTTGATGATTTGCTGTAGGAGTCAGAATGCAGGTCACTAGCTGTTTGGGGAAATGGTAAACAAAGATAAGAGCTTTAAGCACTGGAATTTATTTTTTATCCACTGGCCTAAAAGCAACTGCATGTTAAATTTAGAAAGCTGGTGCCAGACCCCTCCCCGCCCCTCCTGCTTCCTGCTCCTCTTACCGCCCATGCTCAAAGCATGGTCTCAGCTGACTATGGAATACGAGACGTGTTTGTAAAGCCCAGGAGTCTTCAGAGGCTGCCTGCCTGGATGTTTATAAAAATGTATCATCTGAGGGCCTGGGAGAAAGGGGCCGTTTCCTCCGCTCCCGGGCTCTGCTCACCATTCTAGCAGCAGCCATCTCTGCCCAAATATTTACCCAAATGTCCTCCCTGCTCAGGGCCCTGGGTGCATCAGCCCCCCACTGTCGTCAAGTGGGATACCCCCAAGGGAGGGGGCAGCATTTTCAGCAGACCACCGATGGATTTATTAATAAGGCCTCCCTCACGCCTGGGAATCTATAATTGAACAGCTCTCTTTTCTCTGTGGGTTAAATCCCTTTGCTACCAACTCTAAGAACCTGCAGAAATCCTTCTATTGACCTGGAATTCTGTTGTATTGAATATTGTCTGAAATAAATGAGCCATTGTCTGGGCTCAGAATTTTCTGGGTAGAAAGAGATCTCCACTGTGATGCAATTTATTGCAGCAGGATTTTTTTTTTTCCAGCTCATCCTGAATTCCCTATTGCCCGCTCGGTCCATTTTCATAGTCCAGGATATAAGTGGGGAGGGCTAGGCCCAAGCAAAAAAAAAAAAAACCTCCTTTGCCCAAGGATGATGTCCAGAGGCCTAAATGGTGACTGGTACCAGATTTTAATGGCTGCTGAGTAACTGAGATCCATTTGTGTGGCCAGCTTAGAAGAAAAGAGATCGGACCAACACTCTCAGCTGGCATTGGGAGACCAGTCATAGGACAGTAAAAAGGGAAGAGCAGCTGGGCATGATGGCTCACGCCTGTAATCCCAGCACTTTGGGAGGCCAAGGCAGGCAGATCACTTGAGGTCAGGAGTTTGAGACCAGCCTAGCCAACATGGCGAAACCCTGTCTCTACTAAAAATACAAAAAATTAGCCGAGTGTGGTG
>NW_026652276.1:220936506-221054065 GCF_009828535.3 Hylobates moloch | reverse complement strand
ACCTAAAATAAAAATTAAAAAATAATTATTTTCAGAGTACTATTTAGAAAAGGATGCAAAATGGATAGACTAGGTGAGAAAATTCTCTACATAGATTTATATTTATCACTATATCTTAAGGTTAAATTTGACCCAGTAAATAGCTATAGAGAGGGAGAAAGCCATCTGCTAAAGCTTGTTTTTCATTGTATTATTTTGGAATTCAATTGTCTATCAATAAATTGGGATGTGCGCAGTGGCTCATGCCTGTAATCCCAGTACTTTGGGAGGGAGGCTGAGGCGGGCAAATTGCCCAAGGTCAGGAGGCCGAGACCAGCCTAGCCAACATGGTGAAACCCTGTCTCCACTAAAACTACAAAAAATTAGCTGGGCATGGTTGTGCACACCTGTAATCCCAGCTACTTGGGAGGTTGGAGCAGGAGAATCACTTGAACCTGGGAGGTGAAGGCTGCAGTGAGCCACTGCCCTCCAGCTTGGGTGGCAGAGTGAGACTGTGTTTCAAAAAAAAAAAAAAAAAGAAAAAAGAAAAAGAAAAAGAAAAGAGAAGCAAAGCAAAGAGCAGTTCAACCCTCCCATTGGATGGATGAGGAACCACAGCCCAGAGAGGTGAAGTGACTTGCCTAAGCTGCACAGCAAATGAGGGGGCAGAGGCAGCGTTAGACCTCAGGCCTTGGGACGCGGGTCCAGAGCTATGCTCACTGCTACATTACATTGGAGACAGAAGGGTTTAACCACAAAATCCAGGAGGAGAAACTAGGCATCCCGTAGCCAGTTGGGGTTTTTAGTGTTCAACTGATAAGCAATTGTGGAGCATGCTTCTCGGGTCACACTGTGAGAATCTCAAGGAAGACAAGGCCTTGTGGAGAAGTGGGTCCGTTCCAGGCCCAGGCAGCAGGGCCGCAGGGTCAGCAGGAGATGAACTTGAGCAGTGAGCTTTGGCGTTTCTTAATACTCTGTATTCACTGATGGGTACCTTGAGTTCTCCAGCCTCAGGGATTTCGCTCACAATCGGGCAGTGTAGGCTTGCCCAATACAATTTGAATTTTTGATACATTGTGCAATGGACTGAATGTGTGAGTCGGGCCGCCCCCAGGTTTATGTGTTGAAACCCTATTCCCCAACATGATGATACTTGGAGATGGGGCCTCTGGAAGGTTATTAGGGTTAGATGAGGTCATGAGGGTAAGTGGGGACCTCGTGATGATATGACTTCCCATTTATTTATTTATTGAGACCGAGTCTCACTCTCTCCCAGGCTGGATCGGCTCACTGCAACCTCTGCCTCCCGGGTTCAAGCAATTCTCTTGCCTCAGCCTCCCAAGTAGCTGGGACTACAGGCGTGCGCTACCATGCCCAGCTAATGGTTTTTGTTGTTGTTGTTTGTTTTTAATTTTTTTATTTTTAGTAGATACGGGGTTTTTCCATGTTAGCCAGGCTGGCCTCAAACTCCTGATCTCAGGTGATCCACCCACCTCAGCCTCCCAAAGTGCTGGTATTATAGGCGTGAGCCACTGCACCAGGCTGATTGCCTTTTTAAAAAGAGGAAGAGACACAAGATCTGGACTTTCTGTTTCCTTTTAACTCTGAGAGGGAGATGCCTTCAGCGAATTCTCTACCTTACATGGCTTCTCGTGAAACTACCAGGTTTGTGCAGAGCTAATCACTCCCCGTGCCAAGAACCGAGCTGAGTGCTTCTGAGGGCAGCTCCCTTTGCAGGGAGGAAACGGAGGACCCCAGGGCTTGGGGAGCTTGCAGAGGCCACAGGCAGATGGTGGGAGAGCTGGGATGGAAACCAGGCCTCTCTCCAGGGCCGCCTCCTCCACCTGATGCTATTTCAGCCCTTTGCCTTCTTCTGCAGCTGATGGCTTTTAGTGAAAAAGGCTTCTTGCCAAGAGTGGCCTCTACAGTGGCAAAACAAAGTAAAAACAGCCCCCAGAGACATGGCTCCACGAGCTTCCCCGCTAGTGTTGGCCTTTGTACACAAGAGAGCAGCCCTCCCCTCTGCTGGGAGCTGGCGGGGTGGATTCATGAGAATGAAGTTCTTGAGGAGGGAGGTTTTTTAAAAAATTAAATTTGGGGGTGGGAAGAGATTTACTAAATTGCAGATAGCACATGCCTCAGAGCCTTGAGAGCCAATTTCTTATCTTCCATGGACCTGGAGTTTGCATGATTGCTCAAAGCAGCGGAGATGCTGGTTCGTGCCTCACCCCCTGGCCTGCTAGTTGTGAGCAGGTGAAAGGGGGCTGCCAGCTGGCCTGCAGGTGGTTCCCACCAAACCTCTCAAGGGAGAACTGGCAGATCATACCCCCTTGTGCCATATTGCTAGAGCGGACAGGGAGGGCTCGCCATCCTTGGCTGGGCATCGGAGGAGAGAAAGGCCATTCCATGCCATCCTTCTTCCCATGTGAGGGGTTCCCAGGAGGCTCTCCTGCAAGTGAGACCCACACTCCATCTCTCAGGGAATGGGAAGGGTCTTCCCTGGAGCTCTGGTGCCTAGGCTGGGGGCCAACGGCTCCCAGCTAAAGTCCCTCCTGCCCCACCTGCTACAGAGCTGCCCGCGCCCTCTGGGGCTTCAGTCCAGTCCTGACTCTGTGCCCAACTTTTGTTATCCTTTTTTGGTTTTCTTATCTCTGCTATGGGGCTGCTCTTCTAATGTGGGTCAAAACCCCTAAAGCATGATTACGGCCCTATGAGGCCAAGTCACCACTACCCATCTTCCATGTAAAACGATTCTCTGTTTATGTGTTTCTATGTCTTTATGCTTTTATTTTATTGATTGATAGATTTTTTGAGAAATCAACACTGACTCTTTCTAATAAGAATCTCATCTGTTCTGCAAGCGTCCCCTTAGCAGCCTGCGTGCCTCCCTTGATGTTCATAAATGACCTCTCCCTTAACCTTGACAGTCATTCCATTGGGCCCGTGTCACCTGCTGCCTGCTGTCTGCTGTGTACAGAGCATTGTTCTGGGGTGGGGTGGAGACGGGCGATGCACAGTCCCTGGGGGTGGAGAAGCCAGGAGGACACTGGTGGTGACAGGGAAGTGTGGGTACTGTGGCAACATAGGGGGGCATCGTGGGGGTCACGGACCTGCATGGGGTAGGGATGGGAGGGATCAGAAAGCCTTTCTGGAGAAGGTGAGGCTTATGCTGAAGCAATTTTCAAAAAGCATTTGTGTTCTTTCACACAGAAACAATAAAAGCACTTAAACAAGGTTTTGGAACAAAATCGAAATGAGTTCCATCACAGCCATGCCATTTATTGCCGTTTTATTGGAGTGCACACTGTCTGTGGTTTCTGCTTCTGCGTCGTTCCAGCCACGTTTCAGCCCATAGATCGTGGCAGTGGCACGTGTTAATTGCGGCAATTTGTTTTGGCCGTGGATCTTAAGGAATCATTTGTTTTTTTTGTCTTTGTGTCTCTGCTCCTGCAATGTCCTGCTGCCTCTGTGCCCCCCTGCCTGCACCGTAGGGAGGCTTCTCCAAGGGGGTTAGCCTGAAGGTGGGGACACACTGGACTGGAGTCCCTCCAGGTGTCACAGGTGACTCTGCCACACCAGGGAAGTCCTGAGGGGCAGGGCCGGCTGGTTGGAGGGGTTTTTGCAGGATCGTAGGCCCAGGCAGCCAGGGGTAGAGGTCAAGTTCACAATCACGGACTGGGCAACCAGATGGGGGTGGTAGTGGGGGCAGGGAGAGCGCAGTGCCGGGGGTGGGGAGGGTGGCAGCAAAGAAGCCACCAGAGCGGCCCTGAGAGGGGGCACAGCTGAGCTGGACCCTGCGGGCTCCAGGACAAGAGGTCTCAGGGGTCAGAACCAGGGGTAGTAGATGACTGCCCAGCAGAGATGAGGAGGCTGGGGTCCCTGGAAGACAGGAGGGTTCCCGTGCCCCCAGACAGGAAACAGGTGCTCGAGGCTGGCTGACTCTGGGTGTGGCCAAGTCAAAGCCAGATCCCCGAACTCCACACTCCTGAGGCTGCCTCTTCCACCAGGAGACACAGGTGGCTGCAGCAGTCATGCTGGAGTGAATCTGCTGCCCTTCAATACGAGGCCATGTGCAAGCTTAGGAAGGAGGAACGCTACGCTGGGGCGAATGTGCCCTCACTCCCCCTGGATGCCAGCCGCCACCGCCAGCTGTGCTCACCCTTGCAGATGGCCTCGGGGTCTCCCTTCAGAGCCAAGGCCCTGAGTGAGGGGCAGGGAGGTGTGGGTATAAGATGGGGACTAGGGAGGGGAGGCCTGGCCTGGGGGAGGAGCAGAGAACAGAAGCAATGGGCCATTTATAAGAAGAGGGCAGGCACCAGGTGAGTTTCACTTGTGTCATTTCATTGAGTTTTATTTTACAGACAGGAAAACTGAGGCTCAGAAGGGTGTGTGCTTAAGGCCAGGGGGCAGGCATGTGGCATTTTGCATAAGGAGGATCTCATAGTGTTAAGGGAATGAAAAGCCAAGTCGGCTTGATTCTAAAACCCATGACAATGATGAGCAAAGACGGGCAGGACACGAATAATTGTCTCTTCCTTATGAGGCAGGACAGGCAGGGATTCACTCAGCACCCTGATTGCTATAGGACCACGGCATCGGAGTGACCAAGGGAACAATCAAAGGTAGAAGCCAGATAGGCAGGGCATCCACCAAGCTAGGAATGCAGAGATGGGCCCGAGACTGGGCATCCACCAAGCTAGGAAGGCAGAGATGGGCCCGAGACTGGGCATCCACCAAGCTAGGAATGCAGAGATGGGCCCACATGGGACCAGAGATCTCAGGAACAGGAAGGATCTGGGTGGGCCGCAGAGGATAGGACTATGTGTCTTGAGTATTCTAAACCCAGGCCAGGGAGAAATGCTGTGAGGTCTCTTCCCAGCTCAACTGGGTGAAGCCCTTGCAAAGACCACAAGGGTCCTCCCTGTGTCTTGGGCAAAGTGAACAGGGTAGATTGCTCTGGCTGGTGAGGGCGAAGCAGTGGGGCAGCCCCCTGGGAAGGAGGAGGAAGCCATGTGGGGGAGCTCTGCAGCTGTGCTCACGATGTCATTAGACATGGGGAGTTTCAGCCTTGTTATTTTCCTTACCCTCGGCCCTTCAGCCCTCTCTGAGCCTCTGTGGAGCTGTCTGGCACTGGGCCCACAGAAGTGGCCACGACCCTTGCCTGTCTTTGCAGTCTGATTTGGGGGTAGCAGCTCCCCAACCTAGTTTGCTTACCCCTCTTCTCTGACTCCCACTGATGCTGACTTCTTCTCAAAGAGCAATGGCTCCAAAACTGTCCCAGGCCAATGGGGGCAACACCTGAGGGTCTTGGCCAGACCCATGGGTCTCTTTGGAAAGTTTCTGGAAAATAGCACAGTGCCCATGTGTTGTTGATTTCTGCTAAGGGTAGGGCAGGAGCAGGGGGAAGAACACCAGGAGGATCTTCTAAAGGTTTGCTAACCCTGCAGTGCGCTGCCTCCTTCCTCAGAGATCACTGAGCGCTCTCCCTCAGCCCACTTCGGGAGCTGCCCTGCCCAGGCACAGACGGCTGGGTGAACCTGCCTCTCCCCTCACGCACCAGACCAGCTGGGACTACCTACCAATGGCCCACCGCACAGCACGCTGAGCAAGAGTGTTCCTGCTCCCGCCACATGGAATGCCTGCTCCTTGTCCTCGACTGTGCCTTTTGCCCTCTGGCCTGGACTACAGATTTTCAAGTGGCGGGCTGGGGTCTGGAGTTGATTGGAGGTGTGGTGGGACCACTGGGGCAGATTACTTTGTAAACCAAGACCAAGAAAGTGCTGTATGTGTCCCGGACATCCATGCAAGCTGGGCTGACGGTCAAAGGAGGCTTTGGAGGGGCCAGGCAGTTGAGGCAAGCAGAGGTACCCCATCCTGCAGCGTGGAAAGGTAGGAAGGAGAAGCCGGCGGGGAGTAGAGAAGAGAAACAGCCCTCGGGGGTCTGGGCAGGACTACGGCAGAAGTCGAGATGCAGAAGCAAGGAGCTGGGGGCTGGTCAAGGTGAACACAAAGGGAGCTGGTAGGCCAAGGAGCTTCACTGTGTCGTTAGATGACGATGCAAACCCAAATGTCCACGGGGCCAGGCGGGACCATGACTGTGAGTCTGTGGTCAGCACAGCACAAGTGTGATGGGTAAGGGCCACTGCATCTGGGCCTTGACGGGGCAGGTGGAGGCGCTCGGGCTAAGCTGGAGCCACGTGCTTGGCAGGTGACTGCCAGAGGTGATGGCCTCAGGGTGGCCTGAGCTTCCCTTGTCTTCAAGAAAAGCTGGTACCTAGATTTTTGTGGAATTCCCCTGAGTTTAAAATTTTGGCAATTAATTCAAACGTAGTAAGCAAGCTAAAACCTCTGCAGCTGTGCTCAGCTTGTGGGCTGCCTCTTTCTGACCCTGTCCCCTGGCGTCCTGCTGGGACAGGTCTCTTTGGGCTGGACAGCTCCCTGCAATATTATTTTGATGTCTGCCCACTTTGGCCCAGTCCATAGGATGCTGTGATTGTTTTTCTAATGAGCTAAGAAAAGAAGGACCTTTCCCGAAACCTGTACTAATAACACCAGGTACTGGTGGAGTTCTGTTATTTTGTGGAACTGGTGATTTGCATGGTGGTGCCACTGCCCCCCAGGGCCTGGGAGGTTCCTGTGGCCCCCAAAGTCTTTTGGGCCCCAGATTACTTAGTGTCCCAATGTAGTTTTTCAAAAAGTAAATTAAAAATAGGGCAGCCATCATACAGATTTAAGACAAAAAACCTCTGGAACTAATTTTAGAAAGCTCTTCATATCCCTGCGAATTAGCCTCCTCTCTGATGAGTAGTCTTGGCGAGAGAGTTCCATTAGAATCAAATATGACTTATCATTAGGTGACTGTTTTAGGGTCGGGGGTCCTGACAACTGATTTATGGCAAGCGAAGCTGGAAGACACAGGGTGAGAAGGGACATGCGTGGTGCTGAGGAAGGGGCCTTCGGTCCTGCACACTCCTGCAAGAATAATGGCCAGACAGGCTGGAAAGAGTAAAATGCAGTTAAACCAAAGGGCCACCTCCAGTCCCCGCCCCGGGGGAACAGAGCTGTCGGCCAGTCTTAGCCAGAGCACACTCACTCTGGTCTGACCCATTCCGGCCTCTCAGTGTGTGGGGATGTGAAGCACCCGTCTTGGTTGGGGGAATAGAAATAGGCCCCAGCTTTAGTCTCCCCGGGACCCTGGGGCTCTGGTGTGGAAAGGGCAGGTGAGAACAGCTTCCTCTTGCTTTTCTATTCCCAATGGTTCTCAACCTCGGCTGCATCCTGGAGTCACCAAGGAACTTGTGAATATCCCAAATGCCAAATGCCCAGGCCGGTAACACTGGAATCCGCTGGGAGCCCCAGGCACCAAGCTCCCCAAGGTGGCTCTAGGCTGCAGTCAAGCACGAGAAACTCTGTGACAGAGACCCAGGCAGAGTGCTGGCTCATGACTGCACCGCTAAGCTCTCAGGGCACTGCCCAGGCCGATTGCTTCTAGAACATCATACCGATTCTAGCTCTTACAGATAGCCTGGGGGATTCTTCCAGGGCCTGACTCCGCTTTCCACATCAAACTTCCACCTTGAGAGCCAAGATCGCATAGTGGTTAAAAGCACACTTGCACACAAATTCGCAATTGTAAAAATATGGAACCAGCCCAAATGCCCATCAACTAGTGGATAAAGAAACTATGGTGTATATATACATGATGGAATACTACGCAGCCATAAAAAGGAATGAGTTAATGGCATTTGCAGCAACCTGGATGGAACTGGAGACGATTATTCTAAGTGAAGTGACTTGGGAATGGAAAACCAAACATGGTATGTTCTCACTCATAAGCGAGAGCTATAAGGATGCAAAGGCATAAGAATGATACAGTGGACTTTGGGAACTTGGGGGGAGAGGTGGGAAGGGGGTGAGGGATAAAAGACTATAAATTGGGTTCATTATATACTGCGCGGGTGATGGGTGCACCAAAATCTCACGAATCACCTCTAAAGAACTTACTCACGTAACCAAATACCACCTGTTCCCCAATAATCTATGGAAATATTTGTTTTAAAGTATATGGGAGTCAGACTGCCCAAGTTTCAATTGGTGCTTCACCACTTCTCTGCTGTGTGGCCCTAGTCAACTTAACTCTGGCAGCCTCAGCTTCTCATCCAGGAAAATGGGGATAATCCTAGTCCTACTCCACAGAGTTGTAGTCAGCAAAAAGCATGGCCCGTGGACCGCACTTAGAGTAACGCTGGCGCACAGAGAGAACTCCACAAACATTCACTACCTCTGCTACTACAGACCTTGTAAGGCCTCCCCATGTCCATTCTGTGGCACTCCTCCACCCGCCAGCCTGTTTAGGTGGGCTGCTGCTCCGGTGGGCCTGGCCAACACTTTGATTTGGTTTCTCCCTGAAGATGCTCACAGAACGCTCATGTAGCGCCTCATGCCACACCTGGAGACCAGGCCCTGCCATGGGGCCATGTTGGGTACAGGTTCCTGGGTGCTACCAACCAGGACCTCAGTTCTAGGCTCCGTGGTGGTCCACACACTATGGGGGAGGGCATGGAGCCGGACAAGAGGAAGTGTCACCCGAGTCTGTAAGAGCAGTCCACCTATTCATTCCTCAGGGCACCTGTGATGCCCCAGTTCCGTGCTGGACATTGGGGGATGCTACAGTGGGTCCCACCCTACAGGGAGCTTCCAGTCTAGTGGAGGGGGACAGATGAATCCCATCAACAGACATGAAATCACCAGTGCTGAGTTTTGAAGATGTGAGGAGGGTAAAATAGGAAATTGGTCACCAAACTCTAGATTACTTGAAGGAGTTAATTTTTTAGAACAAATAATAGGAAGTAGCTTTTTCATCCAGTGTATTTTATACTTATAGGGCTTATCAGTCTACAGCGTTACAATAATTGAGATAAATTTAGATAAATTCAGAGATGACAACCTGATAATGGGTTATTAATGACGCACTAATGACCACCCTGGCCTTGGGAAGCAGCTGATAACAGGGCAGCGGCTACCGCTCTGTACTCCACACCATCAGCCCACACCAGGGTTTGCTGCCATTCAGGGTGTGTCACCCTCTAGAGGGACACAGACCGTCAGACTAGAGGGGTGGGGGGTGGATGAGCAGGGGACCTGAAACCCTGCCACACCAGGAAAAGCTGCAGAAGCCAGAGGGACATAGCCTTCAACTTTGTAAAGGGCTACTGTGTTTGGGATCCCAGAGTTTGAAGCCGTGGATGGAAGCCATAGGGAAATGAATTAATGGGAGGACATTGGTCTGATCTAGCTTCGTGGAAAGTCCTGCCTTAGGAAGAGGTGAGCCCCTCGCTCCTGGAGTGACTGGCAGGATGATCTCCAGCAGAACCCTGGGGAGGGCATTTGAGCCTTAGTTGCTGGGACTGACCAGCGATTTCTGAAATCCTCCCAGGTCCTCAGATCCTGGTAATTTGATCTTTTCTTTCTTTCTCTCTTTCTTTCTCTTTCTTTCTTTCTTTCTTTCTTTCTTTCTTTCTTTCTTTCTTTCTTTCTTCTTTCTTTCTTTCTTTCTTTCTTTCTTTCTTTCTTTCTTTCTTTCTTCTTTCTTTCTTTTTCTTCTTTCTCTTTCTTTCTTCTTTTTCTTTCTTTCTTTCCTTCTTTCTTCCTTCCTTCCTTTCTTTCTTTCATTTTCTTTCTTTCTCCCTCTCTTTCTTTCTTTCTTTTTCTTCTTCCTTTCTTCCCTTCCCCCTCCCTTTCTTTCTCTCTCTCTTCTTTCTTTCTTCTTTTTTCCTTCTTTTCCTTCCTTCCTTCTTCTTTCTTTCTTTCTCTTTCTTTCTTTTTTCTTTCTTTCTCTCTCTCTTTCTTTCTTTCTTTGTTTCTTTTTCTTCTTCCTTTCTTCCCTTCCCTTCCCTCCCTCCCTTTCTCTCTTTTCTTTCTTTCTCTTTCTTTTTTCCTTCTTTTCCTTCCTTCCTTCCTCTTTCTTTCTTTCTTTCTTTCTTCTTTCTTTCTTTCTTTCTTTCTTTCTTTCTTTCTCTTTCCTCTTTCTTCTTTTTCTTTCTTTCTCATTCTTTCTGATTTTTTGATTTTTGATCCCTAGGACAAAATAGTGTCCTGGGGAAATGGGATGTCAAAAAGGTAACTTTGGCTGGAGGGGCAGGGGGGTAGAAAAATTTCTGAGTTCAAAAGGTGAGAGCAACCCAGGAGTGGCAGGTGAGGGACCCTGGTTACTGAGGGGGCAGAACACAGGTGCTGATGCTCTGGGTGGAGCAGAGGCACTGTGGCAGGGCAAGGAGGGACATGTGGAAGGGACACATGGAAGGGACACGAATGTAAGGTTTCTGAGATGGCTCTGTAAAAAAGGAATAATAGGAAGATTTGAAGAAATGAAACAAAGTAGCAAAATAAAAAAATAAGTGGGTACCAGGCTATGTGCTAAGTATGTTATTCCATTTAACCAGTCCTCAATCTAACAGAGCAGATGCTATTATCATCACCTTTAAACAGTGAAGATGTGAGGCTTAGGGGGAACTGTGTCATGCCCCAGGGCCACATGGCTGGGTAAGGGGTCCAGCAGCTTTAAGCCAGGGAGGTGGGCCCCAAAGTCTATACCCTCAGCCATCTTCATCCTACTTCTTCACAGGGTGGGGGAAGATACAAGTGATGAAGGCGCTGTGGGACCTGCAAGATGCTGTTTGTGCATCTCACTGGCCCTGAGGGGTGCTGAGCCTAAGGGTTGGAGAAGACTTTCTCCACTGGCAGCTCAGGCTGCAGCTGAAGGACCAGGACAGACAAAAGGAATGTGGTTCCCTGTGACGGAAGGGGAGCTCCAATCCACTTCTCTGTGTAAACTGATTGACTGCTAAACTAATAAAAATATGGGAAGGAAGCCCTGAGTTTGGATTCTGCAAACCAGGATGAACTGTGATATAGAGTCACAAGAAAAGGCTCTGGAGAAAATGGCTTTCTTTGAAATTTGTTTATGACAATTAGAAAAAAAAAATGTGTGTGGGGTGGGTGGCTCCTGGAGAGGATCCAGAGGACAGTACACTGAATGAAGACAAGATCCCAGAAAGTTCTGTATGTTGTTTGAAAATCTAGACTGAGTAGGTGAGAAAAATATACAAAATACATGGAGATCTCTTGGGTTGGTGTCTTTCTTCCCACCAGTTTTCTTGTCTGCAGGCATCTCAGCTCAGCAGCCCCTGCATCCTGATGACAGAGGGTAAGAGACACAGCAAGAAGACTGGAGTTCTGTATTTGCTGTGTGACCCTGAGAAAAACGCTTAACCTCTCTGAGCCTCTGTTTTCTCGACTCTAGAAGGGAATCTTTATAACAGATACCCTACTGACTTCATAGATTAGGGAGAACAAATGACAACAAATAATAGTTTTTCTTATGTTTTTATGTTTCTATGTTTTTCTTATGTCACGGATGGCACCAATCCCAGTGAGAGCACATGGAAGGTTCACAGCTGAGATCTCCTGAGGCACCAAAATAGTAAGTCGAGGTTGGAGATGGGGCAGGGCAGTAAGATGCCAAAGATCAGAGGGTGCGTACCAAGATGATTTAGTTTAAATGTTGATATCGGTCAAGAATGTGCCATAAGCAATGATGTAATCAGTTTGGATCAGAAATGATATAAAACATGGAAATTTGAGAAGAATATGAAGTGATAAGGAAATAGTATACAAGTAATATAATTATGTAAAATAAAACAAGTAAATGTGGATCCCAGAATGTGTATTACAACGTGGAGACCAGGAAAATGGATACTAGAAAGAGTGGTGGAAGGAAACCAGAAAACGCAGGCTTGGGAATTGGGGGACCTAAGTTTTATTTCGAGTTTGGCCACAAATGAGCAAAAATTGTCCTGGAAAGGCTCTTAAGGGACCTGATACATTTCCTCGTTTGTAAAGTAGATTAAAAAAAGTACTCATTCATTTTCCTGAACTGTGACCCTCTAACCCAGTGTTTTTCAACATGTGGGCTGTGATCCTTTAGGGGACCATGAATTCAATCTATGAATTGAATTTAGGGGGTTAAGAGTGGCATTTAAAGAAATGAAATCAACTAGAACAGGATGTCGAGCAGATTGTACATGGAAGGTGACATGTTTCATAAAACTTTTTGTTCCATTTACAAGGGATGTGTGTTCTGGGTTGAATTATAAATTATATTTCTTATGATGAGGTTGTAGTCCAAAACATCTGAAAAACAGGGCTGTAATACGCCTGGTGCTGTCAAGAAAGCCCAGGCATGCTGCCTGCCTCAGTTTCCCCCTTTGCACTGTCACCTCTCTTGTCTGATCTCTTTGACTGTTAGTGTTCCTAGGAGAGCCAGCCTCCCCCACAGTCTAAAGATATCAAGGTCGCAGCAGTAAGTGCCTTTCTCCATAAAACAGCCCCCCTCTGCCCTGCCAGAGAAGAGCCAGTAGAGAGAGGTTAAGCTGCTTATGAAATACAGAGTTGCCTGATTTATCAAATAAAAATATTAATATAACCATTCAGTTAAATGTGAATTTCAGATATACAATAAGATTAACTTTTTAGTATAAGTATGTCACAAATATTGCATGAGATACACTAAAAAATTATTTACGGTTTATCTGAGATTCAAATTTAACCAGACACCTGTATTTTATCTAACAACCCTAAGTAACTCATAAACAAATAACAAAGAAGAGGGAAATTTTCAGAAGATTAAGACTTTTAACTGCTTCAAACTACAAAACTTTGTGTTTTAATATGATCATAAATTAATAGCTGTATTGTATTATGCAAATTTATGTTAAGTTATTCACTATCTGTCATCACGCTCCAATAAAAATTGTATATATGACATTTAGGGGAAAAAAATGACATCTTTCTGATAAGAGTTTTCTCTGCATTTTGGTGGCACTGACACCTTTGGCTCGCCTGGATGCTGCAGCCACAAACCTTCAAGGCCAGGTACTTTGTGAGCGACTCATTGAATAACTTATGGTCTGTCTGGAATCCTCAAGAACAATCCCAGTGAGGGGCCAGTGGTTGCTTTCCCTCCATTTTAATGCCTAAGAAACACAGCTTGGTACCGAAATAACAGGGGAGACTGTCTCTGCCTTTCAGCTAGAGGTTGGCGGCCTCCAACCAATCAACCCTGTGCAATAGGAAGGTGAGCCTGGCCAGACGAGCAAGGGGAACGCATTGTATTTTGAATCTCTGTGCTGTCCCGTGTCTTGATGATCACACACAAGGGATAAAAAGCCATTCTGCTTCACTTTTCCACAGCACAGCTAATGTTCACCGGTCAGCTAGTTTAATATTCAGAACATCCTGGCCGGGCACGGTGGCTCATGCCTGTAATCCCAGCACTCTGGGAGGCCAATGCAGGCGGATCACCTGAGGTCAGGAGTTGAAGACCAGCCTGGCCAACATGGTGAAACCCAGTCTGTACTAAAAATATAAAAATTAGCCGGGTATGGGGCATGGGGCATGGGTGGTACATGCCTGTAATCCCAGCTACCCAGGAGGCTGAGGCAGGAGAATCTCTTGAACCCAGGGGGCGGGGGTTGCAGTGAGCGGAGATCGCGCCACTGCACTCCAGCCTGGGTGACGGAGCAAGACTGTGTCTCAAAAATAACAATAACAAAAACAAAACAACAACAACAACAAGCCATCCATAGATATGTGCTTTCAGCCTATCTTCAGGCTGCTTTGCTTAGTTTTTTTTTGTTTTTTTGTTGTTGTTTTTACTGATGATTATCATTCTCTTGAAGGGAAAAAAATATACTACCAGTATTTTGGGTCTCGCTTTTATAATTTTTTTTTTTCATCTGTGGAATACTGCTTGTGGAAGAAATGCCCGTGTCTGTTCTGGAAGGGAGGGGAAAATGTTGCTGAGGGCACATCACAATTTCCACTCTGGTGCAGACAGTGAAGCCTAGAGGCAGACCGGAAGCCAGGTGGCCTTAAGGAGTCTTTGAAGAATGCCAGGCCAGGCTCAGGAGACAGGCTGGCTGCAGAAATGACAGGGGGGAAGGCAGGTGAGGCCCGTACAGGTAAGAGGGGATCTTTGTTTATCTAGAACAGAAAATAGAGACATTGATGAAGGACTCCAAGGAGAGGACGGGGAGGAAATGAGGGGAGGAAGTGGAGGAGAGATGACAGGAAACTCCTCCTTAAGATTGCCGACTCCTAACTTTCTGAAAATGACTAAGGAAGAAAAGTTCCAAGGGAGAGAAACGTGTTTCTTTCTTGGTCTCTGGTTATCCCACCTGAGGAGAGAGGCCTCTGATGACCAGACACGGACAACAGGGAGGTGCTGGTTTCTGGAAATGTGTAACCAAGACGGCGCACCAGCAGGGATGGATTACACCCATGGGCCACCTCTCATTTCAGATGATTAGCACTGATTCTCAACTTATCAGAGAAACCTGCCTTGCATCTCCAAGGGCTTTGAAATTTGATACAGGAAATAAGATGTGGACGTATGGGTGATGTTTCATCCCTTCTTCTAGCTGTAGGCCATAACTTTAGAAAAAAAAAGCACCTATGGAAATTTAACAGGATACCATTTAGGTGCCCGCAATGAGCAGGATTTGTTTTGCTAAATTATGGCTCATATCAGCAGAAATCTCATGGAGTCTGAGGACCCGCACAGGCCTTATTAAGTGGTCTTTAAGATAAATTTTGAGGGCAGGGAGAGAATGCTGCTAGATACAGCAATAAATTGACAAATGACAGGTTTGACATATGAAGTATTCCCAAGGGAAGAAACCCAGGGGATGGAATAAATAGAGGAATTCCTGATATGTGGATTTTACGTGAGGAAAAAAAAAACCCAATGTTACATGGAAATATTGATAGAGTTTTATTTTAAGGCACCCAAGGCAGACAAAGAAAATGTAAACTTGT
Organism: Hylobates moloch; assembly: GCF_009828535.3. Lineage (NCBI taxonomy): Eukaryota > Metazoa > Chordata > Mammalia > Primates > Hylobatidae > Hylobates > Hylobates moloch. The sequence continues at coordinate 221,039,209 of NW_026652276.1, read as the reverse complement.
CAAATGTTACATAAAAACACCCCAAAAAACACAATAGTATACTTCTTAGCTGAGGGTTTTTTCTTTCTTTTGCTATTTATTTATTATTATTATTATTGAGATGGAATCTTGCTCTGTTGCCCAGACTGGGGAGTGCAGTGGCATGATCTTGGCTCACTGCAACCTCTGCTTCCTGGGTTCAAGCAATTCTCCTATCTCAGCCTCCTGAGTAGCTGGGACTACAGGCTCACGCCACCAAGCCTGGCTAATTTTTGTATTTTTGGTAGAGGCGGGTTTCACCATATTGGTCAGGCTGGTCTCAAACTCCTGACCTCAGGTGATCCACCCACCTCCGCCTCCCAAAGTGCTGGGATTACAGGTGTGAGCCATCGAGCCCTACAGTCTTTTGCTATTTATTTTTCTGTTGTTTGATCTGTTTATTGGTTATTGAAGCAATTTTTTTTTTATGGTAAAGATGGACACATCTTGACTTAATAGTATTTCTTTGTTGCTTAAAGCTGAAGTTAAAAATGCCATTTATTCTGCTCTAATGTCGTTAGGGATTTAGTGGCAGCAGACAGAGAGGGGATACCCTAGAGAGGAGAAATGACTTTGGGAACTTCTCATCACCCTGACAGAGACCTAGCCCCTGTGGTGGTAAGAAAATAGAATTCCTAACAGTATGTCAGTGTGTGCCATTCCACTTTATATAAGCACCTGCTTCTGGAACAATCTACCTCAGATCTTGCAGTCATTCCCAAGATAACTCCCAGGAACTCTGGAGCCAGAGGATCGAATTCAAATCCAGCCTCTGTTTCTGCCTCTACCTTGAAGTCACTTACTCTCTGAATTTCAATTTCACTTTAGTCTTTTTTAGTTTTTTGAGACAAGACTATTGTTTTGTCGCCCATGCTAGAGTGCAATGGCACCATCATAGCTCGCTGCAGCCTCCAACTCCTGGCCTCAGGCAATCCTCCCACCTCAGCCTCCTGAGTAGCTGAGCTGGAGGAGCATGCACCACCAGCCTCGGCTAATTTTTGATTTTTTTTTTTTTTTTTTTTGTAGAGACAGGGGTCTCACTATGTTGCCCAAGCTGGTATTGAACTCCCTGCCTCAAGTGATCCTCCCACCTTGGCCTCCCAAAGTGCTGGGATTGCAGGTGTGAACCACTGCACCAGCCACTTTAATCTTTAAAATAGGGGAAAATATCTAATTGGTGTTAGAATTGCCTGGAATAGCACCAAGACCACCAAGAACAGACAGCGTGTTCAATGAATGATAATTCTTATTATTATTCTTTCTTTTTTTTTGAGACAGAGTCTCACTCTGTCACCCAGGCTGGAGTGCAGTGGTGCAATCTCAGCGAACCGCAACCTCTGCCTTCTGGGTTCAAGCAATTCTCCTGCCTCAGCCTCCCGAGTAGCTGGAATTACAGGTATGCACCACCATGCCCGGCTAATTTTTGTATTTTTAGTAGAGACTGGGTTTCACCGTGTTGACCAGGCTGATCTCGAACTCCTGGGCCCAAATGATCCACCTGAACTCTGCTTCCCAAAGTGCTGGGATTACAGATGTGAGCCACTGTGCCTGGCCTCTTATTATTTCTATCATAATTATTATCAATATTATTTGATATTGAAGACTTGACCCCACAGGATCACTGCTTGAGAAAAACATGTTAGAAATGCAATGTTTCTGCAGCAGGCCTTAACACAGCCAACATAGACCCCACGGAGGAACAGCTGGCCATAAGCCACAGACTGAGCACTGGGAGGTGGACAATACCCCCGACGTCGTTCAAGTGACCCACAGTGAATCAAGCCCAGAAACAACACCACTGAATGGTCTGTGTGTTATGGAACTTGAGATCCTTTCATCAGATGCTTCTAGGAGACTTTTAATTTATCCAATATTTTCGGTTAACAGGGCCTATTTCTTTATAGAGCTAGGTCAGATTTATTTAACACATAAAAATTATTATGAATAATTATGGCGCTCCATAAATGTTTATGGTTACGATGGTGGTGGTGGTGGTGATAACCATCATTAGCATCTTTCAGGTCTACAAATCTTTAATTTGCAGCCAGGCTGGGGAATCATCAAATGAGATTTTCAGAGAAAGGGAAAAGGATGGAGGTGGTGGTGGGGGGAGAGGCTCTGCACCCTACCCCACCCCACCCCTGGCAGCCAGAAGCGTTTCCTCTTAATTCTGAGACAAGGTGTGGGCCTGTGATGGAATGTCCCTAGGCTTCAGTTGCCTTGTCTGTAACATGGAGAAATAGCCCCCCACCCTCTGATATGGTTTGGCTGTGTCCTCACCCAAACCTCATCTTGAATTTTAACTCCCACAATTCCCATGTGTTGTGGGAGGAAACTGGTGGGCGGTAATTGAATCATGGGGGCGAGTCTTTCCCGTGCTGTTCTCGTGATAGTGAGTAAGTCTCATGAGATCTGATGATTTTAAAAAAGGGAGTTTCCCTGCACAAACTGTCTCTTTGCCTGCCGCTATCCACGTAAGATGTGACTTGCTCCTCTTTGCCTTCCACCATGATTGTCAGGCCTCCCCAGCCATGTGGAACTGTAAGTCCGTGAAACTTCTTTCTTTTGTAAATTGCCCAGTCTCGGGTGTGTCTTTATCAGCAGTGTGAAAACGGACTAATACACCCTCGTAGAGTCGATGCACAGACCAGATGACCTCTTGGGTTTGGGTCTGGTATCATTCTGAGATGATTTCAAACAGGCTTGTCTGCTGAATGTTATCAGAGCAGTCATCTCGTGGGGCTTGCCAGGGATTTGGGTTTTGTTTGTTTGTTTGTTTGTTTTGTATGTTTGTTTTGTTTTTGGCTCTCTGGTTGGGCTGGATCTGACCACAGCATGATCACGGAAAACCCACGACTTCCTGGTAATCTGATGAGGGACTTTTCTAAAAAGCAGATAGCAGCTCCAGTAAGGATGCGGAGTGTTTATAAAGTCAGTCCTGCCATTGATAATGCAACCCAATGTCACTATGCTCATTTGCATCTGTGCCTCATGGGATTCTGGCAACCGTTCTTCCTCCTGGCTGCATTTTAGAATCCGCTGGGGCTTTTAAGAAGCCCAGGCCTCACTCCAGACCCGCTAAATCGAATCTCCAGGGGTGGAACCCAATCAGCTACAGTTTGTAAAAGTTCTTGAGGACATGGAAATACCCCTGGCTGCTCTTAGGCCTTGATTGGCATGTGGCCTTTGGTCTGACTGGTGGCATGCATAGGAGAAGGCACATACAGGAATTTAAGCTGTTTTAGAGTCTTTTGCTGTCTGAAGTCAGATTCTACCTACAGGAAGGCTGGCGTCTATTTTATAATCCTGAGTTGATTCCCCATTCAAACCAAGGACTGGCTTGCTTCAGTCAGAGAATCTGGGAATTTGGTGAGGGTGGCCGATCCAGTCTCCTTCCAGCTGGTAGTGCAGGGAGCGCCTCCCTGATTTTAGGATCTCAGGATGCAGGGCTGTCCCCTGGCTCCCAACCATTTCCCAGGGACTTTTCTCAATGGAGATGAATATGGCACTGGGCAGCAGTGAAGGGCTGGCTGACGACAGCATCAAGCCTGGCCCCTGACAGAGGCCCCGGAGTGGGAGGAGAGTGACTCCTCTGTGCAGAGGTAGCTCTGGCAATGAGTAGAGGGGAGGCCAGGGGCAATCAGGCTGCATGCCAATGTCTTGGGTGCATGTTGAATGTTCCCTAACAAGAAACATGATGAAAATGAACTACAAGGAAATGCAATTCATGGAAAATCCCAGAGGGATGGAACCCAGAGAGAAAGCCTGGAATGGCTGAAAAACTTTCTACAAGGAAGGAGACAAGATCATTTACAAATGGAAGTGAGAAAGGTGCCAAGCAGGGTGCCTGCTGCGGCAGAAAGCAACCCAGGGTGACGTCTCTGTTTCAGGAATGTTCTTCCCTATGTGGGTTAAGCGTCAGGGAGGTAGGGATGTCAGGGGAGAAGCTGCCCATGCACTCTTCGTGCCCATGCACTCTTCGTGCCCATGCACTCTTCGTGCCCATGCACTCTTCATGCCACATGGGCCACGAAGAAAGATAATTCACAAATTCAGAAGATGGACCGTGAAAAGGACATGGCAAGAGGGAGAAAAAGCTCCAACAAACCCAGGACCTTCCAGGGAAACTTATTATCCTCAGGGCTCAGAGCCTGGATGACAGGTCACAGATGATGCCTGCAAAGGTGACCAATGAAGGTGCGGGCACTGTGGCGAGGACAGGGCTGCCCTGTCCTCCTGGATGACTGGCATTTTCTCAGTGCTGTGAAGGTGCAGTGCAGACACAGCTTCAAGCCTCCCTCCCCAGCAGGCAGCCCTGAAATCCCCTTTATAGAAATGCCAGTGCCACCATTGATCCACTTGGTCAGGCAAGAACAGCAGAGCGCTGAGGAGTGGCATCAGAACCATGGCATCATGCAATATTAGAGACAAGGTTGAAAAGAATACAGACTAAGGAGTCGGGAAACGTGAGGGCCAATCTGACCTAGGCCCCGTCCTAGGGTATTACCTTATGTTCTCAAGTTATTTAGCATGGTTAGTCTTTTGTGTCAACTTGGCTAGGCTATAGTGTGCAGTTATTTAATCAAACATGAATCCCAGGGTTGCTGGGAAGGTCTTCTGTAGATATGGTTAACACTTAAAATCAGCTGACTTTGAGGAGATTATCCTCAATAATATGGGCGTGCCTCATCCAATCAGTTGAAGGCCGTAAGAGCAAAAACTGAGGTTTTCTGGCAAAGAAAGAATTCTGTGTCTAGACTGTTGCATTGACTCCTGCCTGGCTGTCCAAACTGCCAGCCTGCCCTGCAGACTTCACACTTGCCAAACTCCACGAATTACGTGAGCCAATTCCTGAAAATGAATGTCTTTCTGTCTCTGTCCTATTAGTTCGGTTCCTCTGGAGATCCCTGACTAATCCAGCCTTTCTTTCCCCACTGATGAAATGGGGATGGTGATAACTCCCACTTCATACAGCCATTGTGAGAATCAAGTCAACTTTTGTTTAGTTTAGGATCTGGTACAGAAACATTCATTTCTCATCATCATCAGCAATAACAGTGGAGAAGAGGTCTAGTCCAATCTTTTTCTTTTACAGATAAGGAAACTGCATCACAGAGAGGCGAATGAGAGTAGCTAGATGTACGTAATGCTGGCGCTGTTCAAACATTGCACGTGTATTCTTAACTCATTTAATCTTGGTGACAACCTTATGAGCTACACAATGTTACTATCCCCATTTTACAGACAGAAAAACTAAGGAAGGGATTATGTGAGTGATCCACGTCACATTGCCAGCGGGTGTCAGCTCAGGGCCCCCATGTGCTCTCATGGCGGGGGTGATGCTAGCACCCAGGTCTCGGGGTTCCCTGCCAGGATCTTTCCATGTTCTGGCTTGGTGGGAGGCATATGCTCTTTGGTCAGAGAGAAGTCCAGGTTGGCCCAGTGTGAGGGGAGCCATCCCTCAGCACAAGCTTCTTTGCTCTGGTGCCAGCTGAGTATCCCAGAGAGAGGCAGTGCCTGCCTCTGGTGAGGGGTGAGAACTGCCTTAAGAAGTGGGACTGCAAAAACAGTGACTGACTGGGGGCCGGGATATCTAGCTATGCCATTTTCATGAAAAAGTTGGTTCATTTTAAGGAACCACCCTCCCTCTGGACCTCCCTCCTTCTCAGCCACTTGAACCAGTTACTCATCCAGTTGAAGTTCTTGCCTATAGCTAGGGAGGTGAGGAGTTTATCCCCTTCCTTCCAGTCTTAAATTACTAATTAAAATGTCTTGGAGACTAAGCCCATTGCAAAAAGAGCCAGGGTGGCTTTCTAAAGCTTCTTGTTCATAACCAGAGGGAAGTTGATTCTCTTCTCATCTTTATAATAAGGATTCTTTTGCAGGATATCTGTTTTATGCTCCCTACAGCTCTGGCCCCTGTTTGGGCCCAGCAGGGGGAGGCCAGTGGAGTTTAATTACATTCCTCCCATAGGGAACATTCAAGGAACGAGGCTTTGAAAAACAACTTGTGCGACCAAAAGAAAAAAAAATCAAATTAAGTGAGTGAGAAACAGGAATTGCCTTTTGTGTCCTAGCGACCCAATCTAAATATTTAAATTTTAAAGACAGATTTCTAAATGCTTAACTTTATAAACCTTCCTCATTGCAATTCACAGGGGAGTCACACCTCCCTTGTGATCTGGAATATTCATATGCCTGGACTAACAGAGTCTGGTAGCTGATATTTTCACACATGCCATATTCAGTTATAAAATATAACCTAAAAAAAAAAAAGAAAGCTCACCAAACAAAACATAATGCTGTCCACAGTCCTGGGGCAAAACAGACTTTCCAGAAAACCTATGGTTAAAGGAGTGTCTGGGCCATAAGCACACATTTTGGAAAGGCCCCTTATTCTGGACTGATTTTCCAATTTTCCTTCTTCTCTCAGCTCTGAGATGCCCAGCGATTGGCTATTAGTGGAGTGTGGAAGTAGCCCCCAGGCAGAAGCTATTAATTTGCTGATTTAGTAGTAGGTGCTCAAATACCATGAGCTGACAGAGGAGGCAGACCATAGCAGTGGTAGGGGACATAGGTAGGAAGTTTCTTGTTGTCAGCAGGATTCAAGCCCAGCCTCATGATCTTTCAGATATCTGTCCTGGATGGGAAGCTGCCCTAGATGTCCCCAGAGGTCTCCTCGGAGGCTAAGGGCTGAGGCTCCCTCCTTTTCTTAGCATATCTTCTGGGCAATTGCACTGCAATTGTAGGACTATAGGGACTCCAAGCGTTGCCTTCAACCTGCCTCCATCTCCCTCCGCGGTGCCTTCTCTCCTTGACTCCACTGACCCCTTCCTCGCTGGGCGCAGTAACTCACAGGCTTTATCTACTGTGCCTCCCTGCTAGTCCCCCCTCAAATCTGTGCTTGGAGTTAGTCTCCAGTTAGAAAAGAAAGAGTGAAATAACTTTTCTTAACCCCTATTTCTCACGTGCCAGGCACTGTGCTCGGCCCTGGGACCTACCAAGGCTTCCTAGTCGTGGGGTTTACATCCTGGCTGGGACTTGATGATATTCCCTTCCCAAAGTGAGTGGTGTGTTAATAACGGATCATGTGTCAAAACAAAGCCAGGGCTTCTCAATGGAAAATGTTAAGCCTAGTGATGAAAGGGTTTTTTGGGGACAAGAAGTCTTTAAATTCCCACCAGATGATACCACTTTGGAGCTTCCACTCCACTGGAAGTGTGAAAGTGACTTTGGTCAACAGAGTCTGGGGAAGTTAAAAAAAAAAGTGTGTTTGTTCTTTTATTTCAAGAGCTAATTGTTGGGAATAAAACCCATTCTTTTGATGTTTTAAGAGCCCATAATGTGCGCAATAGTTAAATAAATGAGCCATTCAGTTGTGAATCTAGCTCCATGCCAAGCGGATGCACAGAAGGTTGAGCTTCACCTGTGGAGTTGACTTTCCCAAGTTTATTTTTCATTCTTGCTTTTCTGGATAGATGTGAACCAACCCCACAAGCTTATTTGCTTAGCAAAGCTTGGCCCCTCTAGAGGCCCAGCTATTGAATATGAAAGACTCTGATTTGCTACATGAAAGACACCACATACATGCTGATTGGTGTGACCCATTCCCGGGAGAGACTTCTCTTTGCAGGTGCCCCTCCCTCTGCTCTGCAGGGATTCAGGGGGAGGGGGACTTGGGGCATTAATTGCTAAAAATTCAAAGTGCTGGAGTGTTGCACTTGATGAAGCCACGCAGCCCAGAAAAAACACCTGCAAGTCTGTCCTGCTCTCCACCCTCCCTCCCTAGTGCCACCCCCATTGCAGGCATGTGGGCCTTGGCTGCTGGGTGCACTTACAGGCTTCCGGGATGACTGGGGCTCCCAGGGGGCAGTGGGTCAGGAGGTGGAGCAGGAGCAGGGAAGATTCTGGGCCTCTCTGGACCTGGGAATAGAGTCAGAACAAGAATAAGGGAAGAAAGAGGGGAAGGAGACTAAATAGTGCTGTGAACAATGAAGAGAGGAAAGAGGAAAGAAAACAGAGAAATGGGGCAGGATGAGAGGGAGAGGGCGGGCAGGGAGAGGCGCAGCAGGTCTCTAAGCTCCTGGCTGCCACTGCCGAGGCTCCTGGGAGCAGCTCCCAGGAAGAGCAGGTCAGTTTCCCTATGGGTTACTGTGGGCATGGGCTTTGAGTATCTCCAGGGGATGTGGAGGAGTCCAGAGTCCTGAGTAGTGGCAAAGGAAGGTCTTGGCACCCATTTGCAGCCCAGATGACCTCTGGGAGGCACAGCCTGCCTTCCCACAGGTGTCCCCAGGACAGGAACGGGCAGATGGCCCGGACCTCTAAGATAAGTTTGTGTGCACAACAATGAAATGGATAGTTAAGATCCGAGGCCCTGCCACCTGATCCAGATAGATTGGTCACCCTGCTTTGGGAACTCCTGAGTTGTCCACGGATGGGGCACAGAAGCCCTAGTGTCCTGTGTCCTGGGAGTTGGTGTGTTGGTAGCAGTGACCACAAATCTTAACTTCCAAGATAGAGTTCCAGGTGCACACCAGAGAGGCCCCTCTTCACGGGCTGGGAAGAGGGGCCTCTCTGATATTAGTGGTCAGGATGCGACTTTTCCTCCCTTTGCCTGATATTAGTGTCGTGATATTAGTGGTCGAGATGCTACTTTCCAGGGCCAGATGCTTCCAGAAAGAAGGACAGGAGGTGGGTACCTTGGATACATTTCCAAGGCCCCCTGCTGAAGCTCCTATTCCTCTAGTGAAAATAGCACAGATTCTGTTCTAGGCCACCAAAGAAATGGCATCAGGGGACATTCTCTTTGGCTATAGTTGTTTGGCATGGCCTCCCACCTGGCACCCGAAGCTACTGTCTACAACCAAGGGGCGTAGGGGAGTAGGGAAGCTAAGGGGCCGGGTGGAGCTCCCTGCTTAAAAGGATTGGCCTGATGGGTCCGGTTGGATGTGATAGGTCACCAGTCTACACACATGTCCTGACAGAAAGCTCAGGTTGCCATCTTCATCTGCTTTGAAAATGACTTTAAATAAACTCAAAATCTCCCCCTAACCTCCCACCGTGGAAACAATTATTGAAGGAAATAGATGATTTTAGGCTTTATTTAGTATTAATACCCTTCTAAAATGTATTAGCATTGGCTCATTCCTGCATCACTTCATCTCCCACTCAATAAAGCGAATGCCATCATGATTATGGAATAATCGGGAAACCATTGAGATTTATTAGCAAAAGGTAAACCACTGCAGAACATGAGCACGTTAAATGTCATGAGGAATACATACTTGCCATGTCCGGCACGCGTGAGAGAGACACAGTACGTATGGTTCAGAACCTGGCTCCTTGTACACAGTGTGGGCCGTGGACCGGCTATATCAGCATCACCTGGGAGCTGGTTAGAAATGCAGACCCTTGGCTGGGCGCGGTGGCTCACGCCTGTAATCCCAGCACTTTGGGAGGCCCAGGCGGGCAGATCACCTGAGATCAGGAGTTCGAGACCAGCCTGGCCAACATGGTGAATCCTTGTCTCTATTAAAAATACAAAAATTAGCTGGGCATGGTGGCATGAGCCTGTAATCCCACCTACTCGGGAGGCGGAGGCAGGAGAATCACTTAATCCTGGGAGATGGAGGCTGCAGTGAGCCAAGATTGTGCCACTGCACTCCAGCTTTGGGCACAGTGAGACTCCGTCTCATAAATACAAAATAATAATCACAAAAAAGAAATGCAGACCCTCAGGCTCGTCCCAGACCTGCTGAATGAAAATCTGCAGATTTAACGACTCCCAGGTGATTCCCATGCACGTTAACTTTGTGATGCCCCAACCGAGGGGTGGTGCCACAGCCTGTTGTCACTTTTCTCATGCTGCAGTGTCGCTGTTCTTTGTTTTAGATTTCAACATTAGGGCTGTAAGGCACTCTCTGTTTTGCCTCTTCCCTTGTCCCTGTGGCTTTGTGCTCTGTTGTCCTGTTGTGCTGTTATGGGATCTGTTAGAAGGCAGAGACTCAGCAGCACCTCTGACCCCTGTGTGGCTGGGGGACTCCTGAACTTACTCCTCACCAACTGTGGGTAGCCCGACCCCAGCAGACCTGGGCAAAGGGGAGGAAACCTTTCCCATGGGGAAAAACCCATTTCCAGTTTTTTACTTGATCTCAAAGTCAACCATGCCCTACTCCCTGGGTGAGATCCACATGGGGAGACATTTTTTTTTCCATAGTGAGGATAAATTTGTGTTAAGCTATTCACTTTTTTTCTGCCCAACCCTTCCCCTGTGGCAAAGGATGTGTATTCATGAAAAAGATAGTTGGGGGTCAAATGGCTTTTTTTTTTTTTTGTAAGCACATAATATGCTTTTCTTTTCTTGGAGATCCTCTGACTGCTTCAAGGAACAAATCCTCAACCTTGCTCACACAGCAGCGTGAGCTAATAAGCTGAAATAACCAGCACAGAATGTTCTCTTATCCTTAAGAGAAAAAGAAAGATAAGTTGTATTTTAATTAGATATTTATAATGGTTACAAAGCAGCTCTTCAAGAGAAGTTTTAAGAATCTGGCCTTCCTTCTAAGGCATAACTGTGTTCAAGTTATCCTAAAAAGAGGCTGTATATCAATCTAGTCCAGTTTGTGATAAATTTACAACTGGGTTCTGCACAGCAGATTTATAACAACAATTAAGCAGAAGGAAAATGGGTCATAAATTTTGGCTGGCACAGTCCAGCACCAAAGAGAAGAAAAGAGAATGGTTTAGCCAGATCAAAAGTCAATAATTTCAACATAGAACACTAAAGCTATAGAAGACACAATTTATATGAAAAGAAGTTGGTTTTTTTCCTTTCTCATCCTTTTCAAAATTACATGAGAACACAATGAAGCATCCATATAACAAAGGTCTCATTAAATAAATGGTGTGGTTTTTTTCAGCTTTACGAGTGGTACGAATGGTACAAACAGTCTCTCACTCATCCGCTATTGAATTTACTGAACGTACTACCTCCTTTTCTATAGACCAAGGCAACATGGGAAAAGAGAGGCTTCTCCAAGAGTTTGGGGGACTTGAGACAGAAGATTTTAAACTGAATTTTGATGGTGGGACAAGAGGAGGGAAGGCCAGATAAAACTCCCAAACAAGATGATTTGGAAGAAAACACATGTGGCCCAGAAAGAATCAGTCTGAGGGCATGAATTAAAAAGCGGATTGAAGCCGGGCGCGGTGGCTCACACCTGTAATTCCAGCACTTTGGGAGGCTGAGGCAGGCGGATCACTTGAGGCCAGGAGTTCAAGACCAGACTGACCAACATGGCAAAATCCCATCTCTACTAAAAATACAAAAATTAGCCAGGCGTAGTGGCATGCGCCTGTAATTCCAGCTAGTTGGGAGGCTGAGGCAGGAGAATCACTTGAACCCGGGAAGCGGAGGTTGCAATGAGCCAAGATTGCGCCACTGCACTCCGGCCTGGGCGGCAGAGCAAGACTCTGTCTCAAAAACAAAACAAAAACAAACAAAAAAGTGAATTGTAACTGTTTTTAGAAGCTGGAACCAAAATCTATACCCTGAAAGGAGAAATGCAGTCAAGGCTGTATGGGATGAGAGATGGGATGTTGCCAGACAGGATGTGCAGAGGCAAATCCCCGATAGTGAGGAAGACCTTTGAGTATCTTTATATGCGCCAGGGGTTTAGAACTGCTAACAGTAGAGAATCTGAATTATTGACTTTCATGCCTGACATTTTCACTTCTCAAGTGGTGAAGGATGCAATAAGGCAAAACTGCTGAGCTGGACCGACTGGTCCTGCAGAAATCACAGGAAACTTGGGATGATTTGCAAGAAATAGGCAAGATCAGGCTGTTCCAGGCACTGCCGGACTTATACCTTCTAGTTTGGCAAGATGGATTTTAAAAGTTCAGAGGGAAGGTGAACATGGTCACATAACAGGAAATTGAGAAGTGGGAGCTTCTAATCTGGGGACCACGGATTCTATGTACAGAGGTGGGCAAACACAGTTTCCTGGCTACCCAGAAGCCATTTACCCCACTTTTAGTAAGAGCAATTTGGGGATCCTCCTCTCCTCCACTCGAGAGCTCAGTGGTTTGGGTAAAGCCTCACCTAGACACCAACTCCAGGGATAGGGCACATGACCCAAGTCTAAGCCAATCAGGGGATCATATTCCTCTGGGGTCCAGGGATTGTTTGAGGGGCAGGTGCATGACCCTCTTGAGGTCACTGGGATGCCAGGAGGCTTTTGCTGAGACTTCCAGGAAAGAGACTCTTGCTTCTTCCCGTTGAACTTGAACCTACTCTCTCCTACCCCTATCCTCAGCCTATAAAGACATTAGAGGGATTTAAAGAAAACTTACAGCAAGGAGTCATTGGCCTAGGGAAGAGGGTCCTCCCTACTCCCAAGCCAAGGAAGGGGGTCTTCAGCAGAGCCATTCATAGAGGTGGGCCATTCTCCTTGGCCATCTGCTCATGCAGCAGAATTGCTGATGTGCCCTCTCTGCCTATTTGAGCAAAGGAAAAGTACTTGGAGAGACACGAAAGGGTGGAGGGAGGAAGGGGAGGGCAGAAGGTGGCCATTGTGGGTGTGGCCCAGTTGTGTGTTTCCCATAGGCCGGGTGGACACTGGGGAAGGCATGGAAGCTGGAGCCATCTAGCTGGTATCCTGCTCAAGATTCCCCACCAAGCAGCCTTGGGGCAGGAGCCAATGGCAGAAGCTGGAGCCTGTCTCCCTGGCAGGGAATTAGGCAGTGAGGACTTCAGACCTGGGAGCCCTCCGAATACATCTTGCATCTACCCCACGTCAGAGGCCCGCAGGGAAAGGCACTGAGGGCAGCTCCAGGTAGGCAGGATTTGGGGATCTGTTCACAGGCCCCACTCCTGGAGGAGAAAGGGGCCCAGCAGGGGTGGGGGAGGGTTAGAAGGAGGGGAAAAAACAGACCTCTCCTCCCCAGGATGGCGTCCTCAGGCCACAGGTCAGCCTGAGCTAAGAGAACAGAAGAGCACTGATTGGATTTGAGACTGAAGTTTTCATTTGGGCCAGACTGGCCTGGACTTTTTAATGCCCCCCCCAGAATGACCAGAAATCATCGAGATCTGTCCAAGGCATCATCACGGACAGGGAAAGGAGATTCATCAGAGCACATTTAAAGGAAAAAAATGAAACAAAAAACATCAAATGGTTTCAAGTTGGTACCTCACTGAGTTCAGACTGTTCAAAACATTGGTTACACAGCTGTCTTGAGACCCCTAGGGGAGATCTGCCTGAGAAGGGAGTATGCCCAGAGAAACTGGAGCTGAGAAATGGGGAGAGAGAACAACTTGGACAAGGCTTGAGCCCCTGAATCAAGCCATACCTGAAGGCAGCTCTGCCCTCTGGAGTTTTCAGTTATAGGGGTCAGTAAGCTCCCTGAGACAATCTGGGCTGTTTTCTATCGCTGTCCACAGAAGAGTCTGAACTGATGCCATGCACATATCTGCTCTTTCTTGGAGGAAGGGATGTAGCTCTCATCAGATTCCCATGGTGCATTGCTATGAAAGAAATTGCTCAGGGAGAAGAAACTCTAGAGCTCAAATTAAGCAATCTCATTGACAAATACAAGGGAAGGCCATCTAATGAGGCATGGGGATGCTCTACAGGGATGTCACAGAAGAGCTAGACCAGAACACCCTCGTGCTTTAGGCTGGAGCCCCAGAGTCTGGCATTAACTGGCACTCAAGAAATATTTGTTGAATGGAAACCAGCAGGAAAATTATAACAAGTCATACTTTACATGCAAATTTTCAGGAATATTTTCAGGAAAATATCTAATGTGTGAACATCTAATCTGCATTTCCATGTCCTGACAGATGGCCCATATTAACAGAGCTCTGATTATAGTAAAAAAAAAAAAAAAAATTAAAAAAATAAAAGAAGGAAAGAAAGAAAAGAAAAAAAGAAAACCTACCAATATTCATTGAGTGGGTGCCACGTGCAAGGCTATGCAAAGCAACGTTATTGTGACTACCAAATGTATGTTTTTAAAAAGACAGCGGTAGATATGCCCATTTTTCAGAGACTCCCCCCCACAACCAGCTATTACGTATGGGAAGAAAATCACCTTGGGGCTTGCATGGCTTAGGAGGGATTTGGATCCTGCTTTTTTTCTTGGAAGAGGGATCTGAGCCCTTGAGAGTCTAAGGCTGTCTTCTCAAAGTGGAACCAGGGACCACCTGCATCAGAATCACTGGAAACATTTATTTAAAACGTGGGTTCCTCAGGAGGTGGAGGCTGCTGTGAGCCAGGACTGCGCCACTGCACTCCAGCCTAGATGATAGAGCGAGACTCCATCTCAAAAAAATAAAAATCAAAAAATGCGGGTTCCTGGGTCCCAGCCCAGGCTTATGGAATCAGAACCGCTGAGGTCAGGACCCTGGAACGTGCATTCTAAGCAGTCCTCCCATATGGTTTTATGCACACTAAACTCAAAAATTTGACCTGCTGTAATCTGTTTATTTGACCAAGGGGTCTCAGTGCCTTGCAACATTCTGTACAGCCCCATAATAACATGTGGTCCTTTTTTTTTTTGAGATGGAATTTCTTTCTTATTGCCCAGGCTGGAGTGCAATGGCACAATCTTTGCTCACTGCAACCTCTGCCTCCCCAGTCCAAGTGATTCTCCTGCCTCAGCCTCCCGAGTAGCTGGGATTACAGGCATGTGCCACCACGCCCAGCTAATTTTGTATTTTTAGTAGAGATGGAGTTTTGCTATGTTGGTCAGGCTGGTCTTGAACTCCTGACCTCAGGTGATCCACCCACCTCGGCCTCCCAAAGTGCTGGGATTACAGGCGTGAGCCACTGCGCCTGGCCTAACATGTGGTCCTCTGGGAGGAGGAGCCCTGCTCCTAGGCTGGGGGGATTGAAGGAGGCCGGGGTTTGGTAAGACAACACCCTCCTTGAGGTCATGGCCAGTTAAGGCCGTGCCAGAGGTAAAAGGTGCATGCATGAGGGCCTTTGAATGGAAACACTTGCTGTGTCCTCCTGGCAGATTGACATAACTGGATGTGACTATGGTTATAGTTGGTGGGACAGACTTCTATAGCCCCGTGGCTCTCTAAATGACACCACACATTCTAGACCTGATTATCTGCTGCCTTCTACTGCCCTGCAGGCCTGTATTTGGAAGGAAGATATTGTTTCATAGACATAACATTGCTTCTCAATTGGCGATTGAATTCCTGCAAGATGAAGATCTGACTTCTGTCTCTTAGAGCTTCTGCCCCCTCTCCTAGCCTCTGCCGTGTCTACTAAACTGCTGGACACTCATTAGATGCTTCAGAGCCCTTAATTTGATGTGATTTCTGGTTTACTGAGACCAGAATGCTATGCTGGGCTTCCCTCTAATGCCTTCCTGGGACAGCATGCTAAGCTTCCCTTGAGAAGTCACCTTCCCAAGTCCTCAGTCATGTGACTTGAGCATGATTGACTGAGGGCTGGAGTCTGATTGGTGTAAGCCTGTCAGGGACCCCATTCCCCTTGCTTCAAGAGTTGGTTCAAGAATGGGCAGCAAGCCAGGCATGGTGGCTCATGCCTGTAATCCCAGCACTTTGGGAGGCCGAGGCGGGCGAATCACCTGAGATTGGGAGTTCGAGACCAGCCTGACCAACATGGTGAAACCCCGTCTCTACTAAAAATACAAAATTAGCCAGTTGTGGTGGTGCATGTCTGTAATGCCAGCGACTCGGGAGGCTGAGGCAGGAGAACTGCTTGAACCCGGGAGGTGGGGGTTGCAGTGAGCCGGGATTGTGCCATTGCACTCCAGCCTCGGCAACCAGAGTAAAACTTCATCTCAAAAAAAAAAAAAAAAAAAAAAAAGAATGGGCAGCAACCTAAGCATTCCTGTCAGAGTGACCCTCATGACTGTCTGGGAATTTTAGGCCACAGACCCTCTCTTCTCCATTGTTTACAAGCAAGGAAGTGTGGAGTCCCAGACACTCTTGACAGGCTTCTTGGGGCTTTGAGAGGAGAGCATGATGGAGGATGGGGCCAATATAAGAAAGCACAGCCAAGAACTGGCGAGAGAGAAACCGACCTGTGCACCAGTTTGAGACCTAGACAAAGATTTGCCTGGAGCCACATCTATTCCTGAGCTGCTCAATTAAATGTACTCAGAAATATACATTTATGAGTCTTTTTGTTTGTTTTTACTTTTTGTTTTTGTTTTGCTTAAATCAGTTGGGTTGGGGTTCTGTTATCTGCAACTAAATGTATCCTAATAGATTGCCTCACTTCCAGCTCCTTTTACTTCTTTTGCGCTAATGCACCCCAGTCACCGTTGGTCCCTCCCTCTCCCCTTTCCTCAATTTAAGAACAAATACACAAACCACTATGTATAAAACAGAATAAGATAGGTGGCAGGGTTATTTGGATTCATGGCTTGTTGAGATTCCATGCCCAAAGAATATTGATTAATAGATCAATGTCAATCTGGAGGGAAGTCCTGTCCTGTTCAACATTTTAATCAATGACTTGGATGAAATAGGAGACATGCTTAGTAAGTCTCAGATGACACGAGGCTGGAGGAATTGCTAATATAACAGATGGCAGAATCAAGATTCAAAATTATTTTGACTGACTTGAACAGTAATAAGGATAAATATAAACTCTTGCGTCTAGGCTCAATAAATCAATTGTGTAAGCAGGGTTTGGAAAGGCCCAGCTTGGCAGTTGTCGTAACTACTTAGAACTTGAAGTTGACCATAAGCTCATGTTGAGCCTAAAGTTAAGACAATTAATTAGTAACACAGTGAATGCAGTTTTCAAATATTTAAAAACTGTTGTGAAGAAGAGACACTGACTTTGCCTTTACTTCCTCAGTAGAATAAAGAAGTAGAATTTCCTGGGAAGTGGTTTTCGGTTCATTGTATGAAATATTTTTTAATGGTTCCAGTAACAGAACAGACCACCTTCCAAAATGGTGAATGTAATAGCAATCATATCAGAATGTAATAGAAAGGATTCCATTGTGGTGGTCTTTCTTTTAAAGCACAGATTTTAAAAATGAAATCTCTTTAACAACTCATGAGTCACAGTTATACACACACAAGCATCCAGAGGAAAAAATGAGGTGATAAAGTAGCCTTGCTCAGCACCCCATTATATCTGCTACAAGCGATCAAGAGGGGCCTCACCTAGAAGAAAATGCCCAGAATTTGGCCTGGGCCCTGACGGGCCCCATCTTCCCTTATTCCATTTGTGAGCCTCCTCCTCAACTTCCAGTCTTCAGTCCAGCTTCAGCTTGGCCTGTCCTTTTGTCCACTCCTGCCTTCTAGCTTGGCTCTCTTTTCTGGCTCACACCTGCCTCCCTCCATGTGGCAGCTCCAAGTCAGATATTGGGAAGCCATAACTCCTTCCGCATCCCTGCCCTTTGGGCCTGGCTCCTTCCTGGGCTTCCACAGCTTCCTCGAGCCAGGCCTGGCTTCATGGACTACCCTAGACAGTGAAGGTGCACACACAATTTGTCTTTTTGTTGTGGTTATTGTTCTCAACATTTCATTCCACTTGCTAACCTGGAGAGCAGGAGAAGCTGAACAATGACCCTATTTCATCTTATAAGCTTAGCATGTGATATTAGCAAGTTATTAAAAATAAGTTTCACTCCCACAAACACAAAAGCAATTGTCCTAGGGATATCCCATGGGCAACTGGACGCAACTTGTACTCACATGTTTCTCCTTAAAAAGGTCTACCTCTCTCAGAAGCTTCTCTTGGCAGTCAGGGTTGGTGGCCAGTAGGTAGGTGGCAAAAGAAAGTGTGTTGGTGACGATTTCATAGCCAGCGATGAGGAAGATGAAGGCCTGGCCCACAATCTCATCCACAGTCAAAGGCCTGGCCATGGATCTGGGCTGGTGTTGCCGGGAAGGGTTCGGCTTGCACCCAGTAGAGGAGAAAACGTCTCGGACGATGTCAAAGTCTTGCACGCCCATGGGGCTCGCAGAATGTCGGGCATCCAGGACCATCTGGAGGAAGTCTCTCCGCCTCTAAGGAACAAAAGGAGAAAAATGCACATTTTGACCTTACAGTCATGAAGAGTGAGGCTTCTTGGAGAACAAAGGAGGAAGATACACGGGTGTAGCTTTTGAAGGGCTCAGTAGCAACAAGGTTCCTCATTGTTGGGTTATCTGGGACGGTGAGAACCTGGAAGCCACCTGAATGTCCCTTAGTATAGCACTGGTCAGGCTGGTTCTGGGGCAGTGAAGAGCAGCCTGGGCTGCTGCCCTGAGCAAGGCAGAGGCCATTCTATCTGGGCTGATTTGAAAGTCATTGAGCCACTTTGTTAAGTAAAAACAAAGCAGGTCATGGAACAATATGCACTGTGGCTCTCGTTTCTGCAAAAACAGCAAATGTACTAAATATATCATCATCTATATCTGTCTACACATAGACAATTTTAGCAACGTCCCCACCCAACAGTTCATAATGAGCTGGAGGAGGTGGGAAAACCAGGAGGGGGGCTTTTATTTTTTACTTTGTACATTTTTGTACTGTTGGTTGGTGGTTGGTTTTCCAACAATAAAACATTGGATACATCACATAGATTTAAAACCAAGCATGTGCTGTACTGCTCACTTCTGTGCAGCTTAGGGCTTAGATGGGCAGCCACCGGTTTTCTCACACAGTAGAAAGTTAACAGAAGTGAGGGAAAGGGGAGGGGACTAGTTTGGTGGCACCTGTCTTCAAAGTCTCCAGGCTTTGCCTTCTTCATCCCCTAGCCTTCATATCAGATCTTCACATCGGTTCCCTCTTTTTCTCAGTAACCCCCTGCCCCCATTTAAGTAGTTAGAGCTTTCTTTCCATTTCCCCCTTCCTTCTTTATCAGTCATTTGCATATTCTTTATATTTTCACTATTACTAATTGTAACAATAGGAGTGTTTCTATATCGCCTTTGTGTCAACAGAGCTTATTCCTAGAACATCCGTTCTTTGAAATGCTCTTTAATGTCATGAAGGACAACCAACACATTTCCGTTTTCTGAAGTTTACGGGACTAAAATGGCAAAAGGAGAGTATCAGAATCACCAACAGAAAAATGTTAGAATTTCATGCAAAGTACTCTGCTAGTTGCAGCATTTTCTCAGTTCACTGGCTTCTGAATTTCAATTGCATTAATAATCTATGCCACACACATAAGTGTCTGATTTCATCTTTTTTTTTTTTTTTTTTTTGAGATGGAGTCTTGCTCTGTCACCCAGGTTGGCATACAATGGTGTGATCTTGGCTCACCACAACCTCTGCCTCGCAGGTTCAAGTGATCTTCCTGCCTCAGCCTCCTGAGTAGCTGGGACTATAGGCGTGTGCCACCATGCCCGGCTAAGTTTTGTATTTTTAGTAGAGGCGGGGTTTCACCATGTTGGTCAGGCTGGTCTCGAACTCCTGTCTTCAGGTGATCCGCCCACCTCGGCCTCCTGATGATTCCATCTTTTAAGATTGTTGTCGTTTCATGTGTGGTTGCTTTTCCTCCTCCATAAGATTACAAGCATCTCCAGGGCAGGACCCCACCCTCAATCCCTGACACTGTGCCTAGTTTTGTGCTGAGAACATGTTAGATGTGCAGTCCATGACTCAACAGATAAAAACGTAGTGCAGTGCATGCATTTGGAGGATGGGTATGCTGAGTTTGATGACAAGTGTATGCTCTTTAGAGCGGGAGTCTTGGATGCTGACACCTTTGCAGCTCTACTGCGCCCCAGCCTTGTGACTTTGGAAGGTGCCTACTGGGATCCTAGCAGTGCTCAAGGTTAAGACTACGGGTGCCACAGACCTTGAGTCTAAGGAAGCAAGGCCTCAGCTTCCCATCAGCCTGCTGGGTTGTAATAGCTGAGAAAATGGTGAAGGGTCGGGGGTAGTTGGTGGCTTCATTCCACCCTGGCCCTGCTCGTTCTGATTTTCAAACAGCATCCTCAAGGGCTGGCTTTCCCCAGCTTCCTTCCTGCTGCTCGGTCAATGTCTGGGTGCTGGTGTGGTCCCACTGCCGGCCCTGCTCCCATGGAGCAGAGCTGGGGCAGGGTCAGGCAAGATGGCAGGCAGGGGAAGTGAGCATCCCCTGCTCCCTCAGCTCTGGGACACCAGCACAGGACCCCAGAGCACCCCCAGACCTCTCAGTCAGTCCCTCTGAAAGTCCTCGGGGTGTGATGTCGTTGTGGTCCCCAAGGCTTGGCTATGGCTTTGCTGAGGTGGTGTAGGAGTAATGATGGGAGGGAGGGCACAGCCACCTCTACACCGGGTATTTTTCCATGGGCAAAACTGCAGCCAGCATCCTTTCCTCTTATTCCAGCCCAGACAGACTGCTAAAGGGCTGTCAGAATCTTGCAGAAATCTGTCTTAACCTCCAGCTACAGAGGCCAGAGGAAAGGCCACTCTCTAGGACCCGTGCACTGGAGAGGAACATTAGTATAGATGAGTTTCTTTTATTCACATGGCATCAGGGAGGCTATCTGAACACTGCCCATTGAGGACTGAAACGGAGCTGGTTTATGGTCCTATCCAAGGAAAATATGCACCCTGATAGATGTAGGTGTCTAATCCACCCATTGGCTAGAGCTTAGAAAAATATTTACCTTTTAACATCTGTGCCGCATTTTCACTGCGCAAACACACATCTGCTTGATGGAATGTATACAGACTTTAGATGGTTTTAAAGCAAGTTTTCTTAGTAACTGTATAGCTCTGTCTTGACATGGCTGTCCTGGATTTGTGGTTGGGAGGTTTTTCTCAGATCAACTCATTGTTTGAAACAAATAGCACTAGAGTTTATAAAAGGAAAAGCTCTAGGCAATCCCAGTAATTGGATCTTTAATAACCTCTCACCTCTTAGTAAGTTATTCGGTGCAACAGTTTTAAAATTTTTAGCCTGATTCCACAGCCAGGCTAGGGATGCGTGTGTGTGTGTGTGTGTGTGTGTGTGTGTGTGTGTGTGTGAACACTCTCAAAAGGTGGCCCTTAGTAGCAAAGTTAAGGGT
Source organism: Hylobates moloch (assembly GCF_009828535.3). Taxonomy (NCBI): domain Eukaryota; kingdom Metazoa; phylum Chordata; class Mammalia; order Primates; family Hylobatidae; genus Hylobates; species Hylobates moloch. Next base: position 221,018,199 of record NW_026652276.1, on the reverse strand, counting down.
TGAAAATGGTTCTTTCTTTATCCCTTCTCGCCCTGGCTCCATCCTCACTCTGCGGAGAAACATGAACCTGGATCAGAATGTTCTGGCCTTTTAGGCTTCAGAGCCAGGGCAGGGATGCCAGTCAGCTGCTTCTTCCCACACCTCCAAGGACATGTGAGTTGAGTTCAAAGTGGTGTGGGCCGAGGGGGCTGCAAGCTTGCCTATACCTTCCCATGCCTTCTGGATCTAGACACGTTTGCTGCACAGTTCTCAGGGTGTGAAGCTGCACAGGACATGGTTGCTGCCCAAGGCTGCTCAGTGTATTAAGCCACTAATTGACCCCTGATTTCATTCCAGGCCAGTGCCTTAACAATTGGACCTCACCAATTCCTCTAAGCCATCCAGTCTTTGAGACGACCCTTTTAAAGTTGCATCTTGCACGAGTCAGCTAAGGAAAAGTCATTTCAGCCCTGTTTTTCCTTTTTAGTAACTTTCTTTAATGCGACAAGGGCTTTAAAGCCCAGATTTACATATGCATATGCACATCCAGTATTGAAATGACCTTTCTTCCCACTGAAAACTCCTCTTTCTATTTTAGCCAAGTTCAATCAACAAGTATTTACTTGATTCCTACTATGTGCCAAGCATAGTGCAAATCTGCAAGGAGGAAAGAAAATGCTGGGTCTCACATGAATCGTGCCAAGGAGTCCAGTGGGCCCTCAACCACGAGTTTTGTAGCAACATCCTCCACGCTGAGCGGGAGTGTGGGGTTGACTGACAGTTGCCGAACTCTAATAAGCATGCTGTTCATGCCGGAGAACTCCATCTTGCTGGGTTTTCAATATAAAGAATATGATCATGAAAATTGCATGTGGGCACATTTACCCAGAAAATTCTTCTGGGCTAATCTAACCTGTGCTTGGGGTGATGCTTGCACTAGAGAGACAGTTTTGGGGGCGGCTTTAATTCCACCCGTCCGTGTCAGAGGACGTACACATTGCTCTAGGCTCCTCTCTGCCGTCCCACCTCCCTTTCTTGTCTGACCTTCCTCAACCTTCCTCTGTTCTCTCCACTGTCCCTGGAAGCTGTAAGTGGTGGATTGCTGAAGGACAGCACGGTGTGATGTGCGGGGCTGAGAGGGAAGAGAAAGAACAGAGACAGTGGTGCCAAAGTCGGCTCCATTCCATTTCAAGGCTGTGTCCTATTAAAATACGTTACCTCTTCGGCAGCTTGCTGGTCCCGCAAGGCAATCACATTCCTAATGAGTTTGTTAAAAAAGCCATTCAGTTCATCTCGGTTCTTATTGGGCAAAATCCGGGCCAGTGGGACCATTATGGATGGAAATGATACTTGAAAGAGAAAAACAAAAGTGGCATTGAAAAGGGGGTGATAATAAACCAGGGCCATTAGATGCCTGTTCCCGGGAAGCAAACACGGGCCTGGAATTGGAGCTGTTTTGGAGTCCTGCCCTCCCCGCCGCACTGCTGCTTCTGAGAGCAGGGGTGATGTCTCACTCCCTCTCGGTACTCCTCACCATTCCTGGCACATAGTAAGCACTCAATAAACAACTGTGCAATTAATCGAGTCTGCACTTCCATCTGGCCCTCAAGAGGTCAAGGTCACCCTTATAAATTAATGTTTCAGGTCCTGGGGATGACAGCTCAAGGTCTTTGTACTTCATTAAGAGAGAAAGGATTACAGGCTGTTTCAAGCCTTAGCAAGTAGTAGAAGCTGATTTACTTTTTACAAACTTTCTGGTCATTTGAATTTTTTCTCCGGTGGATAATTGTTCCCAGAATGACCTCCTGAATTGCTCCCAAGAGCTGCCACTGCAGCTGCTGACAAGGATACTGGCTGTTGCTGCTGTGGGTGCCTCCCTTGCTGGCCCCTGGGTGCAGCATAGGCCCTTGCTGCCATGTGCTGGGGATCGGGCTGCCAGGGTCAGGAACCCCTCATCTCCCCTGGAAAGGGGCACTGGCTGGGTTCAGCTTCTCAGTTTCCATGGTGGGTTCACCCTGCACCTGGCTCTATGGGAGCTGGGCTGGGGAGAACATCTCCAGGCACACACGCTCTCAGAATCCTCAGGCCCATTTTCAAGAGCCAGAGTGAGTCCGAACCAATGTGACATAGCAGCAGGAGGGCCCTGCAGAGGCAGAGAGGAGGAATAGAAGGGATGGCACAACTGAGCCACCTGCCCCACAGGACTGGGCCGTGGTTGAGGCACAAGGGGCAGACACAGCCTGCGCTGCCTCCAAGATCGGTGGAAAGGGTGAAGGAAGAGACTGCTGGACTCTCAGAGTGACTCTGCCCACGATTTCAGGGCGGAGCCAGTGGGGTGACAGGGGCTCCCGTGGACATTGGCTCAGAAATGGGAATGAAACTGGTCAAGGAATGAATGGAATTTACCAGCCCAACAGAATGGTTAAAAATCATGGCAATAATCAATACCAAGCATAACAACACGTCAATGCTCCGTTAAAAGCAAGAAGATACTAGAATTGGCCAGAGGGCAAAATCTCACTTCTACCATAAAAATAAAATAAGGCCTGGTGCAGTGGCTCACGCTTGTAATCCCAGCACTTGGGAGGCCGAGGTGGGCGGATCACCTGAGGTCGGGAGTTTGAGACCAGCCTGACCGACATGGAGAAACCCCGTCTCTACTGAAAATACAAAATTAGCTGGTCGTGATGTTGCATGCCTGTAATCCCAGCTACTCGGGAGGCTGAGGCAGGAGAATCGCTTGAACCCAGGAGGCAGAGGTTGCGGTGAGCCGAGATCGTGCCATTGCACTCCAGCCTGGACAACAACAGCGAAACTCCGTCTAAAAAAATAATAATAATAAAAAATAAAATAAAATAAATAGGCCGGTCCCCGTGCATTGGGTAAGCTAATCCTCATCCACCACACAGGATTTCTGTGTGTTGGGCTTCAAGCGGAGAAGTCTTGTGAAGAGGATTTTGCTGAAGGAAAGAAATATGCCCCAGGAAATGAAAGGCTTTGGGTTCCAGTCTCAGCTCGGCCTTTCTAGGCCTGTTTCTCACCTGAGAAATAGGGACAAGAATATTTTTCTCATAGGGTGATTACTAGGACTAAGTGAGGCAACGCACACCCAGTGCCTAACACGGTGCGTTCCCACTGTTCTCACCATGGCGGTGGGACCACTTATTACCAATGCCAGGGCTACAGCATTGCTAATAAGTGGCCCTGGGCGGGTGGCAAGAGGAACCCGGTGGCTCCATAAGACGAAGCCTCTGCAGGGGAACACCACGAGTGCCCTTTCCCAGTGGCAGGGACAGAGCCCCAGAAACCACCCCAGGTGTCATAGGGTCTGCCCAATTTGCTGGAGCCATCGTAGCGCCCCGGGCTGCAACCACACTTACAGAGTAAAACCAGGATAGGTCTGGGGATGCAGAATTCGAAGAAACGCTTGCAGTGTTTCACAAAGGGATCCTCAGGGGCCTGCCAGGAGTTCACGGGGGTGCCAAAGGCGACACTGGCAACCACATCTGTGGTGTAATTGCAGTAGCACCTACGGGAGATGGGAACACAGAGATTTGAAAGGACTCTGGCAGGGGCTACCCGCAATGCCCCCCTCCAGAGGAGGAGGGCCTGAATTGCTTACACTGGCTTGCCCAGCCCTGCAGATGTGCCCGGAAGAGGAGCTTCTGCAGATCTGTCCGGAGGTGGAGGGAGATGGGCTCCTGGATGGGGCACTCTGAGCAGTGACGGCAGAGGGCGGGAGGAGACACGAAGACCTGGCAGCCAGCTCATCTAAACAAAGACCTGGCAGTAGAGGAGGGCACCACCTCTTCCACCTTCGAGCCTCAGGCAGCCGTGGTCAACCAGAACACAGCCAAGTACTAAGAAGGACACTTTATATTTTCCTCCTGGGAAGGAGAGCAGACAGGTGACCCAATGCCTATATGCTGTACCCAAAGCTCTGCATAGCCCAGCTCAGGCCAGAATCTAATGATTAATTGATAGACATCAAATTGTCCTTGATGAATTAACAACCTAATTACCTAGTTTTATTAGCTTTGTCTCTCTCTTCCTCTTAATGATTTTACAGTTTTCTTAATAGCAACAAACAAAAAGCAAGGGCTCTTAGCACTCAAATAAATACAAGACAAACTTTAAGGCAGGCTTCATGAACATCTGTATATTATTACAGAAAACATATATTGCGCTTTAGAAACAAACAGAAGGAAAAGTGTCTGGCAGGAGCTCCAGAAAATGTAACCTCTTAGGCTATAGGAAAGCTGCCCCTCAAAAGGCCATTTAAAACTCCAATGATTCCTTTCTGTTATCTTATAGGAGTAGTCGGATTAAGTTCTTTTCCAAAAAGCTAAAAACTGGGTTATTAATATCTTTTTATAATTAAAGGGCCAATTTTTGTTCTCAATGTAGGCACACACTTAACTCCTCTTGTACACAAATTCTATAACCACTAACTTATCATTAAGGAATACATGACATTTCCAGATGACTTTTAAAATTCGCACTGCTTTTATTGGAAACATTTCTACAATTGATTACACATTTCCCTGCTAGAGTGACAACAAGAATGAGACTACTGAAAGTGATTTCATCTGATCCTGATGGTTGAAGGTTTAAGGGTCTTGAGGGTTATTTAAGTTGCTTTTATAGCTGATGAGGCCACCTTATTTTTAGCCAACTCATGCATCCTGTGATAATCAGAGAGAATGTGGATGAAAAGGCTGTGTAAACTGGTGCAATACCAGTGCTGGTGATGATCAGGTTATTATTTTATTAGCAATGATAATAACGAGTCAATTTCTGGCTGATTCACCATTCCGCTTTATTCTTTATCTGCTGTAAGCCATGATTTGGCATAAAATGACTAAAGCAAAGGTGGCTAAATCTTTTGGCTTGCCTGGGCCAATTGGAAGCAGGAGCATTGTCTTGGGCCACACATAAAATACAGTAACAGTAACGATAGCTGATGAGAAAAAAAATACTGCAAAAAAATCTCACAACGTTTTAAGAAAGTTTATAAATTTGTATTGGGCCGCATTCAATGCCACCCTGGGCTGCTCGTGGCCCACGGGCTGTGGGTTGGACAAACTTAGACTAAAGATGTTTTTTTAAAGTAAAAACCTTTTAGTTACAAAATGACGAAAAGCCAGATAATCAGTTATTTAAATTTGGTGTCCACCACTAAGTTATGGCTTCTGGGCTGAGGTGCACCACAATTTTTCTTGAAGTGAAAATGCTTGAACTTTCCCCCCGTCCCTGTCCTTCGGCGCAGGCCTGTCCTGCCCGTTCCTGTGTCTGTGGAGGTCAGAGGGTGGATCCATCCACAGGTTCAACAGGACACACGTACTCTGGCTCTGCTCACATCTCTTTCCCGTATTAAGTGGGTTTCTTTTCTTTTTATTAATCAGTCCATCCATGCTTTTATGAGCTTCTAGCATTTCCACAGTTTGCTAGTCCCAAGGTAATTGTCAGCAATTATGGACAGTTACAAGAAGCAGTGATTCAAAAACTCGATTTCTCATCTGTAATGCAGCAGCCTTACCTCTGGATGTCAAATGCGTCCCCAGATTCCGCATAGCGTTTTAAATGAGCCAGGAGAAGGTCGCAGGCTTGGCTGATGAGGGGAACCATCTGATAATGGATAACAAAGGTGTAATTAGGGCACCATGCCGGGAGTACACCTAAATTGGCTGCAGATGAAGAGGTTATATGTGATGCTTTCTGGGAAAATGAACACTGTTTGGAAGATATTTTTCACACAGCTAAGATTCAAGAGGAAGATCCTAAAATTCGCAAATATTCATAAAATACAATAGCTCTAAACTTCTATTTTAGCTTAAGCATTTTTTATCTTTGGAAGCAAAAAAGAAGAACAGATTTACAGTGAATATGGCGAAATAATTATGAAAATGATCATTAAGTGCTTAGACAAAACTGAGAACCAGTACTCAGTTTCATGACATTTGGTTAGCATTAGCAAGTAAATAAAGCCTAATCCATATGCACGATCCCTGGAATTAACCCAAGTCTATGCTTGTGTATTCCGATTGTATTTTAAATCTTTCACTAAAATATTGAATCGTAGTATCCAAAGGAACCTAAGGTCATCCATTTCAACTTCTTATTTAACACAGAAATTATTTATAGAGCATTCCTGATGGATGGTTATTCATTTGTGTTTAAGCTGCTAAGCTTTCGAATACTGGGAAAACCTTGACTTCAAGATGCCTCCTATGCCCACATGGGGCAATTGTTGGGTTTCTTTCTTTTTAATAGGAAAATACTTTTATGTTAGAAAATTCCTAACCTGCACCGAAAGGTAGAATGGCATAATGAAGATTCACATAGATACCACTCAGCTTCAACAAACGGGTGGGTGGAATTCTTTGTGGAGCCTGCTGGCCACCCATGTGACCTTTTATTCTCTCTTGCATGATTAAAAGGCCAAGCTGAAAATATCGAGCAGAATCATTTTATTCGGTGCCCATTCTAGAATAGCATCACAGCTAAAGCAACGTGCTCTAATACATCATTCTGAGCATTTCTCATGAAAGACATAAAATGTAACCTATGTTTAGATTTGATGATTTTGACACTAGAATATTGAGTTCTCGAGGTCAGGGAGATCTTAGTCTGTTTCTTCATTTTTATAAACCCAGCACCTAGAACAGCGCCTGGCTCATAGTAATTATTTGTTAAGTGAATGAACGAACCATTGAATCGTACTGATTATGTAATACCCGCTCTTTCCTCTTAAAGTCTTGAGGCATTGGGAAAAGTTATAAAGTTAATCTGCTTATCAGAAGGTATGTTGTTGTACTGAGGCAAAATCTGATTTCGTCTAACAATCTTTTGCTGGTTTCATTTCTGTTCTCTTCTTCGTGACAGTGCACCCAACACTCAGACAGCAAGTACCTATCTGCTCCCCATCTTCTCCTAGACAACTGTTCCCATCCTTTCTTTCTTTCTTTTTTTAGACAGAGTCTTGCTCTGTCACCCAGGCTGAAGTGCAGTGGCATGAACTCAGCTCACTGCAGCTTCTGCCTCCCAGGTTCAAGCAATTCTCCTGCTTCAGCCTCCCAAGTAGCTGGGATTACAGGTGGGTGCCACCATGCCTGGCTAATTTTTTTTTTTTTTTTTTTTTAGTAGAGACGGGGTTTCACCATGTTGGTCAGGCTGATCTTGAACTCCTGACCTCGTGATCCACCCACTTCGGCCTCCCAAACTGCTGGGATTACAGGCGTGAGCCACTGTGCCTGGCTGCCCCCATCCTTTCAATGGGGGACTGAACCAGATGGCTTGCACACACCTCTCCTGCCTTATTGCTCTCGTCTTTATCAGGCTCACTCCTAAAGGTGGCCTCATAAGTGGAATACAGTATTTCAGGTGTGGATTGGTGTATGGTAAATGAATCACTTCCTGAGATCTGTAACCTACACATCAATCGCAAAGCCAGGTTTATGTTGACTTTTCTAGAAGACAAACAATGCAGGCAAATATTGAGGTTCAGGTTAATGAAAACCATGAGGTCTTTTTCCATGGATGATAACCACGTACAATTGCTATTTCAATTTTTTTAGGGCCTATTCATTAGAAAGGCATTAGTTGTCCTGCCGTGTGTTCTGAGCAGAACGATCTCTTATCTTCTCTGGAATATTCAGTTGGTTGGAGACACCTGGTAGAGCGGGACAGCTGGGCGGCTATTGATGGGATGTTGGGAGGACATGCAATTTTGTAGGACCCCTCTCCTCTGCAGTTTCCTCTGAGTCAGTCCTACGTGCTCTGGGTGTAAGGAAAGAATCGTGTCACCAGGGGCCCAACTCCTCTGCTGAAGGAGTGGGTCCTGTAGATAGAGGGTGAGGGGGTCCTGTAGATCAAAGCTGCAATGGCTCCATGAAGGCTGCCATGTGGAGGCGGTAACCAAGGCAGGGACAATGGCCTGGACAGCGCTATGGACGGCTGAACAACAGCTCAAGGAGCAGAATGTTCACAGCATAACACACCCAAGTGGAGAGATGGCAGAGCGTCTGAGACCCATGAGTCCCCTGTTGCCAAGGCTCATGGAGGGAGGGCCATCTTGGGAAAATGGATTTGCTGTTCATAAAGCTGCCGGGCTTAGAGCGCTGGGGTGTTTGAACACTGTGGAGGAGCAAAAGATGTACTCACTCATTAAAGTCCCATTACCTGGCCAGGTGTGATGGCTCATGTCTGTAATCCCAGTGCTTTCGGAGGCCAAGGCAGGCGGATCACTTGAAGTCAGGAGTTCGAAACCAGCCTGCCGGGCCAACAGTGTGAAACCCCTCTCTACTAAAAATATGAAAATTAGCTGGGCGTGGTGGCAGGAACCTGTAATCCCAGCTACTTGGAGGCTGAGGCAGGAGAATCCCTTGAACCTGGGAGGTGGAGGTTGCAGTGAGCCAAGAATGCATCACTGCATTCCAGCCCGGGTGACAGAGAGAGACTCCGTCTCAAAAAAAAAAAAAAAAAATACCATCACCTGCAACACTGGCTATTCTTTCTTCATTCTATCTGCAATGTAGTAAGTGTGCCTTCTAAGCCTTCCTTCAGTTCATTGGTCTGTAGACAGGCCCTGGTGCAGAGCCTTGTGCCCCTCCACTGGACAGCTATTTTAGGTAGCCACAGAATCATTCATCATCACTGTTTTTGGATCTTGGGCTATCTGTGCATGAACCTAAGTAAATAGCCAGGCACCGCTTTACTGATGAGTCATCTGGGGAAGACTTTGTCAAATGATTTGCAGAAACAGAAATGTGATTTACCTCATCTACCTATCTGGAAGTCCACTCAAAAAAGAAAAATAAGTATGACTATCCTGATTTATTCTTAGTATCTCTGTGTTGATGCTTCATGACTACTGCATGCTTTTCTAAATTCTCACAAACCATCGATTTAATAACCCATCAGTACAAAAGGATGTGCAAATGGGTCACTTAAAATGGTCTCTGGGCCCCAACTTCCAAGAAGTCTCAGTCTACCCTTAACGTTGGAAAAGTCAGTGCATTCTAAGCCACATTTTTATGACTAGCTTTACTTGCTATCTTCCTTCAATTATCTTAATAAGTTCAGTGGTACAACTGAACCCTAGTTTAATAAAATCCCATAAACCTAAATACCTTTTAGATTTATTTCAGAGGAATAGTAACATGGTAAAAGAAAATCTATCTATTATCTATCTATATCATCTATCTATCTATCATCTATCTATCTAATCTATCTATCTATCTATCTATCTATCATCTATCTATCTATCTATCTATCATCTATCTATCATCTATCTATCTATCATCTTTCTATCTATATGTACTCTTTGAAAGGAAGTCTTTTTAGATATCAAGCTTGAAGCTTTCTTAACAAAACAAAAGAGATGGAACATAAAATGTGATTTACGCACAACTCTTCAGAGGCATGCCCTGTGTATAAAGAGGGGGCCACCCATTCTGAATCCAAACATATTCCTGGACAGTGCGAAAGGGAGCCCAGGCCAGCTGCCCACCATCGGGTCTTCTACGTGCCTTTGACTAGAATCCTTTGTTGCTGCCTGATGTGATTGTAATTTTCTGCTATACTCTGCCTGCTGTCTGTCGAACTGAATGGATAATGACATTTTTATTTGGGTTAATGTGATATGAGATGGGGCATGTAATATGAAAAATGTTTTAAAAAGCAATGCAGAGAAAATATTATAAGACAGCAGAGCATAATCTGTATGTTGGCCAATAGCCATCATTTCAGGTTTTCTTCCTTGCATTTTACACAGCAGTTACGGAATATTTACTTTTACATGAGTTGCATACAAACAAAAGCTCTCTTTGATGGGCTTGCATAATCTTTATACAATCCACAAACCCTGCAGTTCTTCTCCTAGATTTTTGAACAAGCAGGCAAACGTGGCATGTGCACACACACATGCACAGATGAATATACAATGCTATTATCACTCAGATCTTACTAAAAGACTCATTTGGTTGTTACATTTCATCTTCTTCATGGGATAATGAGTAATTTTTATTTTTTGTTTTATTCCAAATTTTTCACAATGCACATGTATTACACTTATAATCAGACAAAATATTAATGTTATTAGGTTTTTAAAAAGTGATTTATTGGGACTTCTCATAGACTGAATGTTTGGGTCACCTCAAAATTCATACATTGAAGCCCCAACTTCCAGTGTAGCTGTATTTGGAGACAGGGCTTCTAAGGAAGTAATTAAGGTTAAATAAAGTCACAAGGATGGGGCCCTGATCCAATAGGATTGGTGTCCTTATAAGAAGAGACACCAGAGCACTCATGCTTATTCTCTCTCCCTCTCTCTCTCTCTCATGCACAAAGAACAGGTCTTGTGGGCACAGAGCAAGATGGCAACTACCTACAAACCAGAAAGAGAGGCCTCCCTGGAAACCAACAACTCTGGCACCCAGCCTCCAAAACTGTGAGAAAATACGTGTCTGGGCCTGGCACAGTGGCTCGCTCTTGTAATCCCAGCACTTTGGGAGGCCAAGGCAGGTGGATCACTTGATGTCAGGAGTTTAAGACTAGCCTGGTCAACATGGTGAAACCCCATCTCTACTAAAAATACAAAAATTAGCCAGGTATGGTGGCCCATGCCAGTAATCCCAGCTACTTGGGAGGCTGAGGCCAGAGAATCACTTGAACTTGGGAGGTGGAGGTTGCAGTGAGCCAAGATCACACCACTGCACTCCAGCCTGGGTGACAGAGCAAGACTCCATCTTAAAAAAAAAAGTCTGTTGTTCAAGCCACCCACTCAATGGTATTTGGTTATGACAGCCCAAGCTAAGACCAGGGTTACAGTGCAGCAGCCAAGCTAGGGGAGAAAGTTTCCCATTTTGTTCCTCTCACCTCTCATTTTGGTTGTCCCTATAGAGGTGATGCCGAGTGTGATGCTGAGCAGCTCTCTGGTAACCAGTGGTAACCATTCAGGAGAAATCACCATCCCCACCCCGAGAAGCAAATTCCCCAAGGAAGGAAGGTTCTGCATAACCTGGAGATTATTATATAATTAAAGTACTCAGTTTTTTGAAATTTTATTTTAAGTTCTGGGATACATGTGCAGGACATGCAGGTTTGTTACATAGGTAAATATGTGCCATAGTGGTTTGCTGCACCTATCAACCCATCACCTAGGTATTAAGCATTAGCTATTTATCCTGATGCTCTTCCTCCCCCCCACCCCAACAGGCCTCAGTGTGTGTTGTTCTCCTCCTTATGTCCATGTGTTCTCATTGTTCAGCTCCCACTTGTAAGTGAGAACATGTGGTGTTCGGTTTTCTGTTCCTGTGTTAGTTAGCTGAGGATAATGGCCTCCAGCTCCATCCATGTCCCTGCAAAGGACATAATCTAGTCCCTGTTTATGGCTGCATAGTATTCCATGCCATATATGTACCATATTTTCTTTATCCAGTCTGTCATTGATGGGCACCAGTTTTTTTTTTAATGGATTTTCTACCAACTGTGTCTGTGAAATTTTGAGTCAAGGTGCAGACAGAGGGCAATAGAGTGAATTCTAAAAGGAGGGAGGGCCTGATGAGTGGGCAAAGAGAGTAATGACCAAGAAGGGCGGAGAGCTTCTGCTCAAAGGTCTTCTTCTCCTCTCCTTTTGTGTGACTCCCAGAATCTCATCACTGAGTTTTCTTCCTTGAATGTAAGATTCCGACCTTGTTGGAGAATACTTGCCCCAAGCATAGCAAATACTCAAAGGCACTGCAAATTAGTAGGTTTCCTCTCCCTGGCACTTTATAGCTGTGTGATCTTGGGTACATTGCCTAACCTCACTGAGTCTAGTTCCTCTTCTGCAAAAATGAAAATAATACCTCCCTTGAAGAGTTATTACAAAGATTAGAAACAAAATATGTAAAACACTTGGCAAAGAAGGCAGGGAGTGGTGTAAACATGGTAGTTGTCCTCTGGAGGGATCCATCCTCCCAGGCTGGTTTGGAATAGTGGAATCATTCTCTCCTCTTTTATTGATCCTCAGGGACAACTGTCCATTGGAGCCATCTGTTCTTGCCTCATCGTGTTAACATTGCTTCCTTTCTTTCATCTGTTCTTTCATCTTTATCTCCTTAGTCACCTCCTAGTTCAGGTGTTGCTACCTGTCACCTGGAATATGGTTGTCTTCTTCCTTCTTGAGAAAAAAGACTATAGCTTAAGCATCTTTGTAGTCTTAGGACTTTGACAGTGCCTGACACCCGGGTGTACTAAAGAAAGTTTTTTGAAAGAGCCTCCTGGCCTCTTTTCTTTTCTTTTGAGACAGGATCTCACTCTGTCACCCAGGCTGGAGTGCAGTGGTATGATTACGGCTCACTGCATCCTTGCCCTCCTGGGCTCAAGCCATCCTCCCATTTCAGCCCCTCAAGTATTAATATCTGAGACTACAGGCACACACAACCACAGCTGGCTAATTTTTTTAATGTTTTGTAGAAACGGGGTCTCCCTATGTTGCCCAAGTTGGTCTTGAACTCCTGGGTTCAAGTGATTCTCCCAGCTTGGCCACTTGAATTTCTGGGATTACAGGCATGAGCCACCATGCCTGGCCAGATCTTCCAAAAATACTTGTTATTTCAGTGATGCTTTGCTGAAATCTTTGTAGATCCCCACTGACTGAAGGACACAGTACAAGATTCTTATCTTCCAAAGTCCATTACGAATTGAATCCTGCTAATAACCATGTGATGAGGCTTAGAAGCAGATCTTCCCCCAGTCAAGCCTTCAGATGAGACCACAGACCAGGCCAGCCATTTGACTACTACTCCAAGACACCTTGATCCCTCTGGACTCAGCCTCTGCACTCAGCTAAGCCATGCCAGGATTCCTGACCCACAGAAACAATGAGCTAACAAAAGTTTGTTTTAAGCCACTAAGTTTTGGGGTAATTTTGTTACACAGCAATAGATAACTAATACACTCTCAATATTGCTCTTTTGTGGTAACTATTGCATGTCGTCATGGATTAATGAAGTTTTGGTATTTGTTATATCAAGAATGAGCATAGCACACCCCATTCTGTTGATTTTCCAGAAATACCTGTATGATGACTGATTGACCAAATGTTCCTTGAGAGCCTTGACATAGAAGGTACCCAAGAAACATGAACAGATTGGGGCACTGTCTCTTAGCATGAATATAGTGTGGTTTGCTGAAAACTGGCTCTGAAGGAGAAAGCTGAGACTCATGCTGGTCCTATGTGTTACTTTAGGCCTGGCATTTGAATCTCTCTGAACATGGATCCTCACCCCTAAATGAAGGGCTGATCACAATGAGCTATAATGTCCCTTTCCACTGACATTTGAGGATTCCAAGGAGGTCACAAAGCATCAGGTTGAGACAGTTGCTTGAAGCCATGGAGAGAGCAGCCAAATTCTTAGCTCAGTGCAGGGAAGGGTCAGATCATTGGTCCATGTACTTTCAGCAACACATCCCATTCCTAAGAAAGCCTTCAGAATACACAGGGACCTAAAGGGCAGAATCTGGTTATTTTTGTGTTCAAATAAGAATTGGAACCCCAGATCTCCTGACTCCTGGCTTGTTGCTTTCCCTCAAAAATCAGGCTCCACATTTCCTTTGCTCCTTAGTTTATTCACTTCTAGGTCATTCTATGCAGATCTTATGTCATAAACTTGAGAAAGAAAAAACCCACCATCTTTAAGCCTTTGGAGTTCCTGAAAGCTTGGACAGTGCTGAGTGCTAGGGAAAACATATTTCCTACACAGAGAGAGGGAAGGAGAGGGTCTCTTTTGCATAACCCTATCCATCTAAACAGAGATAAGCCCCAAACGTTGATGGTGTGTAGCTTGGGTGACTTGTTGATCCACACACGAAGAAGGACTCAAAAGAGCCACAGTGGACACTGCTGCCTTGATGTCATAACATGGCCCCTGGGAGTCTGCCCCTACTTGGGGCTACTGCAAAGAGGAGACTCCGCCAGACAATTCGCAGTTCCCCTCATCTGCACCAGAAAGATTTGCCCCATGGGTCTGGGAAATGGCTGGCTTGGGGGCTAAACAGCTGAAATGAAACCCTTTTTCCTAACACAGAGTTCTGAGCAGGTCACTCCCTCACTTTCAAGTATTTAATAGCTCCTCGAGCTCTAGTGAAGTGCGCACCAAACACTCCCTCGGCACAGAATAGTGAACTCTACGTGCCTCAACCTACTTTTTCAGCTTTCTCTCTCACTAATCCTTTATATGTACTCTGTGTTCCAGCCAATTTGTACTCCCCTATTCCCTGAACACACCCTGTACTTTTCTGTCCAGATGCCTTGATTCCTACAGCTCATTCCACCTGCAATGCACCTTCTCCCTCTGTCAAAACAGCAAAATCTTCAGGGCTCAATTCCAGTGCTACTCACTGCTCCCTCCCTACAAAAGTGGCTTCTGATGCTCAAAGCAGGACCCCAGCTATGTCACCACCTTCCACGATTGGTAATAATGCAGTGATTTATGTACCTTGTTTCTCTTCTACATTATAAACTCCTTAAAAACAGGAAGTAATAAATATTTGCTGACCTTTATAAATTGAACATTTCATCTGATTTGGCCCTTGGTGGACCTGGGGGCAATATTTTGGGGCTGATGTCAGAGGAGGGTTTTCTGAATAAGTAAGGGTCAGCTGCTGGGGGTGGGGGAAGGTATTTAAACATATTTCTGGTTTTTTTAAAAAATGAAAAAATTAATGCCTTAAAGTGCTCTAAACTGGTGACCAACGAATGAAAAATTAATTCCCACTAATGAAACTTCTCACTTCCTTCTTCCACTACACCATCGCTAAAAGCCACCCAGATATTAAAAACATCCACGACTCATTTTTATGCAAAATTTCCTGCTGCTAAGTATCAGCTCTAGCCATCTAGGTGAATAATCAAGTGTCATTTCTAATAAGTCAGTGGCTCCTGTCAAGACTTGTGACCAATTAGAAGTCACCCCAATGAGGAGGTGGCTGCTGGCGTTGCCAAGCAACAGCCAAGCTGTGAGGCACATTTCAATGCTCTTTTAGATTTAACCAGTGGCAAGTCGGAGTGACATTACAATTCTGGCAAAGGAAAGCCAAATTATAACCCAGGCTGGGGTGCCCATGATGAGGAGTATGTTTTCTTTTAAATGCAAATGCAAAAGGAACATTTAAACCAGAATTTAAACAGTCCATCATGATACTGATTTTAATTAGCAGATTAAGTGTCGGTGGAACACGACTGTGTCTCAGGATAATGGTCTCTCGCTGCTAGATAAATACCCAGCTATTCCGGAAAATGGGCAACTGGTCAGGCAAGGCCAATGTATTTTTGGACTCTGAAGTATCGGTGACGACAGCCACACTTGGTTATAATGACGTTCATTTTTATTGTTCAGGAGGATTAAGAAATAAAAGCAAATATTAAAAATAGACTGCTGGAAATGGATGCCGCCTAGAGAAGGCTGCTTGCTCTAATGTTATTGGGAAGCGTGTTCTGCCTTAGAAGCCCCCGTATGTGACCGTCTGGAGAGTTTACAGTGAAAATTTAAAGGCCAAACTAAACTGTGATGATGACGGTAATTCTGAAAAGACTTTTGCACTGAAATGCATTTACTCATAAGCTGGCTGTATCAACTTAAATTTTTAAAAATTGTAGTCATTCTCGAGTAACATGTCGTCTCCAAGTCAGGAAAGGCCTACAGGGAGTAATAACCACATCTGCCTCTGCCTTTAAGATTCATACATTATTGACTGTGCCTTCTTGACAGGGAACATCTGGATGAAAAGTGAAAAATTAGGCAGAAAGCCGGATCAGTGCTGTGCGAGATACCAGCCTCCCAGTTTATCTGACTTTTCTTTAACTGAGTCCCTGTGCATAGCAACGTGATTGGCTCATTTACTCTTGAGTGACACATACATCCTTAGGCACTCATCTACGAAGATTCATTGTCTCCCATATCTGCTCAGTGGGATACCATCAGCTCTTAGTTATCTGGGTGAATGAAGAAAGCCCATCATTTATACTGGGCTTTGAGAATGGAGAACAGACAAGCTGCCATATTGGATTGGATCCATGGTTCATGCGGTTTGAAGCTTAGTCTCTGCTAGAGGCACTCAAAAACTGGGTTCTTCATGGAAGCTACCTGCAAAGGATAATTGCTCAAGAGACTCATTTCTCTCAGTAGCCAACCAGGAAGTTAACAACCCACGTTCTCTCCTTTAGAAAACCTATATGAGCCCAGAATAAACAAAGTTAAGCAGGTTTCTTTACTGCAGGCCTTTCTCAAGCCTTTCATATGCTCAGGTATGTGGTGAATCTTGAAGAATATAGTTTGTAATATTTCACCAAATTATTTGACTGTGGGGCCTTTTTGGTCCTCCATATTTCAAATCCTTTTCCCTGGTAGTAATTCATAGCTTGAAATTCATCATCATATAAGTACAGTTTAGATGCCTTTCTCCTAAATGTATTCTTTTATTCTTGCTTACACTGAAGGTTACCTGCCACTTTTGTGCTGACTTACACAATCTTACAAGAGTCTCAGAAAGTTATTCCTACTGATTTAGTATCTTTCAAATCAGAACAGCTTAGAGGAATACACAAATATATAGATTCCACTGTGTTCTCTCTCTTTCAGATGAGTTATAAAATTTAAAAATAAAGCTAGTGCTAACCTGGGTCCCCAGGGCATCACATTGTTTATACGTTTTCCCTCAGAGAAGTACTAATTTCGCCCCAGTTTTATTTCCTGAAATTAAACCTATTTATTCCCTCATCCTTAATAAGTTTGACACAATCCCAGGGTTACTACTCACTAACAGTCTTTGGTAAAGAATCTAGCAAAAGACTATGAAAATCTAAATCTACAGTTGTGCTTTTTAAAACGTTAATTCTTTGGGGGATGGAGTGAAAACTCTGGCCACTTAAGCAGACAAAATCTTCCCTAACAACAACAACAACAACAACAAAAAGTCAGTTGTTTTTCCAGGAATGCTCAGCCGTCCTTTTCTATAAATCCCAATGACTTGTTTGTCCAATAGTCTCTTTTTCCTGACTTGGGGATGCACGAATCACATTTTCCCTGGTTCTCTGTCACTCTACATTATCCCTGGTATGACATAAGCCAAAAAAAAAATTTAATTTAAATACAAATATGGCTTCATGATATGGTGCTCATTTTAAAGCAACTTTCAAGCATTGTTGACTGAGTCAACCTAATAGCCGCATAAACAAAGACAACACCATCCGGACCTTTTGGATATTGCCCATACTTAAAGACACAGGTAGAGAGGGACTTAGGCTGCCAAGGTTCTAAAGGAGGAAGCCTCAGAATTCCAAGGGGAAACAAACTTTTATTTCAAGAATAAACTCTGATGTTTGATAACAAAAGTCCAAAGGCTACTTACAAATTCAGAAAGGACCAAAGATGCTGGTATTTCGAAGCTATCTCCAGGAAAACTGACTCAGGTAGCCACAGCCGAGTATCTGTGGCTCAGAGTCTCTGAGCTATCGCCTAACTCTGTGGCCCATTTCCCTCTTTGTGTCTGTGACTTTGTGTGTGTGTATACATATATGTATGTATATTGGTGACTCTCTAAAGGAAAAGCCAGTTTGTTGTATCCTCTTATTTAATTTTTTCTTGATGAAATTATTTCCTTTTCATTTTTTTAGCTTAGTTTCATCATGTATCCTTAGGTAGAATAGGTAGAAGGCTTCTCGGTTCTTTGATTCTTCATACATCCATTCATTAATTGTTCCTGAATGTCTATTATGTACCTAGTGTGTGCAGTTAACAATGAAGGAAATAAGAAAAAAGCAAAAAGACTTTGTCCTCCTGAAGCATCCATCTAGCAGAAGGGGACATACAATAAACAGGTAAACAAAATGGAATGTTAGCTGGTGATAGTTCCACAGAGAAAAATAAAGCAGTGGGGGGTGGGGGTTCGGGGGCCAAGTCCTTCAAGCCCGAAGATGCAGTCGGTCTGAGATGGTCAGAGAGGGGACCACCAGGAACACTCACAGCACCGGGGCTTTCCCCGCTGGCTCTCAGCAGAATCTTTCCAGGGAACTCGTGACATGTGAATTCTCAGTTACCCTTAGAAATTCTGATTCTATAGATCTTGGGGTGGCTGAAATTATGTATTTTTAACAAGGGTCCTAGGTGATTCTCATGCAGCCCCTGGTCCCACAAGGTTTGAGAACCAGTGACTTAGAGAACAAAGGCAGCTGGGAGACAAAAGTTTGAGGAAGCATCCAGAAACCAGGAGGTTTTGGAGAGGAAGATAGGACACTTCTCATTTTGTCCCCTCCACCCATCTTCCACAGCCCAGAAGCAGCCCCCCTGTCATTTCCTGCATCCTGTCTACACCATGGCTTAGAGCCTCAAACCCTCTGCTCTTCATATGCAAAGGGAAGCTGCTTTTGGAATTAGGAAAACTCTTTCCTCTCCTAATAAACCTTGCTAACGTACAGTTCAAAATCGAGCAACTACTTCCTTGTTCTGTCTTCCTCAGAGGCACCTTCACGAGCAGTGGGTGCCATTGATTCCGCAGGTGCGGGAAAATTACAGGGAACACGATCTATGGAGCATGAAACAGACATATACTGGTTTCACATTTCAGAAATATTATCTTTGCTGTGCACTTTTTTGTCCTCGTGTTTCTTTCCATGTGAGCAGCATTTAACACCTCTGGCTGCTCCTTCCTCTTTGAAATGCTTTCCCCTTCCACATTCTGCTGGTTTCCATTTCAGGCTGTTCTTCCTGAGTCTTCTTTATAGGTTTCCCCTCCACTCCTCCCTTAAATATGGTTCTCCCCAGAACCGTATCTAACACATATGCTACATATCTCTGTGTTTTGAAGACCATCTTTCTTCCCCCTCCCACCTGAGCGCCATCTGCACAGCGAAGTTCTTCTTGAAGGGTCTTCTTAGAGGCCTCCCAGTAAACTTCAACTCGCCAGATCTAAAATCCCCAGAGGTGGGGAAAAAGTTAACTCTTCCTGCCTCTGGGATGGAATCCTTTCAAATGGAAACCCAAGAACCTAAATTGAACTATATGGGGTAGAAAAAAATGCTTTTCAAGGGAATTTCAAGGTTATTGATAGTGTATGGTAAATAATGGGCTCTGTGAAATCTCTCTCTACTTCTTGGCATTTTTTTTTTTTTTTTTGAGATGGAGTCTGGAGTCTCACTCTGTCACCAAGGCTGGAGTGCAGTGGTATGAGCTTGGCTTACTGCAACCTCCGCCTCCTGTATTCAAGCGATTCTCCTGCCTCAGGCTCCTGAGTAGCTGGGGTTACAGGTGCCTGCCACCACACTGGCTACTTTTTGTATTCTTAGTAGAGACAGGATTTCACCATGTTGGTCAAGCTGGTCTCGAACTCCTGACCTCAGGTGATCCACCTGCCTCGGCCTCCCAAAGTGCTGGGATTACAGTTGTGAGCCACCTCGCCTGGCTTCTCTTGGCATCTTGATGCCGTGGACATATTGAGGAACTCTATTTTTTTGCAATTAATTCAGGCACTATGCATCTGATTTCTGGACTAGAGGGAGAAGACTGGACCCCAGGAGCACTGGATTTGCTTGGGAAATGACAATGTATCACTTTCTGGAGTATCCCCTGTAAAGGGTTAAAGGAATCTAGATCATGATAAAATTCCTTGCCAAAGAATCATAGCCCAGGACTGCTAAACCTTATTTTCCTTTCCTTGCTTCCTTTTCTTCTTTTCTCAGATACTCTTTACCAATTTCTTTTTCACACATGAGGTTCTTTCTACTTCTGTAGTGCCGTGAAGCCATTGTTTTTGAATAAAGACATACACGCTAGTGATGCCAGCCCTAGGCTCACCTACCTCTCCTCTCTTCCCCTGGCCTTCTCTTGGCTAACTCAACCTTTTAGCAGCTGGATGTGATAAAGGGGCACACTCCAGGCAGCTTGTCTACATGGTTTAGGGCAGTGGTTTCTAGCTTTAAGATGCAGGCCCTTCCTTCACATTCTCCCCTGAATCCTCAATAGATAATACAGATCAATGTGACAGGACTAATTGCTGCAGTGGAAGCAGGTGCCCCTTTCCTCACGTGTCCTTGTGGGGAACTTCTACTGGTGGTGGTTCCCAATACTGGCTTTACATGACAATCACCTGGGGAGTCTAGAAAAATATCCTCAAACCCAGGCTGCATCCTAAAGCAAACCAACCGAATCAGAATTTCCAGGTGTGGGACCCAGGCAGCAACAGTTTTCAAAGCCCCCCCCAAGTGATCCCGGTGGGCCCCACTGGCCAACGGCTGCATCTAAGTGACTCTCCATCTCCTGCTGTCTACGCTGTATCAGACCCAGTCTGGGAGGAAGGAACTGAGCATATGTGGGCCGTGGGCCAGCCCCGATGGCATCTGCCACCCCCCTGCAATTGTCCCATTCTGGGTGAAGTATTAGCATAGCAAGCCCATGTGATCAGATGGGGACTCTATTTTTCAAACAGCTTTACCAGTAAGATAAGAGAAAATTTTATTTCCTTTGCCTAAAACCTCTTTCCATACCTCAGTTGGTTCCAAACTTAGGCAGAAAATAGAGAAGTGTTGCTTCTGACCCTCCCCCACCCCCCAGCTTTCCTCCGAGGCCCCATTTGCTACACTTCCCCTTCCTGCACCCTCCAGACAGCCCCTGGCACAGTCCTAGGTGGCCTCCGAGCACCGCTGGAAAATCACACGGAGGTAGCAAGCAGTCAGGCAGAGAGGTGAAGAGCGCGCTGGAGCTGGATTCTGATTTTGGCTCTGCTGCTTACTAGCTATGAGACTTGGAGCACGCTACTTAATCTCTCTGTGCCTAGTTTCCTCCTCTGTAAAATGGGATGGTAATAATAAGGATGATAGTATTTATCTCGTAGGAATGTGGTGAAGAGGCAGTGTGTTAGTCTAAATAGGCAACCCTTGGAACCTGACTCTGAGCTGTGTGAGTGTGAGCTGGCGCTGCATATAGAGACGGGCTCTGCCCCCAAACACCAACAGCTACCCATGGAAATGCAAATCAAAACCTCATAAAAATTGGGGGGATCACTAGTTTCTGAGTGAGTTTAATTGGATATTATGAGGTGTGGAACCCCCTCCTCTTCTGGGGGACTTCAGAAGATTTATAGGAATTCAATCAGGACCATATGGGTGAGCATCTTGAGCTTAAGCTAAAAGTAGCTTTCATTTTTATTGAACTGAAGACAGGCTACTCTGGAACATCCAGACAGGGTGGATGGCAGAAGCCCAGGGCACTCCAGCCAAGCTTTGGTAGCTCCCTTGCTCTAGAGATGCCTGTGTACCTGAGACTGGAACTAAAGAAGCCCCTTAGCCCCTTCACATCATAAGGGCTCAAGTTCTCTCTCCCTTGTGGTTGCACAATTCAGAACAGCAAACGCCAAAGCCAGACCAGCAATTGAGGGGGCTGTCAGGCTCAGATACAAAACACAGCAGTCAGGATCTGTTGTGTGAGAAATTGGTCTGGAGGCTGTACAAACACCCGGTTTTGGGTGCACAGCTGATAGGAAAGAGTGAGTCACTGAGTAGGGAAAGGAGAATGTCCAGGGCCTTAGAGAGCTGGTAGCATCTTGTGGAGCCTGCCCTTCCCTTGAACTTGGCCTAGAGGTTAACCTGGGTGTTCCTGCCTGACACGATCGCCCACTCCTCCCCAGTCATTCACCGCCATCACCTCCCTATTTAAGACTCGATTGGTAGCTCACCTTTGTTTCATGCTGTTCTCTAGTTTCTTGCTATGTAAAGTGTGGTTCACTGTCCGGTAACAATGAAATTACCTGGCAGGGTGTTATAAATGCAGATTCTTAGGCCACCCTGGCCCTCTTGAATCAGAGCCTGCATTGTAGCCAGATCCTTAGGTGATCCATTATGCATGACAGTCCAACAGACACTGTTACAGTTGTCTCTTGGGGCCCCCAAAGCACCTCAAGCTCTGTCTCTGGACACAGGTGAATGCCCTGTGTACTTGCTGACTCACAATTCATTTATGGCACCTGGGGATGTGGGAGGCTGGAGAAACGAAAGACACTCAATACAGAGTCTGGTGCTTTCTGCATAATAGAGAGGTCTGAAGGTCCCAGTGGGAAAGGCATTTTGATGTGTCACCTGGGCAAGTGATGCAACATGAACTGGCTCTCATCATGATTTGGAGAGAAGAAACCTGCTCTGGAAGAGAATAGAGTTTGCATTTCTCATGTCTTACCTCGTTCAGCTTTTCAGGACTGAAAGCAGACATCAGGGCACCTCTGACCTCTTCCCATCTTTTGTCACGTAAAAACAGAACGCTGTTGGCTACCGACTTGAACTCCAAACCTGATGCCTGTTGGGAAGTAACAAGCAGAGGGTCAGGACTCAGGGAGCCAAAGCCACCTTGGTGGCAATACAGGTCCATGACAAACACCCTGGTTAAAGTCCATCAGTGGCCAACAAGTTAGGAGGTTTCTCTTGCAAGGATAGAGAGGAAGATTATAAAGGCTCACAGGCAATGATAGAAAGAATCATGGCCGGGGCCCAGAGGGAGCAGATGGGCAAGCTCTGGTGGCTCAGCTGTACCCTGCTATGATGTGGTCATCCTCACAGAGACAACTCAATGGCTTCTGTGTGTTCTGCAGTCCCCCTACTGAGCGGGGGTTCCCTGAAGACAAACAAGGCAGGCTTCCTGGAGATGGCCTAGTCTTTCCTAGGAATTAGTGTCATGTCTGAAGTTCATGGCACAGGGTTTTGTGTGACTGGATTGGTTAGGTTGGACCCGAAGTTGACAGAAGACGCACTCATCTGGACCCTTGTATGGGTGGAGGGAGAGGGAAGGGGGAAAAGGGAAGGCCTTCAGAAGCATGTGCCAGGAGAGCTGCTTCCAGGAGCATGCCTGCCATAATGTTTCTGTGTTCTGTTGTCATTCATTTTTTCTCAGTCAGCAAACTGTGGTTGATAGCCTAATATTGTGTTATGGGATGAATTCGGCCCACCACCCCAAACTTCATATGTTTAAATCCTGACCCCAAGAACCTCAGAATGTGACTATGCAGTTGGCCTTCTACATCTGGGCTTTCTGCATCTGTGGATTCAACTAATCCTGAATCAAAAATATTCAGAAAAAATTCCACCAAGTTCTGAAAAGCAAAACTTGAATTTGCCCTGTCCAGAGAACTACACTGAATCCATGTACATGAAGTGATGTGTAGGCATTGTATCAGGTATTATAAGTAATCCAGAGCTGATTTAAAGCATACAGAAGGATGTACATAGGTTATATGCAAATACTATGCCATTTCATATCAGAAACTTAAGCATCCACAAATCTTGGTGTCCTGAGCA
Source organism: Hylobates moloch (assembly GCF_009828535.3). Lineage (NCBI taxonomy): Eukaryota > Metazoa > Chordata > Mammalia > Primates > Hylobatidae > Hylobates > Hylobates moloch. Next base: position 220,994,900 of record NW_026652276.1, on the reverse strand, counting down.
AGGGTGGGTCCTGGAACCTATCCCATGAGCTACTGAGGGATGGCTGTATTTGGATATAAGGTCTTTGAAGAGGTAATTAAGGCCGAGAGTGGTGGCTCACGCCTGTAATCCCAGCATGCTGGGAGGCCGAGGCAGGTGGATCACCTGAGGTCAGGAGTTTGAGACCAGCCTGGTCAACATGGCGAAACGCCATCTCTACTAAAAATACAAAAATTAGCTAGGCATGGTAGTGGGCACCTGTAATCTCAGCTACTTGGGAGGCTGAGGCAGGAAAATTGCTCAAATCCAGGAGGCGGAGGTTGCAGTGAGCTGAGATTGCACCACTGCACTCCAGCCTAGGCAACAGAGCGAGACTCCATCTCAAAAAAAGAGGTAATTAAGGTAAAATATGGTCATTAGGGTGGGCCCTAATGCAACATGACTGATGTGCTTATTAGAAGAGGAGATTGGGACACAGACACACACAGAGGGAAGACCATGTGAGGATATAGGGAGAAGACGGCCATGCACAAGCCAAAGAGAGAGGCTTCCGGAGAAACCAACACTGCTGACACCTTGACTTCAGGCTTCTGGTCTCCAGCACTGTGGGAAAATCCATTTCTATTGTTTAAATCCCCCACCTATGGTTGGTTGGTATAGTAGCCTAGTAAACTAATACGGGATTCAAGAAGTTGTCTACACCATGTTGAATGAAAAAGACTTTGCGGCCGGGCATGGTGGCTCATGCTTGTAATCTCAGCACTTTGGGAGGCCGAGGCGGGCGGATCACCTGAGGTCAGGAGTTCGAGACCAGCCTGGCCAACATGGTGAAACTCCGTCTCTACTAAAATACAAAAATTAGCCAGGCATGGTGGCAGGCACCTGTAATCCCAGCTACTCAGGTGGTTGGGGCAGAAGAATCACTTGAACCTGGGAGGCAGAGGTTGCAGTGAGCGGAGATCACACCACTGCACTCCAGCCTGGGGGACAAGAATGAAACTTATGTCTCAAAAAAAAAAAAAGAAAAGAAAAAGAAAAAGACTTTGCTTTGGCCCTCATGGAGTTGGCAGTCTAGAGGGGAAGCAGAGAGTAAGCTCATAAGCTAACAACTAGACGGAAAGTGAATTTTCCTGGAGGGAAAGTATATTTCTGGGAGAAAGTATATTTTCCTGGAGGGAAAATGGGGCAAGGTGGGACATTGGTGGGGAACATATTTGGGAGGTTTCTCCGAGGTGAAGACTTTGGTCTCCTCATCCCTTCTTCTCAGGCCATTCTGTTTCTTTCTAAAACCAGCTGTCCCACTAAGTGGTCAAAAATGGAGCCCCCACCATTGGTCAGAGTGTCCCCAGCCTGCAGGTTGCAGGGTGTGGGGAGACAGGCGGTTGGGGGACCAAGCAGTCTCAGAACCACATGTGATGCATGGTGACGCTATTTCTTTTCACTGTTTTAATTATAGCTGAAACATGAAGCCAGTCATCAGAATTCAAAAGCCTTGTAAAAACTCCTATTTAGAGGAAAATTATAATTTTCTGATAAAATATGAACACTTAAAATAAGCCATAAAACGTAACTGCAAAGTATCTAGAGAGGAGTTAATTATATATTAGAACCAAGATGCTGGGATATTTTTTTCTGCAGAGGAATACCTCTCTATATTTAGAAAGAAATTCTTTAGGAGTGCCATGGCCACTCAACAGAATTATGGTTTTATGGAATTTGGGGAACATAATCCATTTGTTTAGGTTCCAGAGTTGAAGGAGGAAATCATACGTTATGTGTATTTATGTAGTGGCAAGATGCAGTCCTGTGGCACACTACGTGGAATAAAGCATTTAACTCCAAGGAAAGTGCAGTGATGGTTTCTGGTTCTGATGAGACAGAATAAATTAGAGATAAGAGTGAAGACTGATTGGATCTTGTGCCTATCCTTAAGACTTAAGGGTGAATTTACGCTATTTTTTGTCTTGCACCTGAAAGACAAATGTAGTCCTCCTTGCATGTGTCAGCATGGCCTTCAAGTATCTTTCTCACCAGCCTGCCATGACACTGTGCTCCCCTGGGCCTGGAAATTCCATTAGAATCCTCCATTTTTTGATGAAATCATTTGGGGCTATTGATTATTGTAATATTTTTATTTCTGAAAACATTTTATTTTTTTTTGAAACAGGGTCTTGCTCTGTCACCCAGGCGGTAGTGCATTGGTGTGATCATGGCTCACTGGAACCCCAAACTTCTGGACTCAAGCAATCCTACCCTCTCAGTCTCCTGAGTAGCTGGGAGTAGAGGCACATGCCACCATGTCAGCTAATTCTGAAGTTTTTTTGTAGAGATGGTGTCTCACTATGTTGACCAGGCTGGTCTTGAACTCCTAGCCTCAAGAGATGCTCCCACCTTGGTCTCCCAAAGTGCTGGGATTACAGGCATGAGCCACTGAGCCTGGCCTCTTTTCATTTCTAGATGTCCCACGATAAGAGGAAATTGATCATTTCAAAAGAGCAGTCAGATGGTGAGGGGACATTGAATCATGTCATATAAGAAATAGTTGTCAGATTTTGGAATTTTTAACTGGAAAAGAGAAGATTTGTAAGATCAGATAGTGGTACTTAGGCAGGTGCCCAATAAATATTTATTGAATGCATACTGCATGGGAGAGGGAATTTAGGTTTTGTGTGTGTGTGTGTGACCCTGAGAAGTGGAATTGGGTTTAATAGAGGAAGCTATGGGGAAAATTTCAGCTCCTCTGAAGGAGAACTATCCCAATAGTCAACAGACAAAATTATTCAAAGATAAGATAACCTGCCTTGAGCGATGAGCTCCACACCCCTGGAGACTGTTCCACTTCTTAGAAATCCTGTACCCAAGGCTTGAGCATGCAGAGGGGTTTGGTCTAAAAGCCTTCCAAGGACTCTTTCAACCCTGAGCCTTCATGTCCGGAAAGCCACTCCAGACACTCTTTTTTCTATTAGTTTGCCTACACATTGATTTAAAAAATTGTGGCAAAACACACGTAACATAAAATCCACCATCTTAACCTTTTTTTTTTTTTTTGAGATGGAGTCTTGCTCTGTCGCCCAGGCTGGAGTGCAATGGTGCGATCTTGGATCACTGCAAGCTCCGCCTCCTGGGTTCACGCCATTCTCCTGCCTCAGCCTCCCAAGTAGCTGGGACTACAGGCACCCCATCTTAACCATTTTTAAGAGTACAGTTCGGTGGTATTAAGTACTCTCACATGGTTGTGTTACTATCACCAGCATTCCTCCACAGAACTTTTCTCATCTTGCAAAAGTGAAACTCTGTGCCTATTAAACAATAGCTTCCATGCCCCCTCCACACTGCCCGCTTGTCCACATATGTTCATTGATGAGACTTACTGAGAGATGCCTTGAAAGAGACAAAGGATTTTCCCCAAAGGAATGAGTGATAAGGTTTGGCTGTGTCCCCACCCACATCTCATCTTGAATTGTAGCTCCCACAGTTCCCATGTGTGGTGGGAGGGACCTGGTGGGAGGAAATTGAATCATGGGATCACGTCTTTCCTATGTTGTTCTCATGGTAGTGAATAAGTCTTCCAAGATCTGATGGTTTTATAAAGGGGAGTTTCCCTGCATAGTTCCTCTTCTCTTGTCTGCTGCCATGTGAGGTGTGCCTTTCACCTTCTGCCATGTTTGGGAGGCCTCCCCAGCCACGTGGAACTGTGCATTAAACCCCTTTCTTTTGTAAATTGCCCAGTCTCAGGTATGTCTTTATCAGCAGTGTGAAAATGGACTAATTCAATGAGTAACAAGACTGGTAAGTGTGATGGGAGCCAGACTGTGTATGTCGTGCAGGAAGGGGACTCTGCAGAAAGGAGGTCCAGGGACACAGCTTTCAAGGCTCCTGTCGTCAGCCTAGCTGTGTCCCAAGCCTCCAATCACTCTCTGGTCAGGGGCTTCCAGACTGCAAGCCATGATCAGTCATGAAATCAAGGCCATGAGTGGCAACCAGTATTTAAAAAAAGGAGAGAAAGAGACAAGAGATAGACCAGATTAGGAAACACAGAGGAGCATTTAACGTCAGGGAAAGTATTTTGTGGTTGTTGAACTTGTTCAAGATATGGGTGTGTGTATATATGCGTGTGTGTATGTGTGTGTGTATGTGCATGCATGTGTGTGTGTGTGTGTGTGTATTCTGTGTCAAAATGTGAATGTGTTTCTTACTGTAGATCATAGTCAAAAAAGTTTGAAAAATCAAAACTAACCCAAACCCCAAACCTGGGAGTTGTTCTCTCTCTCTCAACTACAATCCTGTCAGTCACAACTATTAAATCTCTCTTTGGCCAACTCTTTCCATCCCCACAGCTGCCACCCTGGCTGAGGTCACCATTATCTCAGCCCCTAACTGATTTCCCTGCCCGCAGCCTTGTCACACCCATCCGTACTTTATCCTGTAGTCAGTGGGATCTTTCTAAAGAAAAATCTAGCCCTATCCTGGTGCAAACTCCCTAACTTGTTTTATGAGGCCTCGTATGTGCTGGCCAGTTCCCCACCCCTTTCTGAACACAAAGCCTGAAGGAGTGCCTTAACTTCCCAATCCCTTATATAGTCTGAAGTCACAGGGCCTTCTGGAAGCTCGGGTTGCATTTGCTACTCTGGGCTTGGCAGGATAAAGCAGTGGTTAAGAACATTGCCTCTAGAGTCAGATGCCTGGATTCAAATCTTGGCTCCATGTGACTCTGAGAGCTGACCTCTCTGATTTGACTTCTCTACAGTTTCTCAATCTGTAAAATGGGGATAATAATGCTATCGACCTCTTAGGATAGTTGTGAGGCTTCACTCACTTCACAAATATTAATTCAGTCCCTGGTATGTGCTAGGCCCTGATTTATGTGCTGAGGATACATCTGTGAACAAAATGAAGCTCCGTCTCCTCACAGAGCTTGCATTCTCGTGGGAGAAGGTGGACAATAAGCATGAGAAGTACACTGGATGGTACAGTGGGATGGGGCGAGGCGTGTTATTAAATTGGTCAGTTGGCACTGGGCTCCTGCATAGGTGAGATTTGTGCAAAGCCTTGAAGGAGCTGGGGGTTTGGTGGGCATGGGAACCATTACAGCAAAGGCATCATGTGCGTGAGGACCCTAAAGGACGTGGTGTGGCTGGAGGGGAGGGATGGAGGCAGGCCAGAGAGGGCATGGGGGCTTGTGTGTGGAGGGCCTCCAGAACCTTGGTAGGGTTTGTACTCCACAAGACACAGGTAGTCATAGCAGAGTTTTGAACAGAGACATATCTTGAGCTGACTTCTGTTTTAAAGAATCTCGCTGTTTGGTGTTGAGAATCAACTGTGAGGAGCCAGAGTGGAGGCAGGGAGAGCCGTCAGGAGGAAGCACAGTGGCCAGGAGAGAGCGGGGGTGGAGGCTCAGGCCAGGCAGCTGGACACAGATACGGGGAGAAATGATCAGCTTGGCATGCTTTGAAGGTAGAGCCAACAGGATTTCCTGATGGAGTCGATATGAGGTGGGAGAGAGAAAGACAGGAGTCAAGGATGACTCCAAGGGTTTTGGACTGAGCAATCGGAATGATGAATGCAGTTAATACATTTATAGCTGTTAGATATGAGTTCTAAATTTCTTTTCAAAGAATCAATATGTCAGTATGTTCAATTCTTTGCCTTCTACTTTTAAACTTAACTTCCTCACAAAGCAACCTTTTTCGATTACCTACTCCAACCTGACTCATTTCAATCACCTGCTCCACCCTGACTCATTCGGATTACATTATGTTTCCATTATAATTTGTTTCCAGAAATTTTTCAATTTCCCTCTTAATCTCTTCATTGGTGCAATGGTCATTCAAGAGCATTGTTTAATTTCCATGTGTTCGTATAGTTTAGCCTGTGCAGTCTAACCCCAGCCAATAGGGGAATGACACAACAGCAGGGGCCATGTGTGTCAGGGATAAGAACCCCTTCCCCTCCCTTGTCCAAGTGTGCGCTCACCATTGCTCCATCCGTAAGGGTGCACCCTTCTAAAGAAGTAACTTGCCTTGCTGAGAATTAAAAATAAAATTTTATATTCAAGTGCTATTTCTTTTGCGGCACCAAAACTTTATTTATAACACAGCTTTCAGGACAGTCCTTGGCACATAGTGTTGAGATGATGTCGCATTATTCCGTTAGACCCTTGACCATGTCATCTCTCTAGGGTCTGGTCCTTCTCGTGAGCTGGTTTTCTCTTTCTCTGAAACTCTAGATCCCTCTCCAACCGCCTTTCTCCTTTGCCTGCTAACTCCTATTCACTTTCATGAACACAGTTTAGAGAACATCTCCTGAGGGAAGCCCTATTGACTGGACTTCACCCCCAGGGCTTCGTGCAGATAACAGCTTACTCCCATTAAAAAAGATGTTTTAAAAAAGTGATCCTTAGGAACAAGTTCACTGATGAGTAATGTTTACTCATTCTTTTCTTTCCCCCCCATAGGGACAGATCTATAGATGCGGGAAACAAAACATTTTGGGATTTCCAAGGACATTCTTATGGGGAAAGAGGAGAAGCAACGGGTTGGTGGTTTCATAGCTGACAGAACACCAAAGACAAATAAAACTCTATTAATCTGGAATCAAATAAAGACCCACAGATTTCTATACTTATCCCAGTCGAATTGAACATTTTATTTGTTATTTTCATAATGAACTACTGATTTGCATAAATCACAGCTGAGAATAATTAATGTGCACAGAGTCACGACTTAACATTAATCTGGATCATCTCACGAACCAGCATAAACTGAGCCCCAAACCAGATAAAGACTTACAAGAAAGAAAAATTATAAGCCAATGTCACTCGTGAACATAGACACAAAAGTCGTAAACAAAATATTAGCTAATATAGCTCAGTGATAAATTACAAGAATAATTCATTAAGACCAAGTGGGACTTATTCCAAGAATGCAACTTTGAAAATCAATGTAACTTGTTGCATTAACAGAATAAAAGAGAAAAACACATACAATCTCAAGAGATGCAGAGAAAAATTGATAAAAACTGACATCCATTCATAATAACAACTTTCAGTGAACTATCAATATAAGGAGACTTCATTCACCTAAAAAATGGCATTTACAAAACACCTGCAGTTAACATTATATTCAACAGTGAAATAGTTAACACTTTCTGAGGCTGGAAACAAGACAACTATGTCCACTATTACACTTCTATTTGACATCATAGAGAGGTCAATAAGGCATGAAAAATAAAATTTGTAAAAATTGGAATGGAAGAAGTAAAAGTGTATTTATTTGTAGATGACATGATTGTATAACATAGAAAATTTGAGAAATCTCTATAAATAAACTTCTAGATTCAATATTGAGCTTAAAAATATTGTTGGATACAAATTTAATATACAAAAATTTATTTCTACACACGGGCAACAAACTACTGAAAAACAAAATTTTAAAAATATAACTTACAATAACAGTAAAACTATTAAATACCTACAAAAGCATTTGACTAAGGATGCACAAAAGACCTGTAGTCTGAAACTATAAAATATTGCTAAGATAAATTTAAAATACCTAAATATATAGAGATTCCACATTCATAGTTTGGAAAATTCAACATTGTTATGATGTCAATTCTTCAAAACTTAACAAGATTATTATAGTACTGTAGTTGTGTAAACTACTCATATCTTAAGTAGAAAGATGAAAAGATGAACCAATTGAAAATAATAACTACAACAACTTTTCAAGGTATAGACAGTACAATAAGATATAAACAAGAAAAAGTTAAAAAGTGGGAAGATGATGTTAAAGTGTAGAGTTTTTATTAGTTTTATTTTTGTTTGTTTATGCAATCAGTGTTAAGTTGTCATCAGTTTAAAATAATGGGTTACAAGATTATTTGCAAGCTATAATAACCTCAAATCTAAAAACATACAATAGATACACAAAAGAGTGTCTATTCTCATGCCTGTAATCCCAGAACTTTGGCTGAGACAGGCAGGGCACTTGAGGCCAGGAGTTTGAGGCCAGGAGTTTGAGACCAGCCTGGCTAACACGGTGAAATCCTGTCTCTACGGAAAAAAAAAAAAAAAAAAATAGCCAGGCGTGGTGGTGCACGCCTGTAATCCCAGCTACTTGGGTGGTTGAGGCATGAGCATTGCTTGAACCCAAGAGGCGGAGGTTGCAGTGAGCCGAGATCATGCCACTGCATTCCAGTCTGGGTGACAGAGTGAGACTGTCTCAAAAAAACAAAAAACAAACAAACAAACAACAACAACAAAAAAACTAGAAATCAATAAGAAGAGGAATTTTGGAAACTATACGAACACGTGGAAATTAAACAATGCTCTTGAATGACCATTGCACCAATGAAGAGATTAAGAGGGAAATTGAAAATTTTCTGGAAACAAATTATAATGGAAACATAATGTACCAAAACCAATGGGATATGGCAAAAGCAGTACTAGGAAGAAAATTTATAGTTATAAGTGCCTAAAGCAAAAAAGTAGAAAAACTTCAAATAAACAACCTAATGATACATCTTAAAGAACTAGAAAAGCCAGAGCTAAAGCCAAAGTTAGCAGTAAAAAAAGAGAAAGAATAAAGATCAGAGGAGAAATAAATGAAATTGAAATGAAGAAAACAATACAAAAGATTGACAAAACAAAAAGTTGGTTTTTTGGAAAGATAAACAAAATTGACAAACCTTTATCCAGACTAAGAAAAAAAGAAAGAAGGCTCAAGTAAATAAAATCAGAGATGAAAAAAGAGATGTTATAACTGATACTCAAAGGATCATTAGCAGCTACTATGGACAACTGTATGCCAATAAATTGGAAAATCTAGAAGAACTAAATTCCTAGACACATACAACCTGTCAAGATTGAATCACTAATCCAAAACCTGAACAGATCAATAACAAGTAATGAAATCAAAGCCATAATAAAAAGTCTCCCAGCAAAGAAAAGCCCAGGACACCATGGCTTCACCGCTGAAATTTATCAAACATCTGAAGAAGAACTAACACCAATTCTACTCAAACTATTTCAAAAAAGAGAGGAGAAGGGAATGCTTCCAAAGTTATTCCATGAGGCCAGCATACCCTAATACCAAAACCAGACAAAGTCACATCAAACAAAACAAAACAAAACAAAAACAGAAAATCTACAGACCAATATCCCTGAAGAACATTGATGCAAAAATCATTAACAAAATACTAGCAAACTGAGTTCTACAATGCATTAAAAAGATCAATCATGACCAAGTGGGGTTTATCACTGGGATGCAAGCATGGCTCAACATATACAAATCAATCCATGTGATATATCATATCAATGGAATGAAGGACAAAAACCATATAATCATTTCAATCGATGCTAAAAAAGCATTTGATAAAATTCAACATTCCTTCATAATAAAAACCCTTAAAAAAGGGCATAGAAGGAACATCAATCAACATAATAAAAGCCATTTACAACAGACCCACAGCTATTATCGTACTGAATGGGGAAAAACTGAAAACCTTTCCTCCAAGATCTGGAACATGACAAGGATGCCCACTTTCACCACTGTTATTCAACATAGTACTGGAAGTCCTAGCTAGAGTAATCAGGCAAGAGAATGAAATAAATGTATCCAAATTGGAAAGGAAGAAGTCAAATTATCTTTGTTTGCAGATGATATGATCTTATATTTAGAAAAACCTAAAGACTCCACCAAAAAGCTATTAGAACTCATAAATGAATTCAGTAAAGTTGCAGGGTACAAAGTCAACATACAAAAATCAGTAGCATTTCTATATGCCAACAGTGAACAGTCTGAAAAAGAAGCCAAGAAAGCAATCCCATTTACAATAGTAAAATGAAATACTTAGGAATTAACTTTACCAAAGAAGTAAAAGATCTCTACAATGAAGACTGTAAAACACTGATACAAGAAATTGAAGACACACAAAAAAATGGAAAGATATTCCATATTCATGAATTGGAAGAATCAATATTGTTAAAATGTCCATATTACCTAAAACAATCTACAGATTCAATGCAATCTCTATCAAAAGAGTGACATTCCTCACAGAAATAGAAAAAACAATCCTAAAATATGTATGGAACCACAAAAGACCCAGAATAGAAAAATGAACAAAACTGGAGGAATCACATTACTTCACTTCTAATTATATGACAGAGCTATAGTAACTAAAATAGCATGGCTCTAGCATGAAACCAGACATATAGACCAATGGTATAGAAGAGAAAACCCACAAACAAATCCATACATCTACAGTGAACTCATTTTCACAAAGGTGCCAAGAAGAAACATTGAGAAAGGGACAGTCTCTTCAATAAATGGTGCTGGAAAAAGTGGATATCCACATGAAGAATAATGAAACTAGACCCCTATCTCTCACCATATACAAACATTGAATCAAAATGGATTAAAGACTTAAATCTGAGTCCTCAAACTATGAAACTACTGAAAGAAAACACTTGAGAAAATATCTAGGACATTGAACTGGGCAAAGATTTCTTGAATAATAACAGGCAACCAACGCAAAAATGGACTAATGAGATTGCATCAAGTTAAAAAACTTCTGCACAGCAAAGGAAACAATCGGCAAAGTGAAGAGACAAGCCACAGACTGGGAGGAAGTATTTGCAAACTACCCATCTGGCAAGGGAATAATAACCAGAATATATAAGGAGCTCAAACAACTCTGCAGGAAAAAAACCTAATAATCCTATTAAAAACCATGCAAAAGATGTGAATAGACAGTTAAAAAAAAAAAAAAAGACATACAAATGGCAAACAGGCGTATGAAAAGGTGCTCAACATCACTGGTCATCAGAGAAATGCAAATCAAAACTACAATGAGATATCATCTCACCCCATTTAAAATGGCTTATATCCAAAAGACAGGCAATAACACAAGCTGCCAAGGATGTGGAGAAAAGGGAACCCACATACACTGTTGGTGCAAATGTAAATTAGGACAATCGCTATGGAGAACAGTTTGGAGGCTCCTCAAAAAACTAAAAAAACTAAAAATAGAGCTACCATATGATCCAGCAATCCCACTGCTAGGTATATACCCCAGAGAAGGGAAGTCAGTATATCAAAGAGATATCTGCACACCCATGTTTATTGCAGCACTATTCACAAGAGCCAAATTTGAAAGCACCTAAGTGTCCATTAACAGACAACTGCATAAAGAAAACGTGGTACATGTATACAATGGGAGTACAATTCAGCCATAAAAAAGAATAAAAGTCTGTCATTTGCAACAACATGGATAGAACTGGAGGTTATTTTGTTAAACGAAATAAGCCAGGCACAGAAGGACAAAATTGGCATGTTCTCACTTATTTGTAGGAGCTAAAAAGTAAAACAATTGAACTCATGGAGATAGTAGAATGATGGTTACCAGAGGCTGGGAAGAGTAGTGAAAGAGTGTTGGGGGAGGAGGGGGATGGTTAATGGGTGCAAAAAAAATAGAAAAAATGAATAAGACCTAGTATTTGGCGACTGTAGTCAATAATAATTTAACTGTAGGTTTTAAAATAACCAAAAGATCAGCACCATAAGACAGGGCAAAAAAATAAACGATTATAACTGGATTGTTTGTAACACAAAGAAAGGAAAAATGCTTGAGATGATGGATACCCCATTTACCCTGATGTGATTATTATACATTGCATGCCTGTATCAAAATATTTCATATACCCCATAAATGTATACACCTACTATATACTCACAAAAATTAAAAATTTTAAAAATTGACAAGCTGATTCCTGTAAACAGATATATGGAACCAAAAGAACTAGAATAACCATGAGAATTTACACTGCCATCTCTCTCTGTTTCTCTCTCTCTCTGTCTCTCTCTCTCTCTCTGGGACAGGGTCTCACTCTGTTGCTCAAGCTGAAGTGCAGTGGCAGAATCATGGCTCACTGCAAGCTACACCTCCTGGGCTTAAGCAATTTTCTCACCTCAGCCTTCTGAGTAGCTGGGACTACAGGCATGCGCCACCATGCCTGGCTAATTAAATTTTTTTTTTTTTTTTTAGTAGAGACAGGGTCTTGGTATGTTACCCAGGCTGGTCTCAAACTCCTGGCCTCAAACAATTCCCCCACCTTGGCCTCCCCAAAATTATAGGTGTTAGCCACCATGCCTGGCCACACTGCCATCTTTCAAGATCAATGGTAAAGCTATACTATTTAAGAGAGTGTGATATTGGTGCAAGGATAAACAAAAAGGCCAATGAAATGGAACAGAGTCCAGAAGTAGACTCACACATATGATCTCTTGATTTATGACAAAGGTGCTATTCAATGGGGAATGGGTGGTCTTTTCAACAATGGTACTGGGGCAATTGGATATTAATACAGAGGAAAAAAAATCAGCTTTGATCCATACTTTACTCTATACACAAAAGTTAACTAGAGATAGATCATAGTCCCAATAGTAAGAGGTAGAACCATAATGATTCTAAGAGAGTATCTTTATGACCTTGTATATAAGGCAAGAGTTCTTAAAGAGAATACCAAAAGCAATACCACAAAAGAAGATTTTGATAAATTGGACTTTATTATCAAAGGATATTATTAAGAAAATAACACACAAACCATGGACTGGGAGAAGATATTAACAACACATATATCTGACAAAAGACTCAAGGCAGAACATACAAAGAAAAACAAGTCAATCAGAAAAAGTCAAACACCTTAAAATAAAAGTGGGGGAGGGGGCAAAGACTCAACAGGCACATTGTAAAGGAGACTATTAAAATGGCCAGAGAGCATATGAAAAAGTTCTCAGCCGGACGCGGTGGCTCACACTTGTAATCCCAGCACTTTGGGAGGCCGAGGCAGGCAGATGACCCGAGGTCGGGAGTTCGAGACCAACCTGACCAACATGGAGAAACTCCGTCTCTACTAAAAATACAAAAATTAGCCGGGTATGGTGGTACATGTCCGTAATCCCAGCTGCATGGGAGGCTGAGGCAGGAGAATCGCTTGAACCTAGGAGGCAGAGGTTGTAGTGAGCTGAGATCACACTGCTGCACTCCAGCCTGGGCAACAAGAGCAAAACTCCATCTTGGAAGAAAAAAAAAAAAAAAAGAAAAAGAAAAAGTTCTCAATGTCGTGGTCACCAGATAAATACAAATTACAACTGCGATGAGATACCACTACTACCCAGCCCCTGGAATAGTTACAGTGAAAAATAATGGCAAGATAAAAGTGCTGGCTAAGATTGGAACAACTAGAACTCCACTTATGGGAGTATAAATTGGCTCAACCACTTTGGAAAACCATTGGCAGTATGTACAAAAACCCACCATACACCTACTCTCGTGGGCTAGCGATGCCACTGCTAGGTGTTCATAAATGCCTGTTGATATAATAACCTAATTCAAAATAGCAAAAAACTGGAAACCTAAATGTTTATTGACAGAGGAATAGACTGTGGTGTTTCTATACATTGGAATGCTACATAGCAATGAAAAATGCAAACTATGTTCACGATCTTGCTCTGTCCCCAGGCTGCAGTGCAGGGGCACGATCATAGCTCACTATAGCCTCAAATTCCTGGGCTCAAGGCATCCTCTTCCCTCAGTCTCCTGAGTACCTGGGACTACAGGCACACACTACAGGGCCTGGCTAATTTTTAAATTTTTTTTTGTAGAGACAGGAGTCTCACTTTGTTGCCCAGGCTGGTCTCGGACTCCTGGGCTCAAGCAATCTTCCTGCCTCATCCTCCCAAAGTGCAAAATTACAGGACTGAGCCACCACATCTGGCTATATTAATCTTAATACGTGGTATGGATGACTCTTACAGACATTATGTTGAGCAAAAGATGCCAGAACAAAAGGATACATACTGTAAGTTTACATTTACATGAAGTTCAACAGCAGGAAAAGAGAAATCTATACAAATCGATGTCAGAGGAGTGGTTTCCTCTGGATGGTAGGGATGGGTTGACTGAGAAGAGGCATGAGGGAACCCTCTGGAGTGCTGGAAATGTTTGTATCTTGATCTGGGTGGTGGTCACATAGGGGAATACATAGACAATAATACATTGAGTTTTACACTCAAGATTTGTGTATGGAAGTGACTTCAATTTAAAAAATACTAAGGAATAATAAACATTTAATTTCAACAGACTTGAATGCTGGATGAAAACTAACATGATGAAAGTCAACAGATGTAACTACAAGGCTTCATATTTAGGTTTAAAATTTAGTTGTTCAGTGCATGTGATGGAAGCAACCTGACCTGCAAAAAGTTGCATTAAAAAGACCTGGGAACCTTCACTGAGCACACGCTTGTCGGGCTGTGTTGGGGTATCATCGTCAGGAACAGAGTAGGTCTGTCCTACTGCACTCGTGGGAGCAGTGCCTGGTCTCAGGAAGGAGTGTCCTACTGTGATGTGTAATGAAGTTAGACCTCATCAACTAAACGATGGTTTTCAGACAGTGGCCACATTTTAAGAGAGGTGTTAACAGCTGGCAGGAATCCTTTGGCCCTGTTTTAATTTGGGTTTTTAATCTCAAGCTGGTAATTGGGGTTGCCGCCCTTTGATGACCACACGTTGTGGGTGGATTGCAGTTTCTCTCTCACGGGCTCATGTTAGGCTGCTTGACTTGGGATGATCACACTGCCTTCCTTGGCATCTCTTGCAAGTGTCCTCTGAGACCAGGTTAAAAACTTCCTTTTTTAACATGGATCCCATTAGGATGTCAAAGGGTGACATTTGTGGTCATGTCTCCTCCTTCAAAGGGTGGCCCCTTTTAGGGCCTATGGTCCCTTTGGTTCCCACCTCCTAAAAGAGGCAGGAAGGAGAAGGTGAGCAGAGAAAGTGAAAAGTCATTAGAGGGGTGACAACTGGTAAGAGAGGAAGGTGTGGTTTAACTTTGCCCCTTCTGCCCCTCTTCAAAGGGTAGATTAGTGCTAGCAGCCAGAGGGGGACAGAAAACCCAGCAGAGGGGCCCCTTGTTGTCTTTACTTGCTCCGCTCCGAATAGCCATGCCTTGGGCATTTAGGAAGATGTGGATGAACCCCACACAGAATGTGTCAAGACCACAGTCTCTGGCCCTCCCTGGCAATCCCACAGCAGGAGCTGAATGGCTGCTATTTTCAATGATCTTGAGCTGGGTTTGCCGCACTTTATGTTTAGGGCTGTGCAAGCTCTGCTCTGAATGGTGTCTGTGATTATGCTGTGAATATTGATGGAGCAACTACTGTGTGCCAGGTGTTGTACTGGGACTGGAACTATCAAGACAAAGAATGGAGGGTGGGAGTGAGGTGGCCTATATCGCCAATACTTGTCCATCTTACAGCAAACACAGTACTTTTCACATTATTTCATCAACTCTTGGGTCATTCTCCAGCAATTAGGAAACACTGCCCTGAGGAGCAGGTTATTGAAGAAAACCAACACCTCGGCATTCCATGGGTGCATGAAGACAGCAGCCACTTATTGAAGGTTTCTCATGGGCCAGCCCAGTACTTCTCAACTGGCCTGGTAAAGCCACGCAAGAACCACTGGCTCCTTCCAGAGTGTTGCAAATGCATGGAATGCATTTCTGCTGTAACCGAGTTCATGTATTATCAGGAGAAAAGGATGAAAGGCATGATAGAATATGAAGCTATAGGCAAAAATGTTTTCTTGTGTTCTGGAACGTGCAAGAAATGGACTCAAGATCTAGATGATCTCTGGGATGCCTTGACAGATGATCAACAGTTCTGAAACAGCCACACAGGGCTGAGGGGCCAGCTGAATAGAGCGAGGTGCTTCTGAGGACTCCAAGAGATAGTGTTATACCTCATTGGTTGTGATGTGAGTAGAGAGAGCCAACTTGTTTATGCCAACTAAGCTGCAAAAATATTAATATCAAAAAGAGGACCACGTTCACAAAGACTAGGTACCACTGTTACAAACATCGTTTCTAACTCTCACACAACCAGGCACAGATGAGGACAGCCACTGTGCAACTTGTCTCCTTCCCACCTGGAGACGTGAAAGACCTGGCACTGCCCCTCATTATATTATAATCAACTGAGACTCAAGAATTCTGTCACTTGTATAACCGCAAATTCTATACTTGAGGCTATTTTCAATTTATGTCTATTGCTATCTGGCCATACAAAGATTTGAACCAAATAGGGCTTATATTTTGGTGGTTTGAAATAGTAAAGGTGTTCCTTTTACTAAAAATAGAGTATAGAAAAATTAAAATATAAAAAAAATACCAAAAATGAAAACAGTAGTGGTCTTACTATTCTACATGTCAGTTTTCATTCATTCCCTCTGCTGGTAGAAGGTGGCCACAGAGATGACATCATCTTCACCCTCTCTGCGGGAGAGTGTGACTGGCCTGAGTGAACAGCCTCCGGGTGAGGTTGTGAGATGTGTCCACAGCTCGAGGGGTCAGCTCAGGGGCATGTGGTGGCTAAAAACAAATTTGGGCTCTATCTGCCTAGTCAGCTTCAGCCGCTGGAAAGGGGCCTCTTCTAATTATGGCAGTCCTGCCTGACGGAGTTCCAGCATTTTATCCACTGGGGAGGAGGAGGAAGCCAGGCGCTTGGAACTGTGCTTCTATCAGCCCCAAAGCTGACAGCGAGGGCCCCTCCTGAGCGGGGAAGGGAATCCGGGGGCTTGTTAACTCTTATCTTTGGAGGAAACTCTCCAACAGATCTCAGCAGAGTTTCTGGCCAGAAGCAGTGTTCAAGAAGGAGAAGGGTGTTCCTGATATCGCACTTGACATGCTTGGCTGTGAGAGTAAATTTTCCTGAGGGGGCCTAAGACGGAGCTTGTTCCCTGTACCTGAAGCTCCAAGTGGCTCTGTGGGACGCTGGTGGGACTCCGTGGCTCCCTGTGGCTGCCAACGGTCACGTGAACTGGGCACCAAACAGACCTTAGGGATTAGCTAGTCTAATGTATTTTACACAGGAGGAAATTGAGAATCAGGAGGTTAAAGGATTGTCTGAAGGTCACACCACTAGTAAGAGATAGCAAATCTGGAATCTGATTTCATTTCTTTAAACTAAAATCAAAGACATTTTACCATACTACTGGGCTATGGCTTAGAAGCGGGGAAATGGGAAGAAGAAAGGGAATGTCATAAGAAGGAGATTGGGGCAGAGAAAGACAGGGAGGATCAGGGCTCAGTGACTTGATTTCCATGGAATGTTCTGGAATATATCCATTGAGAGACAAGAATTGATTTTATGGTTTATTCTCATGCCTAAATTGTAGATATTAATCTCCTAGTTTACACACTTATTTCTATTTCTGCCACCACAAAAGTTAGGGAAATATGGCATAAATATCAGAGCAAGCTTTTACTAATTTATTTTTGTTAAAAATATATAAAGATAGCTTCCTGCTGAACCAAGAGTCTAGTAAGACACAAAAATATGAAATCATTTTCAACAAGGTCTTGAAATTTTAGAAAAATCTGTGCAAGGCAGAGAGAAGTACATTTAAGCATTGAGAATCAACACCACTTAACACTATTCCTATGTTCCCAAGGCATCACAAGACACTCAGTACTTTTGAAGATGTTAGAATTAAAACTTAGCTACTATGTTGGAAACGAAGCTCAGTGTGTTGTACTGATTAAATGTAATGCCATGGGTCTGGCTTTTCTAGGACTTAGCCATGTCCAGACATTAGAAAAGCAGGTGAAATGGGAGACCTGCAGGGGACAGGCATCCCATTGCGACTGTCACCTGGGAATTCCAATGGGGCAGCCCATCCTGCAGCAAGAAGCTTCCAGTTCAGACTGGAGGGTTTCCTATGCACGGCAAAGGCCTTTTGCCATACCACTGGGCTATGGCTTAGAAGAGGGGGAAATTAAAAGAAGAAAGTGGGTGTTATAAGAAGATTGGGGCAGAGAAGGAGAGGGAGGTCACATAAAACAAAGAGGCCTCAAAATAGAGATGGGGGCAGGCAAATGAGGTTGCACACCTGTGTTTCTGGTTTCACTGCCCTCTGTAGTCTGTTTATGCTTGCAGGAAGAACTTCTGCCTTGCTCAGAGCTGTAGACCTGTAATGTGAGTTGACCTTTCTCAAGAAATGCATAGCTAAAAAAAGTTGGCAAAGTTTGACTGAGGCCATGAGAGCTTCCCTAGGTCATGCATGGCAACCACTCTCACAACTTAAATCTTGATGCGCATGTTTGAACATCTGAGTGTCTTCATTTACTCAATGTTTGATTTAAGAGAAAGAGAACCAGGAACTCCAGGTGAACAGTTTTCAAAAGCTGTCAGTGGAGAAGTACGCGTTACAGGTGTAGAATCAGTTCAAGGGGGGTGGTTTTATGGCAAGTCTGCCAAGGCCCCCTCTCTCCTCAATGGATGCCAGCAGGCGGGTGCCTGTGGCCCCCACACAAGGGGGTCTGACCCACCTGTAGCCCTGAATTGAGCTTTCCTTGCCAATTAGCTCTGCAATGAGCCAACGTGCTCTTTTCTTCCTTCAATAGGAGGCTGCTACAGATACAGAGGATAGGAAGGTTTCCAGTGACTAATTTGCCTATAACTTTAGTCATCTTCACCAATGCCAAGGAGTTTGTGGTTTCACAGTGACTCATCCTGCAATGTTCACAGCTGTGTGGACAGCGAGTGAAGCAGCCCCTGAGAGGCTGAACCTGGGGCAGCCAGGGTGCCGGGTGCTGATGGTTCGGGATAAAACCACCCACCACGTCCATCACATGGCTTTGGATGTGACTCTTGTGTGTCAATGGTGTGGCTCGACCTGTGCCTGGAGAGGTGACCTCTGTGTTGCTCATGAGGACCTGAGGGATGGCACTCCATGCTGCCACTCCAGACCAGCACCCACATCTCCAAGGAAGTAGGCTTAGTGTTTTGACACATCCCTGACGTGCCTATCTGACCAGACCAAGCTAACATGGGCCAAAGACTGGCCTACCTCTTATCACCCTTCCCACAGCTCCTGAACTCTAGGCCTTGATAGGAGGCCAAGAATAAGAAGTTCTGCCTCTGGTTGTGACCATTTCTGCTGAGTCATGTGGACTCAGCTCCATTTTCCACAGATATTTAAAAAAGAGCTGCCCTATGGTTTCGTTAGGTACCGTACCTGACAGCAAAGAAGAGCTCATTGAAAATATCTGAATAGAAACATCCAAGTCCTGACATACCAGGACAACTGAGCTTCTATAAGTGCCAAGAAGATTGATTTGGGTTTAATGATAAGCTGTAGTTGCACCATCATGGAGCAGTTTCAGGAAGCACTGAGGACATTGATAGAGACCTAAAAGGTCCACGTGGAAAATGAGCAAGATGAAGCAGAGACATTGCACAGACTCCAGAGGCCCAAAAACGGTGAATGGGAAAGCATGACATTAAGAACTGCCGCTCTGGATCCAACCCATAGTCTGCTCCAGCCAGTGTTCTGGAGTTTGGAAAAGAATATTTCACAGGATGATATTTGAATTCACACATTTATTCAATGTTGATGTATGTCAGGGAGCTCCCTGTTGCATCACCCCCACCTCCAGTGAATACGCTCTATGGATCCCTCATGGAATGCTTACAGCTCATGTCAAATTTCAGAGCTAAATCCAGCTTCCTAAATCAGGGCCCTTCTCCACCAGGCTGTCCAGGGACAAAACTCACGTAACTCAAGCCTGAATTTGTGAGCAGAGATGGGCTCTCCCTGTTGGAGAATGAGAGCATGCATTATTTAAGTTCCTTTTCACTTAATTTATCAAACTAATATGCCGAGGTATTTCCTGTATCACAAGGGACCGTTTGGTAGCAGCTTGCATGGAGTAAGCGTTTAATGTTTACCGAGTGAATGTATAATAAAGCTGAATCGCTGAACGCTTAAGTAAACATGGCCTATTAGAGGGAAGGCAACGTGGTGTCAGTAAGGAGAAATCACGTCTCACTAATCTCCTTGAGTTCTTTGAGCAGATAAATAAGCATATGGATAAGAGGGAACCACAGAACCCAATTTAATTTGACTTTCAAAAACCTGTGAGAAAATCCCACTTTAAAGACTGTTTTTTAAAAAATTGAGTCACTAAGGGTTGTTTTACCATTGATATGGAATTGGCTTAAAGACCATAAACAAAGCTACACATAAGTGGATGCATTCCCAGATGGAAAACTGCAAACACCGGGGTTTCCTGGAGATTTCATCCACGATGGGTCTTTTTACGGGTTTGTGAATGACCGAGACAAAGAAGACTATATTGCAACTCCGGGTTCAAGTAATACCTCATTCTTCTGGGAGGAATGTCAAGTTGATGGAAATTCCATTCAGTTGGAACAAGAATATATTGGATGCTGAAGAGTCAATATGTGTTTATGTCATGGGGTTTAAAAAAATACAAGATACAGTTCTTGGCCTTAAAAGAGCTAATAATCAAGCTAGAGTGAAAGCCATATCCTCCTTTACTGTAAATAGTGGAAGGCACAAGGGGATCAACTGTGACAATGAGTGACACACATGGTGAGTGCTGCCAGAGTTCAGGGAAGGGGAAAAGTGCATGTGGATAGGGCCAGGGAAGGCTTCCTGGAGGAGGCAGAATCTGAGGAGTGTCTTGAAGAACAGCAAGAGTTTGGATGGGTGTGGAAGAGGTGGAGGGTTTTCTTGTGAGAAGAAGTAATGTGTCACCTGCCAAGTACTGTGTAGAGGGAGAGGTTATATGCAGGATCCCATCTGGCTTTACGACAGCCCAGTAAGGTGGATCATATCCCCCAACTCCAGGCCTTGAGAGGATGCCAAGAATAAGAAGTTCTTCCACTGGTTGTGACAATTTCTGCTGAGTCATGTTGATTCAGCTCCACTTTCCACAGACGTTTTTAAAAAGAGCTGCCCCAGCTCTTTTTTAAGTTAAGAAATGTGGCCAGGTACAGTGGCTCAGGGCTATAATCCCAACAATTTGGGAGGCCAAGGTGAAAGGATCACCTGAGGCCAGGAGCTCGAGACTAGCCTTGGCAACATAGTAAGACCCCCACCTCTGCCAAATATTTTTTAAAAAAATTAGCTGGGCATGGTGGCACACACATGCAGTCCCAGCTACCTAGGAGGCTGAGGTGGGAGAATCACTTGGTCCCAGGAGTTTGAGGCTGCAGTGAGCTCTGATCACACCACTGAACTCCAGCCTGGGTGACAGAGCAAGACCCTGTGTCCAAAAAAAAAAAAAAAAAAGAAATGTGCTCAAGCTCACGTCATAATCAATATGAGCCCCACTGTTACACTGCCTTCAATTCTGGGGCAGTGTCAGCGTGAGCAAGGCAGAGGTCAGGCCTCTCCAGAGCAGGTGAGGGTGAGCAGGGAGAGGCTGGAGTGACGATTTATATTGGGGAGCAGCGAGAGACAGGGTGGAGCTCACACAGAGGATCTAAGTCGCAAGGGCCCTTAAATATTGTCTGGGGAACTTGAACTTAGTCCTGAAGGCTTAATCCTGCGCTGAGTGGAAGAGGAAGAAAATTGGAACTATACTCTGGAGTTTCGGGCCCTGGACCTAGTCTGGGTGGAGGGGTGGGTGAGGGGATGGTGAAAGAAATTAGGAACGGCAGACAAATGGCTTGGAGGAGAAATTGATCAAAGCTGAGGGCAATATTATTGGGTCCTCCCTGCTTGAACATGTGCATTGAGTATGTCTGCCCCTAGCAGGCCAAATCATTGACCTCTTCTAGGTCAGCTCTCAGGGTCACATGTCCTGGTGTCATGGGAGGAAATATGGAGACACCAGTTGGCAAGTGCCATCTCATGGCTTAGGGGCTCAGACAGTCTCAAGCGCTATGGCAGGCTCCTGGGAGTGCCTTTACTGCTTGCCAGGATGTGGCTTCGTGGTCCGTGCACTTTGACTTACTGGCTTCTCCAACTTCTTTAATCAGCACTCCTTGCTGAGGCTGATGGAGCAACAAGCTACAGCTACGGCTGCATTTAATCATCAGAATCAGTTTCTTGACAGATGGCTTCCAGGGGACTTTGAGCAAGGAGATAGCAATGCAATGTTTGGGAAAGAGAATCTAGAGGCAGCAGAGAAGCAGTTAAACTTCTGCAATTCCTTCGGCCATCCTGAAGGGATGGAGGTAGCAGGCCAGCCTCCTCCCTCCAGGCCACATCCCTCTAGAGCCCACGTGATGTCTGAAGTTGGGCATGATGCTCTGGGGCTGGAAGAAGATGAGCATATTTTGTGTGAGTGGCCAATTACTCCATTCAACCTTGACATCCAGAAATGTTACTGAGGCAGCTGTCACAGCTGTGGCAGTAGAAAGAGCCCTAGACTTAAGTTGAGAGATGGCACATGAATCCCTGCTCTTCCTCGTGTTAAGCCACGTTACCAGGGTTGATCATTTAGCCTCTCTGAACCTTAGTTTCTTTGTCTATAAAACAGAGATGATAATTGTACCCATCTCATAAGTTCTTGTTATGACAGGGACACACTCTGGATGGCTCACCTAGTTCAGAACACAGGGAAGGGGACTCTCCCTAATTTCTTTAAGACTCAGCCCCAAGCGCCTCACACCCAATAAACTTTCCTGTGTCCGCATCCTAGTGGCCTGGGCTCCCCACCTCAGGAGCACTCACCACACTGCATTGTGCTGGTCCCTTTCCTTGTCTGCCTCCCTCACTAAACCGAGAGTTCCTCGAGGGACACTGTCTCTTTACAGTCAGCACCTACACAGTGCCTGGCATATGGCAGGTATGAAAAAGTTTGCCAAATAATCAACAAAACAATGAATACCTACTTCCCTAAAAGAATGAAAAGTGAGGTCTAATTGGACCCCCCAAAAATGGTTGGCATGGTGATTCTCTGAGTTCTCACAAACATTTATTAATTCACTTTAGACTTTTTCCAAGAATCAACGTAAAGCTTACTGGTCTTCTCTGCTAGAATGCCTATCTCCCTATTTTTGGAAAATGGATACCACTGATATCTGCCATTTTTTCATTCTTTATTTCTTTTATTTATTTATTTATTTATTTATTTATTTATTTATTTATTTAATTTTTTTGAGACAGGGTCTCTGTTGCCCAGGCTGGAGTGCAGTGGCGCGATCTCAGCTCACTGCAGCCTCCCACTCCCAGCCTCCCAGATTCAAGCGTTCAAGCAATTCTCGTGTCTCAGCCTCCCAAGTAGCTGGGACTACAGATGTGTGCCACCACACCCAGCTAATTTTTGTAATTTTGTAGGGACAGAGTTTCTCCAAGTTGGCCAGGCTGGTCTCGAACTTCTGAACTCAAGCAATCCACCCTCCTCGGCCTCCCAAAGTGTGGGGACTACAGGTATGAGCCACTGTGCCTGGCCTGATCTCTGCCACTTTCTGTCACCTCTCCCATCCTTTGGGATTTCTCATCAAAGATAAATATTAGGACATTTACTTTCCAAAAACAAAGGGATATGTACATGCATGTAGGCTGGAGACTTGAACTAATATAAAGGAGCCCTCTTAAAGGTTCCTTCTCTTACTAGGGGACAAATTTCTCTCCTAATTTTGCTTGACTTCCCTTTCCAGAATTAATACTCTTATACTTTCTGGGAAAGATGTAAGTGCAAGAACCTCAAAATTTTGCTTTCCAACTGATATTTATTAGCCTAGCTCATTCTCCGTCAGTCACTTGGCCTGTGCCCTCTGGATTCCCCTGGCTTTGAACCCAGCTTTAGAAAACCCTCTTGGTTTTAGCATTTTTAATAGCCTCAGCTTCCCTTGAGCTTTAGCTTTCTTAAAGCATTTCTTAAATGTAAATGCTGCTCTTTTGTACCAGTCCCATAGATCTCTTTTGAAAAACTGAGTTCACTGAGGAGCTTAGTTTTGAGTGGAACTGACATAAACCTGATCAGAGGTCTGATTGCATCCCCATTGGATCTGACATGCAGTGTCTCCATCTGACAACGATTCCCCATCCATCTATATGCAGAAAGAAAACTACTTACCATTCTGTTGGTAAAGTTACTGAAGTTCTCAACCAACACCTGCTTGATCATGTCTGGCTCAGAAATAACAATAAACATCTGACGACCGAGATAGTACCTGGGAGGAATAAAAAATGCGTTAAAATGTGTTGCATTACCCATTTCTCCTTTCCAAAAGAGAATTCACAGTGGCTTAGAATGAGGGATAAAAGATAACTAGGAAGTAAAGGTATGGAGACAATGAGGAAATGTATGTTCCAATCATAAGCAACCATATAGCTGTGATGATGTAACATCAAATTTCTTTCCATCAGCACTCATGGAATGCCACCTTGCACCGGTCCCTGGAGACTCTGGGTTGAATAAGATACACTCCCTGCCCAAGGAGCTTATTACAGCCTAATAGGAAAGACAGAGCTATACATGTAAATGCAATAATAAAGGGTTCATAAGATCCAGTAGTAAGACAAAGAAGGAAAATGGCAGAGGTCGGTGTTATCCATATTTCCCCAAAACGGAAAGATAGGAATTCTAGCAAGAGAAGACCAATAACCTTTATACCAATTCTCAGAAAAAGTCTAAAGTGAATTAATAAACAGATGCTTGTGAGGAAAGATTAAACCTGCTTGGGAAGAACTGAATATCTGGTCGCCACACCTATATATAAAGGAGCTCAACAGGTACTTTTTAAAATTTTATTTTTATTTTTGTGATGGAGTCTTGCTCTTTTGTCCAGGCTGTACTGCAGTGGTGCTATCTCAGCTCATTGCAACCTCCCCCTCCCGGGTTCAAGCGATTCTCCTGCCTCAGCCTCCTGAGTAGCTGGGATTACAGGCGCCCATCACCATGCCCAGCTGTTTTGTATTTTTAGTAGAGACAGGGTTTCACCTTGTTGGCCGGGCCGGTCTTGAACTCCTGACCTCAAGTGATCCGCCCACCTCGGCCTCCCAAAGTGCTGGGATTACAGGCATGAACCTCCGTGCCCAGCCCTCAACAGATACTTAATGACATTAATGAAAATATAGATGAAAGGCTCAGTCAGTCAGCTGGTGGCGTGAACTCTAACTGGAGATAGTGCGTAAACACATGTCATATTATACTTACAAGAGTACTGGGGGCACAAAAGCAAATCAAGACCCAGTCACAGTTTCCAAGGGTCTGACCATCTGACAGGAGAGACAATTAGGCAATTAACATACAGCGTGATGTTCTGGCAGGCATGAGTGACCCTGGAGGCACACCCAACTCAATGCTTGGAGAAAAGAGAGTGAAGACTTCCCAGAGGTGGTGCTTCCCAAGCTGAGTTCTGGAAGATGAGCAAGAGTTAGTCCAGGAAGAAGGGGTGACAAAGGAGGTGAGGGTGTGCTGGCTGGAGGAATCAGCTAGAGCAGTTGAACCAGGGACAAGCCTGCTTGGGGGAACCGTGAGTGCTGGACTACCAACTGTGCAAAGCAAGCCAAGGCGATGACAGGCGGCCCACTGTGTAATGACATGTTTTCAGTGTACGAAATTATACTTTCAGGGATGTAATTTGATTGCTGGTGTATCCAGCTCAGAGCAGTAAGGAAGAGATTTTAAAGGGGAAAGTCACACTGAAAAGCAGCCAATTTTACTCTGGCACTTATTTACCAAGAACTTTTCATAAACCCAAATGACATTAATTGTTTTAAATTCTTCTCCTTCTCATTGACTATAGGAAACAATAAAAATATTTGTCTGGCACATATTAGGCACTTGGAAAACATTTACCTGAGTCATTGTATTTTCCAAAATTGTCAGGAAAATCTTTGGGAAACAGGAATTCAACAGATGTGGTACAAAGAAAGAAAAGAATACTGACTACTTTTTGTGTTTGTTTGTTTGTTTGTTTGTTTTTACTGATTTTAACCAAGAAAACAAAAAACAACTCAATAAGGCCATAAACCAATGCTTTTATAAAATTTATGGTGAGGGTCGTGGAGTCTTTTGAGAATCTAATGAAAGCTGTGGACACTTACAGCATTCTGCATACAATCTGAGAAGTCCTTGGATCTCTCAACACCCCTCCAGAGCAATGTTTCTCAAATACACAATGTGCTTAAAAGTCACCTTGGCCTGAAGAAATAACAGCTGAAAATTTCTGAATTTTGCAAAAGACAAAAACCTACATATTCAAGAAGCTGAGTGAATCTCAACTCAGATGAACCCAAGGAAATCCATGCCAAGATACCTCATAGTTAAACTTCTGAAAACTAAAAAAGAAAGAAAAACATCTTGAAAACAGCCAGAGAGAAATAATGTATTATCTATAGGGAACACCAGTTCAAAGGACAGCAGGTTTTTATCAGGAACCATGGAAGCCAGAAGGAAGTGGCACATTTTTCAAGTGCTGAAAGGAAATAACTGTCAATCACAAGTCATCTACTTGGTGAAAGTATCCTTCAGGAGAAAAGTGGAAATAATGGCATTCTCTGATGAAGGAAAACTAAGAGATTTTGTCACTCACATATTTACCCTTAAAGAATGGCTGAAGGATGTTCTCCAAACAGAAAGGAAAGGGAGATGATAACAGAAGAAAGTGTGGAACTTCGGAAAGGAAAGAAGGACAATGAAATGGATAAAAATAATAGAGTATCCTTCTCAGGAGTCTCTTAAATCATACTTGATGGTTGAAGCAAAAATTTCACCACCATATGATGTGGTACTCAATGTACTTAGACGATATACTTAAGACAATTATATTTTAAAAGTAAGGAGGCTAAAAGGACCAAAATGGAAGTAAGATTTATACATATCACTCAAAATGGCAAGGCATTCATACTCATAGATTGTGATAAATTATATATGCATATTTACACAAGAACTAAGAAAAACTATTTTAAAATTATAATAAGCCAAAATAGAATTTTGAAAAATGTTCAAGTTATCCACAAAAAGGTAAAAAAAATGAAACAAGGAGCAGAAGGAATAAGAGAACAAATACACTACTATAATGGTGAATATAATGTAATAACTAGATAACAATATATCAAAATGTATGGCTGCAGCTAAAGCAATGTGGAGAGAGAAATTGATAGCACTAAATGCTACTTCAGAAAAGAGGAAAGATCTTAAATGAATAATCTATGCTCCTATCTCAAGAAACTAGAAAAAGAAGAACAAAGAACCTTATCAAGCACAGGAAAGGAAATAATAAAAAAAAATTGTAGAACTCTATGAACCTGAAAACAAAAACCATAGAAAAATTAATGAACAAAAAACTGGTTCTTTGAAAAATATCAATAAAATGGATAAACCTCGAGCAAGACTAACAAAGATAAAAGAGAGAAGACACAAAACGCCAGCATCAGGAATGAAATCACTACAAATAGTGCAGCTATTAAAAGGACAAGGGACTACTACAAACAACTTTAGACTAATATATTTAAAAACTAGAAAGAAATTGACAAACTGTGAAAATTACAAACTACTAAAGCTCAACCAAGATGAAGTGGGCCATCTGAATAATCTTACAACCACAAAACAATTAATAATTTTAATTAAATTTCAAATTTTAATTATTCATATTTTTTATTTGAATTCATAATTTAAAATTTCCTGAAAAACACATCACCAGGCCAGGGTATCTTGGAGTCTCTTAAATCATACTTGATGGTTGAAGCAAAAATTGCACCACCAGATGATGTGGTACTCAATGTACTTAGTACAATTCTCTAATGTAGAATTCTCAGTGGAGAATTCTACCAAATACTAAAAGAAGAATTAACACTAATTTTACAATATCTTCCAGAAGATAAAAGAGGAGGGAACACTTCACAACTCAATTTATGAGGACAAGTTTACTCTGATACCAAAACCAGCCAAAGATAGTATAAGAAAAGTATAGACCAGTATCTCTCATGACCTTAAACACAAAAATCTTCAACAAATCAAATCTAGCACTATATAAAAAGACTTATATATCAAAACCAAGTGGTATTGATTCTAGGTGTCCAAGGCTGATTCAATATTTTCAAAGCAATCAATATAATTCACCATATTAACTGCCTGAAAAATAAAAAATTATGTGATTATATCAGTTGACATGAGAAAGCATTTGACAAAATCCAGCACTCATTCACGATAAAAACTCTCAGGAATAGAGACGAGTTCCTCAGTTTGATAAAGGGCATCTACAAAAACCTTACAGCTAACGTCATACTTAATGTGAAAGACTGAACGCTTTTCCTTAAGATGGGGAACAAGGCAATGATGTCCTCTTTCACTACTCTTATTTGATATAGTATTGGAAGTTCTAACCAGTGCAATAAGGCAAGAAAAATAAATGAAAAGCACATAGACTGAAAAGGAATAAATAAAATTGTCCCTATTTTGAGATGACATGATATCTACAGAGAAAATACGAAAAAATTTAAAAACAATCTTAGAACTAATAAGTGAGTTCAGCAAGGTTGCAGGATTCCAGATCAACATACAAAAAAAAAAATCAATAGCATTTCTATATGCTAACAATGAACATGTGTAAACCAAATGAAAACACATTGCCATTTACAATGTTGATGAAAGAAATAAAAGAAGACTTAAGTAAGTGGAGAAACATATCATGTTCACGGATTGAAAGACTCCACAATGTAAAGATATCAATTCTCCCAAAACTGGTGTATCGGTTTAATGCAATTCCAATCAAAGTCTCAGCAAGAATATTTGTAGGTGTAGACAAACTTATTCCAAAACTTACATAGAAAGGCAAAGAACTTAAAATAACTAAATCAATTTTGAAAAAAGAATAAAGTGGGAGGAATCAGTCTACTAGATCCCAAGACTTGGCTATGGTGGTCAAGACTGTGTGGTATTGGCAGAAAGACAAACACATAGATCAATGGGACAAAATAGAGAACCCAGAAGTAGACCCACATATATATGCTCAACTGATAATTTTGATAAAGATACAAAAGCAATTCAACGCAGGAAGGGTAGGTTTTTCAACAAAAGATGCTAGAGTAGGCCAGGCATAGTGGATCGCACCCGTAATTCCAGCACTTTGGGAGGCCGAGGAAGGTGGATAACTTGAGGTCAGGAGTTTGAGACCATCCCGGCCAACATGGTAAACCCTATCTCTACTAAAAATACAAATAGCTATCTGGGCATGGTGGCACATGCCTGTAGTCCCAGCTACTCGGGAGGCTGAGGCAGGAGAATTGCTTGAACCTGGGAGATGGAGGTTGCAGTGATCCAAGATCAAGCCACTGCACTACAGACTGGGAGACAGAGTGAGAAAAAAAAAAAAGATGCTAGAGCAATTGACATCCATAGGCAAAATATAAACCTCATACCTTATGCAAAAAATGAACTCAAAATGGACTACAGAATTAAATGTAGAATGTGAAACTATAAAACTTCTAGAAAAGTAAAAAAAAAAAATCTTTGAAATTTAGAGCTTGGCAAAAAGTTCTTAGACTTAACACTAAAACATAATCCATAAAGGACAAAAATCAAAAAGTTGAACTTGATCAAAATTTAAAATTTTTGCCCTTTCAAAGACACTGTTAAGAAGATGAAAAGACACGCTACAGGCTAGGAGACAATATTTGCAAACTACCTACCCGACAAAGGACTTGCATCTGGATTCACAGCAGAATTCTACCAGACATTCAAAGAAGAATTGGTACCAATACTTTTGACACTATTCCACAAGATAGAGAAAGAAGGAACTCTCCCTAACTCATTCTATGAAGCCAGCATCACCCTAAAACCAAAACCAGGAAAGGATGCAACCGAAAAAGAAAACTACAGACCGATATCCTTAATGAATATAGATGCTAAAATCCTTAACAAAATACTAGCTAACCAAATCCAACAACATATCAAAAAGATAATCCACGAACATCAAGTGGATTTCATAACAGGGACGCAGGGATGGTTTAACATACACAAGTCAATAAGTGTGATACACCACATAAACAGAAATAAAAACAAAAATCATGTGATAATCTCCATAGATGCAGAAAAAGTATTCAACAAAATCCAGCATCCCCTTATGATTAAAACTCTCAGCAAAATTGGCATACAAGGTACATACCTTAATGTAATAAAGGCCATCTATAACAAACGCACAGCCAACATAATACTAAATGGGGAAAAGCTGAAAGCATTCCCTCTCGGAACTGGAGCAAGACAAGGATGCCCACTCTCATCACTCCTCTTCAACATAGTACTGGAAGTCCTAGCCAGAGCAATCAGACAAGAGAGAGAAAGAAAGAAAGAAAGAAAGAGAGAAAGAGAGAAAGAGAGAGAGAGAAAAAGAGAAAGAGAGAAAGAGACAGAAAGAAAGAAGGAAGGAAAGAAAGAAAAAGAAAGCAAGCATCCATATCGCTCAAGAGGAAGTCAAACTGTCACTGCTGACAATACAATTGTTTACCTTGAAAACCCTAAGGACTCCTCCAGAAAGTTCCTGGAACTGATAAAAGAATTCAGCAAAGTTTCCAGATACAAGATTAATGTACACCAATCAGTAGCTCTTCCATACACCAACAACGACCAAGCGGAGAATCAAATCAAGAACTCAACCCCTTTTACAATAGCTGCAAAAAAATAAAAATACTTAGGAATATGCCTAACCAGGAGTCAAAAGAACTCTACAAGGAAAACTACAAAACACTGCTGAAAGAAATCATAGATGAAACAAACAAATGGAAACACATCTCATGCTCATGGATGGGTCAAATCAATATTGTGAAAATGATCATACTGCCAAAAGCAATCTACAAATTCAATGCAATTCCCATCAAAATACCACCATCATTCTTCACAGAATTAGAAAACAGAATTCTAAAATTCATATGGAACCAAAAAAGAGCCTGCATAGCCAAAGCAAGACTAAGCAAAAAGAACAAAATCTGGAGATATCTCACTACCTGATTTCAAACTGTACTATAAGGCCATAGTTACCAAAACAGCATGATACTGGTATAAAAATAGGCATATAGACCAATGGAAGAGAACAGAGAACACAGAAATAAACTCAAATACTTACAACCAACTGATCTTCGACAAAGCAAACAAAAATGTGAAGTGCGGGAAGGACACCCTTTTCAATAAATGATGCTGGGATAATTGGCTAGCCACATGTAAGAAAATGAAACTGGATCTTCATCTCTCATACACAAATTAACTCAAGATGGATTAAAGACTTAAACCTAAGACCTGAAACTATAAAAATTCTAGAAGATAATATTGGAAAAACCTTTCTAGACCTTGGCTTAGGCAAGGATTTCGTGACCAAGAACCCAAAAGCAAACGCAACAAAAACAAAGTTAAATAGCTGGGACCTAATTAAACTAAAGAGCTTTTGTATGGTAAAAGGAACAGTCAACAGAGTAAACAGACAACCCACAGAGTAGGAGAAAATCTTCACAATCTATATATCTGACAAAGGACTAATATCCAGAATCTACAATGAACCGAAACAAATCGTAAGAAAAAAAACAAACGATCCCATCAAAAAGTGGGCTAAGGACCTGAATAGACAATTCGCAAAAGAAGATACACAAATGGCCAATAAACAAATGAAAAAATGCTCAACATCACTGATGATCAGGGAAATGCAAATCAAAACTGCAATGTGACACTACCTTACTCCTGCAAAAATGGCCATAATCAAAAAATAATAATAAAAATAAACAGTGGATGTTGGCGTGGATGTGGTGATCAGGGAGCACTTCTCCCCTGCTGGTGGGAATGTAAACTAGTACAGCCAGTATGGAAAACAGTGTGGAGTTTCTTTAAAGAACTAAAAGTAGAACTGCCATTTGGTCCAGCAATCCCACTACTAGGTATCTACCCAGAGGAAAAGAAGTCATTATTCAAAAAAGATACTTGCATGGCATGTTCATAGCAGCACAACTCACAATTGCAAAATCAGGGAACCAACCCAAATGTCCGTCAATCAATGAGTGGATAAAGAAACTGTGGTATATATGTATGGTGGAATACTATGCAGACATAAAAAGGAATGACATAACAGCATTTGCAGTGACTTGGATGAGATTGGAGAGTATTATTCTGAGTGAAGCAACTCAGGAATGGGAAACCAAACATCGTCTGTTCTCACTGATATGTGGGAACTAAGCTATGAGGACACAAAGGCATAAGAATGATACAAGGGACTTTGGGGACTTGGGGGTGGGGAGAGTGGGAGGACAGTGAGGGATAAAAGACACAAATATGGTGCAGTGAATACTGCTCAGGTGATGGGTGCACCAAAATCTCAGAAATCACCACTAAAGAACTTACTCATGTAACCAAATACCACCTGTACCCCCAATAACTTATGGAAAAATAAAATAGAAAATGGGCAAAAGACGTGAACAGACATTTCACTACAGAGGATATACAGATGCCAAGTAAACACATGAAAAGATGTTTAACATTATTAGCCATTGGTGAAGTTCAAATTAAAACCACAATGAGATATCATTTCACATCTATCAGAAAGGCTAAAATTTTAAAAGAATAGTGATAACATCAAAGGCTGGTGAACATGTGGAGAAAGTGGATCATTTGTAAGTTGTTGATGTGAAGATAAAACCATAAAGCCACTTTGGCGATTTCTTACAAAACTAACCATGTACCTCTGATATGACCCAGCAATTGCACTCTTGAACATCTGTCCCAGAGACATGAAAACTTACAATCACAGAAAACGTGTACATGAATGTTTACAGCAGCTTTGTTTGTAATAGGCAAAAACTGAAAACAATTCAAATGCTCTTCATTGGGTAGATGGATAAACAAACTGTAGTACATCTATACAACGGAATACTATGCAGCAATTTAAAAAAGAACAAGCTATTGTGTTACATGCCCAAATTTGGATGGATCTCAAGGGAATTTTGTGACTGAAAAAACAAATATCATTAGATTACATGCTGTATGATTCTGTTTACATAACATTCTTGAAATAAAATTATAGAGATGGAGAACACATTAGTGGTTGCCAGGGGTTAGGGATAGGGGTGGTGATGGGTGCGTGTGGCTATACAGGGGTAGCTCTAGAGAGCTTATGATCATAGGATAGTCTTTATCTTGGCTGTGGTGGGGGTTACACAGATCTACACAGTGATAAAACTGCATAGAACTACACACACACACACACACACACACACACACACACGAGTGCATATAAATCTGGAAAAAAATATGATAAGCACTGTGGGTTGTACCAGGGTCATTCTCCTGGTTTTCGTAACGTGCTATAGTTACACAAGAGGTTACCATTGGGGGAAGCTGGGTAATGGGAGCATAGAACTTCCCCGTACATACTTTTTTCAACTTCCTGTCCATCTATAATTATTTCAAAATTAAAAATTTTTAAAAAGTCACTGGGAGCTTAATAAACTCTAAATTCACAGCCAAGCTCCCCACCAAGACTAATCTAGCAGGCCTGGGTAGGGTCCAGGAATGTGCATTTTATCCAGCTCTCAGATTCTGATGCAAGAGGACTCTTTCCATACTCTGAGAAATGCTGTCCTAGGGCCGTGGTTTCCAGCCTCGAGGGCTTGTCAAAACCGACTGCAGAGCATTCAGAAATAATAGTGCCTGGCCCTACCCAGACCTACCAGACCAGAGTCTCTGGGGTGGGACCCAGGCACCTCCTATTTTAACAAGCTCCCATTGGATCCTGATGTGATTGACTGTAACCAGATTGTGGACCCAATGTGATTGGGTAAAAACCTGCTCTATATTTAACCAAAGTTCACACCCATTCTCATTTCCCTAAATTCTTAGATCTAAAAGGAAAGCAATTACGCTGTAGGGCACACACATCTTTTGGTAATACATTTGTATTGATTTAGTTATTATCAAAATAATCTTACACATAATCTAGATTTTTTAAAGAAACAAAACAATACTTCTACTTTCAAAAGAAAGTTGTCCTTCCAAGTAGTCAGCTTGGGAGTCTTCCTGCTTTTTTTTTTTTGTAGTAATGTTGTTAATGCTAAAAACAATTTTGCAACAATTCCTTTAGAATTGCTTCAGAGCTGGTTTATGAATCTCGTGAGAAAACTGGTCCCATTTCACATGTAAATTGTGTAATCTTGTGAATTTATATTTACAAAAATGCTCATCTGTAGTTTGAGGAGCTCCTGAAAAGACCTTGAATGGAGAAAAAATGTAAGGGAAGTGTGTCTTAGGCACACATAGCTTTCGTTTTGGGTGCCTGGGATGGCTCCCCTGCTTTTGTCTGCCCACTACATCTTGCGGAACCACCCCCCGCATTCCATGCAGTTCTGAAGGAGCTCTCAGTGTTAGAACTCTGTCCCTCTGGTCATGGGGGTGGGCTCACCACCCAGGCATGGCCAATCCTAGTATCTCATCTCCTTGGCAACAGTGACTGGTCCAAGGGGTGGACACATGACCCACTCCAGGCCAGTATGGATCCTTCATTGGGATTTCTACATGGATGCTGGGGTGAAAAGCTCTGACTTTCTCCTGGAGCTGCTACACTGAAAATATATTAATCTAGGGCTGATGGTGGCCATTTTTCTACCACATGGAGAGAGCCTGTCTGCAGAAGGAGCTAATAGAGACCAGCAGAGATTTCAGATAGACAGACTGCCTATGAAGCACAAGATAGAGTCCAAACTTTCCTCCTGCAGCTCTTCATTCCATTCTCCTAGCTTACATTAGTTAGTCTGTGCTAAAGTTAGTTTGTGTTGGGTTTCCTATAATTTGAAATCAGGAAGTCCTAGCTAGTATGGTGCCCCTTTTTCTTCTCAACCTTGTAAATTCCCAGTGCCATTCTGCCTCTCAAAGCTTACTTCCCTAGAAGGGCCTGATCTTGGTATTGCAGAATGGTGTGAATGTGAGGCAGTGTCTTCCTGCTTCCTGAGATGGCATGGGTCCTGGAGATTAATATGCAACAGACCTTGGCAGGTGGGATCCAGGGTCGTCCAGCCATACCACTCACACAGAAATACGTTCCAGGCGCAAACTTCTGAAACTCTCTGGGCCATTGCTGAAATATGGGAGTGAAAACTAAGTTATCTCTGTAGTTTACTGGAACTGTAAATCCTATAATTCCTACAAATTTGAAAGGAAATTAAAGTGTTTGAATTTTAGGTCTACTTCCTATAGGGTGCAAAGAAACTTCTCATACTAGTGAAATATTTGCAGAGGTTGTAGATTCTTCTCAAACCTTTGAGATTAGCAACAACAATCGTTAGCATTTATTTTGAGTATTTACTATTGACCAGGCTTCATTCTAAGTGCATTGCATGTATTTCCTCATGTAATTCTCATAGAAAATGGATGAGGCCATTATTTTATCCACTTTTCAGAATAAGAAACTGAGACTTAGAGAGGCAAAGTCACTTGCTGAAGACAGGGACTTGACCCCAGCCCAGGTCACTTGGTGGTGACCTATTCCAGTGACTGCTCTTAGCTCGGGTGGCCTGTCTTTGAACCTGCTCCAGTGCTGGGTAGGTGTGCAAGGGAAAGCAGGCAGGCTCCCAGCTGTGCAGACTGTGGCTTTTAAAGGTGGAGATTTAGAGCATATTCTTGCTTAATGGACCAGAAAACCTCCAGCCCAATTAAGGAGGTAAGGCCTTGGTTCACTCCAATCCAAACTTACATATAGACTCCTTTCCGGGCAAGAAATTCTTAACCAGTTATTCATCTGTACTTAGCTATGCAATTAAGAATTCACTTATTCAACTCCAAAGCACCTGGTTGAAGAGAAAATGTAGGCAAATCAGTGAAGTATTGTGTAGACAAAAATAACCACTTGTTTGACTTGTTTAATTAGTGGTTTTCTCTCTTTTTTTAAACTGACCAGTCAGTTAAACCAAAATAGTTCACAGCCGCCTTCTGGGAACTTAAGTAGAATAGACTGTTGGGATTAGCCTGGGGGCTGCCTGGCCTCATTCCAGAAGGCCTGCCCCTGTTAGGGGTGACTGAGCTATAGACTGTTCCTAGTGGTGGTGGGCAGGGGGTCACCTACAGGCACGGACATCAAAAAATGTCCAAATGACACAGCCGAATGGAAAAGCACATTGTAAAATAGTATGGGGAGCTCTGTTAATAAATAATTGTCGGTCTTTCTATTAACTAGTCCCTTCAGAAAGCATTTATGGAGCACATACTCTGTGTCAGACCCCCGGCTCATGGGGCATAGATCCTGAGCAGGAAATTATGGGGCACTGTCCTTTTCATCTTATCTATTTCTTGAATGTTCATTGTTTTATAATGAGTACATGTGACTTCTACAATGAAAAAAAAGAGGAGAGGGAGAATTTGTCACTGGATCGGTCCCCCGAGACTGTCAGAGGCAGAGTGGCGGTTGGCAGTGCCACAGTTGCAGGTGTTAGAGAGTCTTAGGAACTTGGGCTCAAGGCTTTGTCCTGTAATTTAACAGCTGTATCACCTTGAGCAAATCAACCTTCTTGAGACTGTTTCTATGATTAAAGAGACTGTTATGAGGTCAGATGAGAACAGTTTGTCCAAACAGTAAAGTTTAATGAAAATGCTGGTCATGGTCACCTTCCAGTGAGAGGTAGAGGGCCCCTGCAGGCCCCAGCAGGTGGGCCACACCCTGCTGCTGCCACTTTGTCAGGGACGAGGAAGCTGAGTGAGGAAGTGCCCCACAGGGGCATCAGGAGGCCCCTGACGGGAGCCCAACACCCCCCACATCAGCAGAAGGAACAGAAAGGCATGCACAGGCCGGGCGTGGTGGCTCACGCCTGTAATCCCAGCACTTTGGGAGGCCGAGGCCGGCGGATCGCCTGAGGTCAGGATTTTGAGACCAGCCTGGCCAACATGGCAAAACCCCGTCTCTACTAAAAGTACAAAAATTGCGCCATTGCTTTCCAGCCTGGGTGACAAGAGCAAGACTCTGTCTCAAAAAAAAAAAAAAAAAAAAAAAAAAGCCATGCACATTGGGAAACTTCTGATTTTCAGGATTTTCAGGTAGAACTGATGAGGGCTTTCAGCTCCTCTGACAACTGCTAAACACCAAGCATCTGAGAACTTCTTGTCTCCGTGACAGTTTTATTTCCCAGCAGGCTGAGGATGCTAACAGGGTAGCTGCTGTCCTACCCTCAAGTCTGACCTTTGCCGTGGAATGTCCATGTGGAAGCGTCAGGAGGCTCAGTGAGGAAAGGGGTAGATGCTACTGCAGATCACAGTTGTGAGTGTCTGAGATGCTCAGCTTCCAGAGCTAAGGAGAAGTCCAGTGCTGGGAGTACCTGGGCATTTGACTCACGGGTGCTCCTCCGGGGCTGGACGGTCCACAGGGTGCCATGGAGAAAGCAGGGTCCCCAGAGTCCTGGGGCTCTGTCCCCGCTTGGCTCATGGGGTGTCTTTCCCTTTTGGGTCAGCTCTCCCATCTGCCATTAGAGCAAGAGGCTTGAGTCAGCTGAATGACAGAGCAGACTCAGCTACCAGGGAGCTTTTTCTTGAGGAGCCAGTGACACACTCATAGGCCATGGAGTCTGGGGTTGCTTTGCCAGGGCTCCTGTCTGTCACTCTGAGCAGGGTCAGGCATCATCTGCCCATGTTACCCTCAGAGTACTCATGCCTGGGGTCCACCCTAAATTCACAGAGCCCTGCAGAGATCAATGGACTGAACCAGCCCTTTCTCAGCCCCTCCCCTTTCAGGGGTTTGTAGGGCCTGTTCAGCAACTTTCTTTTGCCCTTTTCAGGCTGGTACAATCCCTGGTCCCTTGCTTCTGGGCCAGACTTTGGACCTCCCACTCAGAGGTTTCTGTCTCCATCATTCTGGCCTGCTGCTTGTCCACATGTGGGCCCCAACTCCACTTATCCACCTAGGACTTCGTAAAGTGCAAATCTGAGTATGCTGCTTCTTTGCTGAAAACCCTTCAATGGCTTGCCAAGATCAAGTCCTTGGGGAGTCTTTAGCATGTAGCACACGACGTCCTTCACACCCTGCTCCCTGCCTTGTTCTTTGGCCTTGTGCCTCCCTATTCCCCCTGCCTGCCCACCCCCGGCCCCCCTCCCCACCCCACCGCCAAGAGCCAATCCTGATCATACCGACTGAAACCCTCCATGATCTCTCACTCCCGTGCCTTTGCACATGCTGTTGCCCCTGCCTTGCCTGGAACAGCTCCCCTTTTCTTGCCTGGTTGACTCCTAGTGGTTCTCTAGTAATTGTAATTTTTTTCCTGACTGTCTTTCTGCTTGCTTGTAAGTGGTGGAAACACATCTTGTCTTCTTATGTTTGATACCTAGTGTTCATTATGGTGTTAAGCATGCAGTGGGAATTCCATGATGTCAACGCAGTGTGCTGTATTCCAGTTCCAACTTCTAACGCCAACTGGCTTCAGGCCCTGTCTGTCTCGCCTGGACCACTGAGGAGCTCCCAGTGAAGCTCTCTGTATCCAAACCAACCCTCCCGCCAAGGCCAATCATCTTTGTAAAACAGAAGCTGACTGTGTCGTTCTATTCCCTATAAATCTCTAGTGGTTCTCCATCATTTGAAGCAAGTTTAAGCTTCTTCACTTGTAACCAACCAGGGGCCCTTCAGGAGCTCCTGACTTCTCTCCTCACCCCATTCCTCTTATACCTGTGTTTCCAAATGTTCTCAGTTCACGGTGCCCTTAGTGACTCAGTAATTTCTTCATAGTGCTCCCCAGGCCAAAAGAAGAACCCCACAGTCTCATTTCTAAGTAGATAAGTTCAAACAACTTTATAAGTATACATGTTCTAGCAAGTTAGTGGACATTTGAAGAAATAATACATGTAAACTGAAAGCAGTTCCTACAGTGCCTGACAGATGTTGCTGTATTTGTCACGAATATTCAAAATGCCATAGCCCAGGAATCCCCTGTGAGTTCACTGTGGCACCCTGGGGTGTCTCAGCACACAGTTTGGGAACCACAGCCTTTCACTCTTGCTGTGAAAAAGTTATTTATGGTTCCCCACATGTGCAGTATTCCCCCTGCTCTGCCTCTTTGCATGTATTTACCCTCTAAAGTGCCGGCTGCCCTCTTGTTAGTTTGGAAAACTTCAGACAGTCGGGTCACCTGTCCCCTCTTTGTGGAGGCTTCATGGACCCTTCGCTCCTTGCAGTTTCTGTGGCACCTGGTCCTTTCCTCTACTGACCAGCGTCATCCTCTGTTTATTGATAAGCTCCTGATCGTTCTGCAAGTTCTCTCAAGACAAAGCCCATCTTATCTGTCTGTGCATCCCCGAGAAGCTAGCAGAGCGCCTCAGTCTTAAGAGCAAATGGAAGGATGGTTTTAAGCTGCCTTTCCAGGACTGGGAAATCATTCTATCCTCTTGGCTTCCCTATTACTCCTCCTGGCAGAAGGAGGTTTCAACTCTGAGGCCAGACTTGAAACCTCAGAATCCTTTTTTCTCTTTATCCACATTTATCCTGCTTCCAAAATTCACCCAGCCCCTGGTCATTTTCTAAAACTTGGGGCCTGCTTATTTCACTCCTACCACCCTGGAGAGGTGCCCCGTGCAGAGGTGCCCTGTTGGCTCCGTCAGCCATGGGCCTGCCTTTGTGGCT
Organism: Hylobates moloch; assembly: GCF_009828535.3. Classification (NCBI taxonomy): domain Eukaryota; kingdom Metazoa; phylum Chordata; class Mammalia; order Primates; family Hylobatidae; genus Hylobates; species Hylobates moloch. Next base: position 220,955,535 of record NW_026652276.1, on the reverse strand, counting down.
GGCCCCAGCCAGTCTCAGGTCTAGCAGGGCAAAGAGTCCTCTGTGGGGAAGCTGAGCATACAGAACCCTCAGATCACCTCCCACTTCAACCTGGTGATTCTGCCAAAAACTTCATTTGAACTAGAGTTCCCATGATGTGATGACATCAAGACATGTCGTCCAGATCCCCCTTCTGGGAAGGACTTGCTGTCCAGCAGCCAAGACTGTGGTCAGCAGAGAGCCTCCAGCTGTTAGCTCCTTCAGGGCTGGCCTCAGCTGCTGAGATCCATGTCACTGGGGTCGCCCCCTTCCTGGAAAAGCCCACATCCAGTGGCCAGGCTGAGTAGGAACACAGAGAGTTGGCTTTTTGTCCTACTGGGGGATGACTGACAGCTGTCTCCTCCTTCCCTTCACTGATCCCTAGTAAACATCTTGCCCCTCAAACCCCATCTCTAGAAACAGACCTGCAAGACATGGCTTTAAGCAGCTTACAGGCCATTAGCAAGGGTAACAAAAGGATAACAAACGTGTCTTCAGCCCGGCAACGAAGGCTTTCCAGTGTGTGATGATGACCGGCCAATCCATCCGTGTCCCCCTCTCCAGCCGCAACTTCCATTCCCCTAACCATTCCCACCTCAAGGGCTTTTCTCTGACTGTTTTTACTGAGTAGAACATTCTTTCCCCTCACCTCCCCCTTATTCATTCTTCAAGACCTACTTCCTCCTAGAAGCCTTCTCTGCCTTCCCTGGTCCATGATTCTACCCAGAATCCTGTTTCCTGTTCTTTCTGGGTTTCCTGTTCTTCTGGGTTTCTTTCTGGGTGTCCTGTCCTTCTCTTGCAGAAGTCGGCCGCTTTACTACCTGGCATTCTTGAGCAACTTGGCCCACGTCTGGGTTTTTCTCCTAAATTAGATGTCAGCTTTCTTTGAGAAAAGAGACATGAATGATACATTTTCTGGAGGGGATGGGTAGTCTCTCCCACTGCCATGAGCTCCATGCTATACACGTAGCAAAGACTGAAATATCTGTTGAGTGGACAAGATCTGGAGCAGGGCCAGCAGTGAGCACTTCAAGAGATGGGGAAACCGTCCTCTCTGTGCCATTGGAAGACATGGACATCGACCCCAAAGAGTGTGGGAAAGGTCAAAAGGAAGAAGGGGGACACGCCTCCCTGAAAGAACGGAGAACTGATGGTAGAAAGAGCATCGCATTTCGAGTTACAGCATGGTGAATTTGGACCAATCCCTTGAATACGTGGGTCACTGTCTCTATACCCGCTAGATTTCCCAAGTATCAGGGGAAAAAAATGCAGGTCTCACGTCCCTTCTTTAGGGATCTTCATGCCTACTGCTGGGAATATGCTTGGTTGGTCCCTGGGTTGGTTTCTAAGTGGTGAGAGCAGGGGGTTAATGAGGTCTCTGGTCACACGAGCCAGCCTGAGGGAGGGCAGAGAACCAGCTCCACCAGGAGAGTCCACAAGCAGGAAGAGACCCCACTGTGATTCTCCATGCCCTGCCCTTCTCCCACACCATTTTCTGCACACTTTCCTAACCACCCCAACCCAGCCACACCCATGGAAAACATGCAAAATGCTTGCTTTGCAAAGGACTGGGTCTGCAGCAATGGTGTGGTGTGTGGATGGTGGCACGGCAGTCCCAGGAGGCCTCCTGATGCTAAGGAAAGCCCCCAGGCTTGGCAGCCTGGAGAGGCAGGGTCAAGCCGTGCTCTACTTCTCAAGAATGGTGCTGGGGCAGCTATTCTCCATCCTTTCTGGAAGCAGGCAGGAAGATAGCCTCTGCCCTGGCCCTCAGCTTCTTCGTCTATAAGATAAAGTGGTCCTTCTCATCCTGGTGAGTTATGACTCTGTCAAGCTACAATAAAGCTCTCTCCAAAACAGAGCTATGGCTAAAGGAGAGAATTGGGCAGCAAGGGGGAAAAATATCTGAAATAAACCTATAATGATAAACCTCCCTACTCTATTGAATATACCCGCCCATCTAATTTATTCAGTTAATAAAACTTATTCCCCAGAGGGGGACAGGCAGAGGTAAGCTACAAACCAATCTGCCCATGTGAGCATGGGTATATATGTATATCTCATAACAATAAAAAAAAGCGTAATTAAGAGATGTATTGAAGTGTGCAGAAATCCTGAAGGACACTGAAGATTACAATTCAAGTTACTGTCCTTGGTGCAAATGTAATTCAATGGGGAACAGATAAATAAAAATAAAGAAAAAACAAATTCAGAACAGATGTTAAGCGAGCAATGTTTTTCACAGTAAGAATCATAAACATGAAGAATAGCCTATAAGGCAAAGTTGTTGATGCAAACAGCATCAAGCTACTAAATAAATAGTTCGATGGCCCTGCAGGGACAAAGGAACATTAAAATAGTCATTTGGCTGTCCCTGAATATTTTTTGCCCACACGTTATGCCCAGGCATGTATATTCGGGGGTACTGAAGGGAGCTGTGTGTGTGTGTGTCTATTCCATAGAATATGTGCAGGACGTATATTTGTGAGAGTACGTGGCAAAATCACCTCTTCCCAAATGATGTGTGGGCTTAGAACAGGAATACAGGGGCTGGGAAAAAGCTAACGTCACTCTTGAAAAGACAACGAGGCCAGGGGAGGAACCCCAGTGCCATGGGAAGAATGTGCTGTCCAGGGCTAGGTATAAAAAGCCCAGATATGCAACTCTGAAAAAAGGGAAAATTTAATGGCAAAAGAATTTCAGACACAGTGGGAGAGAAATCAGAGGCAGGGAAAAAACAATAAAACACTGATAATAATACTTTAGAGATGGAGGGAAGCTTCAAGATGATCATTCTAGTCCAACCCCTCATTTCATAGCAAGGAAAATGAGGCCCAAAGAGGGGAGAGGACTGGATGATGTGTGCTGTCTCCCCTTACCCAGGCGGAGGATTCCCTGGAGACATGAGGGTGAGAGGACCCACGTGCAGGACTCAAGAAGCTCACCCCGAGCTGGTGAGGTATGGGGCTCCTGAATTCGGCAGACTCCCCACGATGCAGGCTGGCTACAAGAACGCCAAGGAGCAGTGGAATCCCAGTTGGAATCCCTGATACTTGGACGGTCTGCCCTGGGAGAGCTCTGAGAGCTCCTTTGAGTCTCATGTCAGACCTGTGAGATAGGTAGGTGCTCAAGTTTTGTTGTTGTTGTTTTGTTTTGTTTTGTTTGTTTTTGAGAGAGTCTCACTCTGTCGCTCAGGCTAGAGTGCAGTGGCATGATCACCACTCACTGCAACCTCCACCTCCCAGGTTCAAGCACTTCTGCCTCAGCCTCCTGAGTCACTGGGATTACAGGTGCGTGCCACCACACCCGGCTAATTTTTGTATTTTTTAGTGGAGACGGAGTTTCGCCATGTTGGTCAGGCTGATCTCGAACTCCTGACCTCATGATCCACCCGCCTTGGCCTCCCAAAGTGCTGGGATTACAGCGGTGAGCCACTAAGCCTGGCCTCAAGTATTTTTTAAAGGTAAGACAATGGTAAATGACTCATTCATTCTAGTCCCATCAGTAGGGATAGCTGAGCTAAGACCAGAACCCAGATCTGGCTCCTAATCCAGTGCTCTTTCTGGTACGGCCAGCTGACCCTAAGAATGAGGTTATGGGGGTATCAGCTCTTCGGGAGTAGGATATAAGGCAGTAGCCCAATAAGAATCCAATTAATGACTTGGGCGAGTGGAGCCCAGCTAGTGTATCAGGAGAACATGTCCCTTATCTTCTCTTTTATCTTTTGGATCCCAAGGTGGCCTTACACAGTGTAATTCAATTTTGTACTTTGATGGGCTAACTACTGAATTGATAGAGCATAAAAGCCACTGATGGGGAAAGAGTATAAACTCCCCTTATCCAACCCTCTATTTTAATATGAGACTCTCCCCCTAATTCCTTTTATTTGTCTCCAATAAAATGATACCATTACCAAAATTAGCCAAATAACAAGACCTTCCTGTCTGAAGTTTCCTTGGAGACAAATCTGACACGAAAGACATGTACTTAGAGATGATTCTTCTGTTCACGCAACAGATATTTACTGAGCATCTATTATGTGTCAGGCACCATTCTAGGCACTGGGAATAGCAGCACAAACAAGAGAGCAAGTCCCTATCCTCATGGAGTTTGCATTCTACCAGGAAAGCCGGTAAATCAACAAATAATTATGTTACATATTGTCAGGGCAAACGTCCTAAGGCAGGACTGTTTGGAATGTTGAAGAAATAGCAAGAAGAGGCAGTGGAATGGAAAGAGCTTTGGATTAATAAAAAGAACCTGTGCAACCCTGCTCACACCTCTTACTAGCCACATGCCCTTTTCATTCTAGTCACTCATGTTTCTGTATGATTGAGGATAATGCAATTAGCCTGGCCAAACTCTCAGGGATGTTATCGGGATGGCCATGGGAGATACTATATTTGGAGGGACATGATCCACACTGAGTGCTGGAAAACACTTTCAGATTATTAGCAATTAATATGTAAGTGGCCTTAGGGAACAAATATATATTATATATTATATATTATATATATTATATATATACAGTACAATCATAGGGCAAGATGGATAGCCCATAGAGTTCTCCCACAGGTCCGTAAATGTCCCATAAAAGGATGCCCACTGCAGGGATGCTTGCTGAGGGCCACTGGGTATCTCCTCCTGGGACAGTGGACAGGTGAAGTAGGTACAGGCATCCGTGGAGTGTCAGGCAGCCATGAGAAGCAGCAGACTCAATGGGAACTCTGTGCTGGACCTTGAAAGCACAGTGCTAAATGAAAAAAACTAAGGAATAGAATGAGATCTATGGCAGCACTATTGGCATAAGCTAAAGATAATACCCACAAAATGATAATGCACAATTTGCAAGAACGTGAAAAAAAAAACACATTAAACACAATTGGAATGGTTGACTATTGGGGATGGGAAGGGGAATGAGAGAACACTGGGGATAAAAGGAAATAAATAAACAAGCAACACGGGCAGCAGTGCGTTCCCAGCCTCTCCATAGCACTGCAGGATAAAAACATCCCCCAAAACATCAACTCAAAATGGAGGTAATTAGTAATTACTGGTTGTAATGTTGATAATTCACAATGGTGAAGTAAACTACTTCTATTAATGGTTGTCTTTTATGGGGAATTCTTTAGGAGTAAAATGCTGGTATTTATTAGATCAGTGTTTTCTCTCAAAGCCTGTTCTCCATATCCTAGTCCCAAGAGATACTCTGGGGGGAAAAATGTTCTGTGGTCAAATAAACACTGCATCCTAAATTTCTCACTTGGAGATTGTCGAAGGACATTGCTGCATGAAAGGTCTGGAGTCATTCCACACTGAAGAGACCTGTGTTCCTTTTGCTATTCCCCATGTAACAATTATTACTGTCAGTGGAAACGATGGTCTCAAGGACACACCGTGGGAAACACCCCATTCGACCATTGGAGGATGGGAGGTGGAGATTCCGGATTCCAGGCCTACCCTAGAGCTCCCATTTCCTCTCTCCTTCCTAACGCAGCTTCCTGATCCTCTGAGTGCTTCATTCCTAAGTCACCTTGGACCCAGTGTCTCCTTAGCAGCTCTGCCATGGTCTGAGTGTTTGTATCCATCCCCCTGACAAATTCATATGTTGAAATCTTAAACCCCCAGATGACAGTATTAGAAGGTGAGGTCTTTGGGGGGCAAATGGGTCATGGGGTCAGAGCCCTCTTGAATAGGATTAGTGCTCTTATAAAGGAGGCCCTAGGGAGCTCTTTCACCTCTTCCACCACGGGAGGGTGCAGTGAGAAGGCACCATCTATGAACCAGAAAGTGAGCCCTCACCAGACAATGAATCTGTCAGTTCCTTGATCTTGGACTTCCCAGTCCCCACGACTATGAGAAATAAATTTCTGTTATTCATAAGCCACCCAGTCTATGGCACTTTGTTATAATAGCTTGAACACATGAGGACAAGGACAAGCTCCAATAGATTAAGAAAAAGATAAAACTATCTTTGTCTTTGCCCTGTTCAACCTCTTAATTATGGTGGAATCACCATTTTGTCTCCAGGATTTGAAGTCAGCATCAGTGATTAATATTGACTCATCTTTTATACGTTACAATCAATGACTTGCTGCATTTTTCTTACAGGACATTTTCTTTTCTTTTTTTTTTTTCTTTTTTTAGACAAGATTACAGTGACATGATCTCAGCTCACGGCAGCCTCCGCCTCCCCAGCTCAAGTGATCCTCCTATCTCAGCCTCAAAAGTACCTGGGATGACAGGCATACACGCCACCACACCCAGCTAATTTTTGTATACTTTGTAGAGATGTGGTTTCACTATATTGCCCAGGCTGTCTCAAACTCCTGGGCTCAAGCAATCTTCCCACCTTGGCCTCCCAATGTGCTAGAATTACAGGCATGAGTCACCACACCCGGCCGCTAGAGGACATTTTCTCTATAAAATTCTCCTTCTTTTCCTTCCATTTCTGATAATCTAAATCACTCTTATCTCTCTGACCTGTGCTATTAGAATGTTTTTTGCTAGTTTTTTTTTTGTTTTTTTTTTTGAGATGGAGTCTCGCTCTTTCACCCAGGCCGGAGTGCAGTGTCGCTATCTCGGCTCACTGCAAGCTCCGCCTCCCAGGTTCACGCCATTCTCCTGCCTCAGCCTCCCAAGTAGCTAGGACTACAGGCACCCTCCACTGCACCTGGCTAATTTTTTGTATTTTCAGTAGAGACGGTGTTTCACTGTGTTAGCCAGGATGGTCTCGATCTCCTGACCTCATGATCCGCCCGCCTCGGCCTCCCAAAGTTCTGGGATTACAGGTGTGAGCCACTGCACTCGGCCTAGTTTTTTTTTTTTTTAATCAATTCCATCCTCCCGCTGCATCCCTTCTCCACTCTATACCTGCACAACTTTCTTCAAATAACCCACCTCCTTTGCACCAGTCCTGAGGTCTATCTCATCTGCCACTGCCAAGGTTGTCCTCTCTACTTGTGCCCCAAACATCACATTTTCTTAGCACACATTTGGCCTCTACTCGTCTTCTTTCTGTCTCAGCCAAAACCTCTGAACTTTCTCCCATGCATGTGTGCCTGGATATACTCTTCTCCACAGGCCACCTGCCGTCTGTCCTTTTTTGGATAGGTATAGTGTGAGCTAACCTTTCCCAATGAGCACACACTCAGTGCAGAGACTGTGGGGTACAAGAGGGGAATTCAATATGTCATGAACAGTCATGAAGCAGGAATGTATGTCCTGTGATATAATGGAAAGACTGTGGGAAAAAAAACCCAGAGGAAAAAAATTGAGAAACCACCAATTGCAAGAGCAGGATTTTGACAAATTACTCAAGGTAGGAAGCCCAGAGATCGAAGGGTCAGTTCCAGGAAGAGAAGGAACAGTGTAGACCCAGGGAACAAGGAAGCAGAAGTCAGTAAGAGTTTCAGACACAGAAGACAAAATTTATGTGAGACACAAAGGCCACAGTGAGCTGGTGGGAAAGAGGAAACTTGGAGGGGGCTGAAGGCAGAACTGAAAGGCAGACACATAAATTGTAAAGGGTTTGGCAGCGAGGAGTGAGATAAGAGGAGAAGGAGCTCCGGGTGGGGACTACTGGGAATTTATTAAAGCAAACTGAATTTATCGTGCAGTGCAAGCATTTGTTGATAATGGGGCTGGTTTGGTTAAAAATGCGCTCACTGGCCTAGCCAAAAGGAAGTTACAGGTAAAGTCACTGAGGTCATACATTCCAATTAGAAATGTGTGGTTCACTTTGACCAGTTGGGATCCAGGGCACAAGGGGAAGTGTAAATTTAACCTGAGTTCACTCTCAAGGTTTGAAAACAAGAAGTAATGGCCACATAATCTTGGTGAAAAGGGGACAACAAGCTTTGCTATAAAATGTCCTCCAAAGGTGAAATTATACGGTCACTATGGAAAACAGCATGATGGTCTTCAAAAAGCTAAAAATAGATTTACTCTGTGATCTGGCAATTCCACCTCTGTATATATACCCAAAAGAACTAAAAGCAGGGTCTCAAAGAGGTATTTGCACATCCATATTCAACTAACATTATTCACAGTAGCTCAATGCTGGAAGTAACACTCCGCCATCTACAAACAAACGAATAAACAAAAGGCAGAATATGCTTACAATGGAATATTACTCAGCCTTAAAAAGGCAGTAGTTCTCCCATGTGCTACAACATAGATTAACCTTGAGGATATTATGTTAAGTGAAATAAACCAGTTACAGAAGGAAAAATACCATATGATTCCACTTTATTGAAGTACTTAGTATAGTCAAATTCGTAGAGACAGAAGGTAAAATGGTGGTTGTCAGGGCCTGGAGGAGGAGGGAATGGAGAATTAATGTTTAATGACGACAAAGTTTCAGCTTTGCAAGATGAAAAAAATTCTGGGTGTGAACGATGATGATAGCTGCACAACAATGTGAAGGTACTTAATGTAACTGATCTATACAACGAAAAATAGGATAGTACATTTTGTGTTATGCATATTTTAACATAATAAAAATAATGTCCTCCAGCCAAATGTCCTTCAGGTTATTCTCAATACCTAGATCTAACTGAGAAGTGGGAGACCATCAATTCTGAAACTGCTGGCCAGGTTGTAGAGGCATGAAAACCTATCCCACCTACTCATATGAAACCTTTCTCCTATGGGTGTTAGCTGTGGGTTCTCGGGCCCTGAAGCCCTGGTACTCATGAACAGGTATGGATTTTGAGCAGGGCAGAACTCAGGATGCTAAGTGTCCATTCCAGATTGGAGATAAAGCATCCTCGTGGGCTCCTACACAGAGGAGGACAAAGAGCTGAGGCTTCTTGCTCATGGGATGCTCCAAAGAACCAAAACTCTAGCAGAGAAGGCTAAGCCTTTGGGGGAAGCAGCTAACAATCTTTAGGCTGGAGTCTTTGGGAAGAACCTGGTGGCCATGCCAATCATCAGTCACAAGCTGTGGTCTGGCAGTGAGATGAAGAAGAGAACTTGAAGAGTTACAAGCAATCTTCAAAGGCAAATGGAAGAGCCATTCAACAGTTGCCTCTTTGTGGTGAATATGCACTAGGCATCACATTAGCCATGGAAAAGATGGAGGCGGCACAAGCCAGGGAGTACCTGGATTTCCTTCCTGCAGTAGCTGTGTTGTGAAGTGCAGTAGTTTTGATTCAATCCTGGATGCCCACATCTCCAGTACGCCAAGTAGTATCAAGAGGTGCTGGGGGGTGTTTTAACACAAAAGACCACAATTGCCTCATCAAACTAACATGCTATGACAAGCCATTCACCAGCCATAGATTATGGGCAAAGGTTAATAGGTTCCTCTTTAAGCTGAGGCCAAAAAAAAAAAGTCATCTGCAAAGAGTGCCTCCTTAGTGGTTAATGTGGGGAGCCTGGAGAACATGTCAGAGAGTCAGACCTTTATAAATAGGCCAATAAACTGACAGCCTTACTCAGGATGGAAAAACTTCATAGAGTGGGTTGCAAAATTCTTGCAGCTTGAGGGTGAGATGGAGGAGAAGTTGTTAGGAGCACGGTCTTGAGATGCGAAGAATAATCAAACAACTTATTTTCGTAGTTAAGTTTATATTATCTGCCCTAGGCAAGCAGGCATCATAAAACTTGGCGGGGCCTTGCTAAGGAATTACTTTGTGTGCATAGCTATAGAAGTGTTACACATAAGACTGATCAGGAGTAATTGGAATGCATAGTAAAAAACCCAAACTTTAAAAGATTTAAAGATCCTAAGGAAGAAAGAAGAATATGTTCCAGTTTAAAGGCGAACGTCAAGCATTCAAAATTTAGTAGAATTTCCAGCGTGTATGTGGTGGTGTGTGACTTTCTTTGCTTGAAAGTTCACACTAGTATCTGGAGTTAATTTGGTTTTAGACATTTAGATTCCTTTACCTTTTGCCCTATGTGAGTAACAAGATTTAGAACTGGTTTTTCATCAAGCAAGGATTTCTAAGAACTTGTTTGGAAAAAGTTTCTCTGCTCACAAAATAGTGATGAAAGAGGAACTTTAAGCTCTAGGTGTATTGGGAACTCATCGCTTCTTCAAATTTAGTAATAATTTCTTTTAAATTTTGAAATCAAAGATGGCTTGTCATTCTTCTTTTTAGATAGAATAGGAATGCTATTTGCATTCTCAATCAGAGTGAAGAGCCCTAAGAATTGGGTAAATGTGTGCACTTTTTGAGACTGTCTGTGCAAAGTTCTTGACAAAAGATATATGCATACAGCCCTGTGCTTTCTGGACCTGCTTCCAGATGGGAGAATGCCTTGACAAATGTCACGGTGATTCATGACTGTTTTACATACTCTATTATGCATTTTGGGTTGAACAACTTGGATTTGTTGCAGGTACACTTCAATTAAATATGGAATTTATTATTTGAAGATATTAGCTCGAAATATAGCTTTTATGCAACTTTAATTGACACATTCTATTGATTGGGAACACATCTGTGCAGAGCTGTCACTTAGAGGATAAAGAAGGTACTGATGCCATATTTGATAGTTACTAATGAGCAATGAGTTAGTTCCCTTCCATCTTGAACGTGATATACAGTTCTCCGTGGTAGATTTTGGATGTGAATATCAAGGAATGCAAAATTAAAAATCTGTGACTGACGCTCCAGCCACTGCAGTCCTCTCTCCTTTCTAGCCAGGTGCTCTGTCCCTCACCTGCAGGCCCAGCCCTGGCCCCAGAAGCAGGAACAACCTCCAGCCGCACACCGTGAGACTCGATGCCTCTCCAGCATGGATCTGTTCCAACCACGATGGACCTTTCCTCCCTGACTGATACTGGAGATTAGGCCTGGCTTCTGAGTCCTGGGCCTCACAGGATGCTGTGAGTCTTAGAACTGAATGTCAATCCCTGATTCGTCCTCAGACCCCTCACCGCTGAGACCCTGCTGTACTACCTAGACTCCTTTCTCAGGGCCGGGGGCTTCTCAGGTTCCTGAACCACCCACTAGTGGGGCCCTGGTGTCCACTGACAGCCTCCTCATCGCTGCTTTACTGGACGCCTGACTACTGTCCAGCTGACACCTTCCCGGTGCACAGCTCTCTCCTGGACTGTCCACTGTGGCCAGTGTTTGCTAAAATGGGGAGCACCATCTTACTCTTTAAACGCTGCCCTTCACCCACAGCAGGAAGTAGCAGGAAGCTGCTCTCTTGGTACCCACAGCCTGGTCAGTTTTTCATAGCTAGCTTACCCTGCCAAATGGGATTATTTCCAGTTTCCAGGCCATTCCTTCCTGCTGCTCCAACTCCCTGGGAATAAGTAATCAGCTGGCCACACCTACCTAAGAGAAGATATCCACATGAATTACCTAGATATTTACACCCAATGCAAAAATCTTACAGAGAGATGTCTTAAATGGTCAATTAATATATTTGTGTTAGCTTCTGAGCATGATTCTGAGTTAAGGCTTGGAAATAATTTCAATAATAGTTGCACTTGTGATTTTAAAGAATAAGAAGGTGCTATTAGGTGGGAGGTGCCCAGCCTGGGCCCACAGTCAGGTGCGGGAGCTGGTCTCTGCGGGAGGAATGCTTGCGCTGGAATTCAGCTTCAGCTGCAAACAGTAGGCTTTTACTGATTTTGTCAGAGGTTTCTCAGAATCTTAAACCACAAAGAGGCAAACACAATGGCCTCTAACAATTTTCTGATGCACGCTGATAGGGGCTGTCTCATTGGCTTGTAGTCATCCAGTTTATAACTGGAAAGGACCTCAGATATCATCTAGACCTTTGCTTCTCAAATTGCTGATTTTGACTCACTAGTGGTCATGAAATCAGTTTAATGGGCTGTGACCAACTTGTAAATGTTTTCCTTTTTACGGATAGAATACAATACAATAGAATAGATCAAAGTGGTTCTTATACTGTGAATAAGGTGTTCTTCTGTAAAACTTTTATTTCAAGTGTATGTGTGTGTATTAGATAACAATGTGGTTAATATATTATTTACTGAGGTTCACGATTAAACAGTGTCAAAATCACCGACTTAGTCCAAATCCCACATTTTACATCTAAGAGAACTAAAGCTGGAGAGGGGAAGTGATTGACCTAAATCCATTAAGGTAACAAGCAGTAGAGAGAAAGAAAGTTGAAGCTGGGATTTTAACTGCAGATTTCTATTGTAAGCTATCACGCCCTGTTGGATGTTTCTGCCCAAAGAAGAGGGAATTAATACAGGTTCTTGATCTTTATGAGGATGGGCCACAAAGACTTAGACAGCAGTAGTCATTAAAATATGCAGCAACCATCACCCATATGCTGTTATAGAAAGGCGATGTGGGGAAATGAACTGGTATAAAATAAATGGGCTGAAAGAAGAAGTCAGAAGTCCAGAAAATTAGGTAAACTTCAGAAGGGTCTTTGGATCAAGACTAGGAAAGAAGGTGGTCTTAAATCATAAGAAAGCACAGAAGCTTTGTAGCAATACACTATTTGGTATAACGAGATCATGCTGGTGGCAGGTAAGGGTGAAGAGTCTATTAATGGTTCATTCAAGAAAAGTGGGACTCAAATCAAATTCCTCTGTCTCTTTGGTCTAAGCCACTTATTTATCTGTGGACAATTGTTCCTTTGATAATTCCACCTATTGGGCAGTGTGCTTGGCTTAGTGATAGTTCTCCTGTGGACAACTTTCTTCCTATTCTCAAAGGCCTCCTAAAACATCAGCACACTATGTCAGGGCATTTACTTTTAGAGAATAATGGCTCCCTAAAATGCAATAATGCAGTTTAGTGAATTCCAGTCATTTAAAAAATGTGCTTTTACGGGCTTAGTGTTCATGATTAAGCTATCTTGATCAGTGAGAATATTGATATTTCACTCACTGAATGATGCTCAATAATTATGACCTACAGACCATCATGATGGTCTCACATGAATTTTGCTTTCAGATTCACATTATTGGGAACTGCGATGCACAGCTTTGCTTTCAATGCTTTCACAAAAGCCAGCTTTCACCAAGCTAGGGGACCCAAATATTGCCCACAGTTTGACCTCATGGCCAGAGATGTTAGAATAATTCAGGACTTCTGTGCTTAATTCCACTGTCTCAAGGGTATTGTGTTTTCTCAATGATCATAGTATATTTTCATTTTCATCAATTCCTCTTAGAATTGAGCCACATTTTTGGGTTAAACATTTAGTAAATGAGCCTCACACTGAGGCTTGCACTTTATATCAGCAGCAAAAACCTAAAGTTTCACTCCTTAGCATCAGTGTCTGGGAAGCTCTTCCGCAACGGTGGCTTAATTTCCACCATTCTTCAACATCTATGGTTCTACTGAGCTCAGTCCAGTTTAAAAACAAGTGCCATCTCCAGGTGTCAGCTGCCCAATTTTAGTCTAAATACTTGTCTTTTCTTGGACAAATCAGCAATAGTTTCCACCCTACCCTATCCTCAGCCACATGTTCAAGCCCAGTGTATTCAGATGTCTCATATCTTCTAAGTCAAAGAACAAGCATGTCCAATAGGTGAGTCTTTCAGAGCCCTTCAATTCCTGTGCTTCTTGATCCATGATGGTAGGCCAGGAGGTCTCACATAGCCATCTGCCAGTATTAAAGTAAACCATCTCTATGCTGTTCTTCAACCCCATCTAAATAGTACATAAACATGATGGTTAAGAGCAATTACATGAAAAGTGTTCACACCTTAGTCACTTCCGGAACACAGACTCTCCTAATGGATGGCACCATGGAAGCTGAGCTTTAAAAAGTGTTGAAATGACCTTGTTATTTTGATTGCTGATGCCACATGCTTTTCCTTATGTATCCCAAAGTTCTCAACTTCCTCACCGCCTGGTGACAAGGTGCTATTAGTTCATGCATGCTAGCTAATTAAATTTAAAAAATGGTGCTAAAAACCTCCAACTTGGAGGCATATGAGACACCTCCCCCTCCTGTGGTGTGAACTTTGAAGCTAAGTGTCAGGCCCTTTATACCAAAGGCTTATTTATTTGCTAAACTGATTTTTTTTTTTTCAGTATGGGACCTAAGGTTCCCTGGGAGATAGATTGCTTCAGGCTTTGATACTTACAAAGATGTTCTTAGAACACCCTACTGCAGCTAGGTACAAGAAGCTACAAACGTGACATCCAAATGAGGATATTCAGTGCAGCCCTGGCTTGTGATTAAGCAGTACAACAGAACAGAGAAGTCAGAAATACACCTAGAAATTAATAAATGAGGAATAGGAACAGCTCCGGTCTCCAGCTCCCAGCCCCAGCGACACAGAAGATGGATGATTTCTGCATTTCTGCTTGAGGTACCGGTTTCATCTCACTAGGGAGTGCCTAACAGTGGGTGCAGGACAGTCGGTGAAGCGCACTGTGCGCGAGCCGAAGCAGGGCGAGGCATTGCCTCACTCGGGAAGCGCAAGGGGTCAGGGAGTTCCCTTTCCTAGTCAAAGAAAGGGGAAACAGACGGCACCTGGAATATCGGGTCAGTCCCACCCCAATACTGCGCTTTTCCAACGGGCCTGGAAAACGGCACACTAGGAGATTGTGTCCCGCACCTGGCTCGGAGGGTCCTGTGCCCACGGAGTCTCACTGATAGCTAGCACAGCAGTCTGAGATCAAGCTGCAAGGCGGCAGCGAGGCTGGGGGAGGGGCGCCCGCCATTGCCCAGGCTTGCTTAGGTAAACAAAGCAGCCAGGAAGCTCGAACTGGGTGGAGCCCACCACAGCTCAAGGAGGCCTGCCTGCCTCTATAGGCTCCACCTCTGGGTCAGGGCACAGACAAACAAAAACTCAGCAAGAACCTCCACAGACTTAAAGGTCCCTGTCTGACTGACAGCTTTGAAGAGAGTAGTGGTTCTCCCAGCACGCAGCTGGAGATCTGAGAACGGACAGACTGCCTCCTAAAGTGGGCCCCTCACCCCTGAGCAGCCTAACTGGGAGGCACCCCCCCAGTAGGGACAGACTGACACCTCATTCAACCGGGTACTCCTCTGAGACAAAACTTTCAGACGAACTATCAGACAGCTGAATTTGTGGTCTCACGAAAATCCGCTGTTCTGCAGCCACCGCTGCTGACACCCAGCCAAACAGGGTCTGGAGTGGACCTCTAGTAAACTCCAACAGACCTGCAGCTGAGGGTCCTGTCTGGTAGAAGGAAAACTAACAAACAGAAAGGACATCCACACCAAAAACCCATCTGTACATCTCCATCATCAAAGACCAAAAGTAGATAAAACCACAAAGATGGGGAAAAAACAGAACAAAAAAACTGGAAACTCTAAAAAACAGAGCACCTCTCCTCCTCCAAAGGAACGCAGTTCCTCACCAGCAACGGAACAAAGCTGGATGGAGGACGACTTTGATGAGTTGAGAGAAGAAGGCTTCAGACGATCAAACTACTCTGAGCTACGAGAGGAAATTCAAAACAATAGCAAAGAAGTTAAAAACTTTGAAAAAATATTAGAAGAATGGATAACTAGAATAACCAATGGAGAGAAGGGCTTAAAGGAGCTGATGGAGCTGAAAGCCAAGTTTCGAGAACTACGTGAAGATTGCAGAAGCCTCAGTAGCAGATGCGATCAACTGGAAGAAAGGGTATCGCTGATGGAAGATGAAATGAATGAAATGAAGAGAGAAGGGAAGTTTAGAGAAAAAAGAATAAAAAGAAATGAACAAAGCCTCCGAGAAATTTGGGACTATGTGAAAAGACCAAACCTACGTCTGATTGGTGTACCTGAAAATGATGGGGAGAATGGAACCAAGTTGGAAAACACTCTGCAAGATATTATCCAGGAGAACTTCCCCAATCTAGCAAGGCAGGCCAGCATTCAGATTCAGGAAATACAGAGAACGCCACAAAGATACTCCTCGAGAAGGGCAACTCCAAGACACATAATTGTCAGATTCACCAAAGTTGAAATGAAGGAAAAAATGTTAAGGGCAGCCAGAGAGAAAGGTCGGGTTACCCACAAAGGGAAGCCCATCAGACTAACAGCTGATCTCTCAGCAGAAACTCTACAAGCCAGAAGAGAGTGGGGGCCGATATTCAACATTCTTAAAGAAAAGAATTTTCAACCCAGAATTTGCTATCCCGCCAAACTAAGCTTCATAAGTGAAGGAGAAATAAAATACTTTACAGACAAGCAAACGCTGAGTGATTTTGTCACCACCAGGCCTGCCCTAAAAGAGCTCCTGAAGGAAGCACTAAACATGGAAAGGAACAACCGGTACCAGCCACTGCAAAAACATGCCAAATTGTAAAGACCATCGAGGCTAGGAAGAAACAATAGCAACTAACGAGCAAAATAACCAACTAACATCATAATGACAGGATCAGATTCACACATAACAATATTAACGTTAAATGTAAATGGGCTAAATGCTCCAATCAAAAGACACAGACTGGCAAACTGGATAAGGAGTCAGGACCCATCAGTGTGCTGTATTCAAGAAACCCATCTCACGTGCAGAGACACACATAGACTCAAAATAAAGGGATGGAGGAAGATCTATCAAGCAACTGGAAAACAAAAAAAGGCAGGGGTTGCAATCCTAGTCTCTGATAAAATAGACTTTAAACCAACAAAGATCAAAAGAGACAAAGAAGGCCATTACATAATGGTAAAGGGATCAATTCAACAAGAAGAGCTAACTATCCTAAATATATATGCACCCAACACAGGAGCACCCAGATTCATAAAGCAAGTCCTCAGTGACCTACAAAGGGACTTAAACTCCCACACAATAATAATGGGAGATTTTAACACCCCACTGTCAACATTAGACAGATCAACGAGACAGAAAGTTAACAAGGATATCCAGGAATTGAACTCAGCTCTACATAAAGTGGACCTAATAGACATCTACAGAACTCTCCACCCCAAGTCAACAGAATATACATTTTTTTCAGCACCACACCACACCTATTCCAAAATTGATCACATAGTTGGAAGTAAAGCTTTCCTCAGCAAATGTAAAAGAACAGAAATTATAACAAACTGTCTCTCAGACCACAGTGCAATCAAACTAGAACTCAGGATTAAGAAATTCACTCAAAACCGCTCAACTACATGGAAACTGAACAACCTGCTCCTGAATGACTATTGGGTACATAATGAAATGAAGGCAGAAATAAAGATGTTCTTTGAAACCAACGAGAACAAAGATACAACATACCAGAATCTCTGGGACACATTCAAAGCAGTGTGTAGAGGGAAATTTATAGCACTAAATGCCCACAAGAGAAAGCAGGAAAGATCCAAAATTGACACCCTAACATCACAATTAAAAGAACTAGAAAAGCAAGAGCAAACACATTCAAAAGCTAGCAGAAGGCTAGAAATAACTAAAATCAGAGCAGAACTGAAGGAAATAGAGACACAAAAAAACCCTTCAAAAAATTAATGAATCCAGGAGCTGGTTTTTTGAAAAGATCAACAAAATTGATGGACCGCTAGCAAGACTAATAAAGAAGAAAAGAGAGAAGAATCAAATAGATGCAATAAAAAACGAAAAAGGGGATATCACCACCGATCCCACAGAAATACAATCTACCATCAGAGAATACTACAAACACCTCTATGCAAATAAACTAGAAAATCTAGAAGAAATGGATAAATTCCTCGACAAATACACCCTCCCAAGACTAAACCAGGAAGAAGTTGAATCTCTGAATAGACCAATAACAGGTTCTGAAATTGTGGCAATAATCAATAGCTTACCAACCAAAAAGAGTCCAGGACCTGACGGATTCACAGCTGAATTCTACCAGAGGTACAAGGAGGAACTGGTACAATTCCTACTGAAACTATTCCAATCGATAGAAAAAGAGGGAATCCTCCCTAACACATTTTATGAAGCCAGCATCGTCCTGATACCAAAACCTGGCAGAGACATAACCAAAAAAGAGAATTTCAGACCAATATCCTTGATGAACATTGATGCAAAAATCCTCAATAAAATACTGGCAAACCGAATCCAGCAGCACATCAAAAAGCTTATCCACCATGATCAAGTGGGCTTCATCCCTGGGATGCAAGGCTGGTTCAACATACGCAAATCAATAAAGGTAATCCAGCATATAAACAGAACCAAAGACAAAAACCACATGATTATCTCAATAGATGCAGAAAAGGCCTTTGACAAAATTCAACAACCCTTCATGCTAAAAACTCTCAATAAATTAGGTATTGATGGGACGTATCTCAAGATAATAAGAGCTATCTATGACAAACCCACAGCCAATATCATACTGAATGGGCAAAAACTGGAAGCATTCCCTCTGAAAACTGGCACAAGACAGGGATGCCCTCTCTCACCGCTCCTATTCAACATAGTCCTGGAAGTTCTGGCCAGAGCAATCAGGCAGGAGAAGGAAATAAAGGGTATTCAACTAGGAAAAGAGGAAGTCAAATTGTCACTGTTTGCAGATGACATGATTGTATATCTAGAAAACCCCATTGTCTCAGCCCAAAATCTCCTTAAGCTGATTAGCAACTTCAGCAAAGTCTCAGGATACAAAATTAATGTACAAAAATCACAAGCATTCTTGTACACCAATAACAGACAAACAGAGAGCCAAATCATGAGTGAACTCCCATTCACAATTGCTTCAAAGAGAATAAAATACCTAGGAATCCAACTTACAAGGGATGTGAAGGACCTCTTCAAGGAGAACTACAAACCACTGCTCAATGAAATCAAAGAGGATACAAACAAATGGAAGAACATTCCATGCTCATGGGTTGGAAGAATCAATATCGTGAAAATGGCCATACTGCCCAAGGTAATTTATAGATTCAATGCCATCCCCATCAAGCTACCAATGACTTTCTTCACAGAATTGGAAAAAACTACTTTAAAGTTCATATGGAACCAAAAAAGAGCCCGCATCGCCAAGTCAATCCTAAGCCAAAAGAACAAAGCTGGAGGCATCACGCTACCTGACTTCAAACTATACTACAAGGCTACAGTAACCAAAACAGCATGGTACTGGTACCACAACAGAGACATAGATCAATGGAACAGAACAGAGCCCTCAGAAATGA